>NC_090820.1:82736614-83046842 GCF_000390325.3 Nicotiana tomentosiformis
TACAGGTACGTTCCAATAGTGAATGCCAAGCTTCGTAAGGCGTGAACGTCTTACTCAGATAGTATATTGCTTGCTCCTTCCTTCCAGTCTCATCATGTTTTCCAAAAATGCATCCAAAGGCTCTGCCCAACACGAATAGGTACATCAATAAACGCCTCTCGGGCTCTGGTGGTACTAGCACAGGAGGTTTGGATAGATACTCCTTGATTTTGTTGAAGGCCTTTTGACACTCTTCAGTCCAACTTGTTACAACATCCTTTCACAACATCTTGAACATTGGTTCATATATTACCGTCTACTGCGCTACGAAATGGCTGATATAGTTGAGACGACCCAAGAAACTCATTATGTCCTTCTTGTTTCTTGGTGGCAGGCTTTGAACATTGACGGGTCCAACTCAATGCCTTGACAACTAATGATGAAACCTAGAAGCTTTCCGGTGGGGAACCCAAAACATATTTCACAGGGTTCAGCTTCAGGCTGTACTTACGCAAGCGGTCGAAAAACTTTCTCAAATATGCTATGTGATCCGGGCTCTTCTTGGATTTGATGATGACATCATCCACGTAAACCTCTATTTCCTTATGTATCATATCATGAAAGAGAGTGGTCATGGCCCTCATGTAGGTGGCCCCGACATTCTTCAAACCGAACGGCATCATCTTATAGCAATACATCCCCTAGTGTGATGAAGGATATTTTTTTTTGCATCTTCTTCATCCATCCAGATCTTGTGGTATCCCACGAAGCAAGCAACAAAAGATTGGAGTTCATGCTTGGCGTAGTTGTCTATCAAGATGTGTATGTTCGGTAGTGAAAAATCATCCTTAGGACTTGCTCTGTTCAAATCTCAGTAATTGACACATACCTTGACCTTCCCATCTTTCTTTGGTGCGGGTACGATATTGGCTAACCAGGTTTGATACTCGACCACCCAAATGACTTTAGCTTTGATCTGCTTGGTAACATCTTCCTTTATCTTTAAACTCATATCTGGCTTGAATTTTCTGAGCTTCATTTTCACTGCTGGACACATAGGGTTGGTAGGTAGCTTGTGGGCCACTATGGATGTGCTCAACCCTGTCATGTCTTCATAGGACCAAGCAAATATGTCCTCATATTCCTTCAGAAATATGATGTACTCTTCTATGTCTGGCGGTGATAGATGAATGCTAATGCAAGTTTCTTTGACTGTTTCAGAATTTCCCAAATTAACTGCCTCAGTCTCTTCCAGGTTGGAATTTGGTTTGTTTTCAAAATCCTCTATTTCCCTTATAATTTCCTCAGGTATTATGTCGTTTTCCCATTATTCTGAATCACTTTCATTGTATTGGGTTGTCTCATTACATGTCACAGTTGTAGATTCAACATGATAGGAAATAGTTATGCTGAAAAGAATGTAGAGATAATAGAGTAAATAAACGAAAAGGAATATTGCATTAATTTAAAACATAAAATGTCAAACAAACACAACTCGATATCTCGAGTGTTTATTTCAAAATAAAATACGGAATTTCTTAAGTGTTATAAAACAATTTAAAGGAAAATCATGCTAATTCTATCAAAGCTACCCAGGTGCTCGGCGAGCCCGTGATAGTGCAACAGTCCAATTTCCGAGAACAACTCCATCTCCTACCATATGGATGGTAAGATCTTATTCCTTCTCCCCCAAGATCACATTGCAATCCATATCTTCTTCATTCAGAAACAGGTACCTCATGCCAGCTAGGATCTCATCTTTTTCAGAACCCCAGATCGCGTCGGCCTTACGAAATGTCTGGTACAATGGCAGTATGGGCTTAGGAAACGGATGATAGAAATCATGCCATGGAGGTGACCAGTCCTCATATTCTTGCACAGTGTATTTGTACTCGAGACCAAAAGTGGTGTCCTAAGTACGTGGTCATATTGGTTATGTTCTCCCTTGAATCTTGGGGCCAAGACCTTAGCCTAGATCATACCCTAACCAAAGCAACATTCTTAGCACCTTATTTCTCCACTATCATCCCTTATCGACTGTGTTTATCCATTCGATACTGTAGAATGTCTCTCCTCTGAACTTCCTTCTATTTTCAACTGCTGGTACGATCTAGTTAGTATACATAGGGTTATTTCTGTATCTGTGAATAACCACCTCCTGATGATTCCACTCCAACTTCACAGCCTGATGTAAAGTAGAAGCAACTGCTCTAGCAATGTGTATCCACGGTCGTCCCAACAACAAGTTGTAGGTGGCAGAGATATCTAATACCTGGAACTCGATATCGAACATGGTCGGGCCTATTTTCTAACTTAGGTCAATCTCTCAATTGTAGCTCTTTGGACCCATCAAATGCCTTCACGTTCATGCTTCCCAACTGTATCTTCGGTATGCCCATGACCAATCTTTTCAGGGTGGTCAGACGGCTTATGTTTAGACTCGAACCCCCATAAATTAAGGCTTGAGCAATGAAGTTGTTTTCATACTGCACGATGATGTGCAATGCTTTTGTTATGACTCAAACCTTCCGATGGCAACTCATCTTCATGGAAAGTGATCTTGTGTATCTCCAGCACTTGTCCTACCATATTTGCCATCTCTCCATTGGTGATGCCAACAGGCATGTAGGCTTCGCTTAATACCTTCATCAAGGCGTTTTTGTGTGTGTCTGAGTTTTGAAATAATGAAAACATATATATATTTGGGCAGCAGTTTTGTTTAGGTGATCAACAACAGAATACTTATTCGCTTGTATCTTTCTCCATAGATCATCACTACCCGTTTCCACAACAGGTGGTTTTGGCGCGGTCTCCCTACTTCTCCCTCCCTCGGCGAGATTTTTCAGCATGTAGACTCTGCCTGTTCTAGTCATTCCTTGGGCAACACCCGTTTCTTCCATCTTGGCTTTCCCTTTGCTTCTTGCCTCTGCCACATAATCCCATGGAACAATATCAGATTGGTAGGATGGTGATAAAGGTTCCATCATAATGAATGGTGGCCTAGGTGTATCCACTTCAACCTCGAACGGTGCCTTGGTTTACACCACAATCGGTGAGAGTGTGACAGAAATGTCATAGCAGTGTCTCTTTCTCTAATAAGACTGATGGATCCTTCGTGATCCTATTCTTCATCAGTCTTGATCATGTTTACTCCCTCACTCCTGTGGTTGGGAAGGGTTATTGCGGACGTTAGGTGCTGATTCCTTTGCCTGTATCACCTTAGTATCAATCAATATCTAGATCTTATCCTTCAACATGCGACATTCTTCGATAGTGTGTCCTTTTATGCTAGACTGGTAGGCACATGTTTTGTTGGGGTTGACTCATTGAGAAAGGTTTTCAATCATGGCTGCAGGAATGGGAGTGACATAACTGGCGGCCTTCATTCTTTTGTACAGTTGGGCTATTGGCTCACCGAGAGGGGTGTATTGCCTGGGAGCCCTACGATCGATGTTGCGTCGGGGATTAGAGTAGTTCTAACGGGCAGGTGGAGATAAGTGATAGTAAGTTGGTTGTGTATTGTAGCTATGGCAGGTGGTAACAATATAATGGTATTTGGGGGGCGAGGGATGGTATGTAGGTGAGGGGAGACTTCGGCCCTTAGGCTACCATCACGACATCCACTTCTTTCTTCTTATAAATACCTCTAGACTGCAAAGCTATATTAGTGGCCTGCAGAGCTTCAAAATTGGTAACTATGCCACTCTTTATACCCTCTTCAATTCTTTCTCCTAACTTGATGATGCCAGAGAACTTGTGATTCTCTATGACCATTAATCTCATAATAATGTGGGTCCTGAGCTCGGACAAAGAACATATTCATTTGTTCCTCCTCCAGCGGCAGCCTTACCTTAGAATCTTCTGATCACCAATGGGTGGCATACCCAATTAGGCCATTTCTTTGGGTTTTGACTGATGTACCAAGATAAATCATCCGAGTGAGACTTCGTATGAACATCTTTATGTAGATTTGTTTGTTCTTGCCTACGCCTACAAGTTTATCACAGTAAGTTCTCAAATGCACCTTGGGATCACCAGTGCCATCAAACATTTCAAACTTCGAGGATTTTTAGCCTTCAGGTAGCTCCATATCCGGTTAGATACACAAATCTTCATAATTCAAACCTTCGATACCCTTTCCTCCCTAGACACTCTAGAACCTTCCAGATAACTTCTTCAACTCTTCGTCCATGTTCATGATGGGTAGGTCCTTCTCGGTAGGTTCGGGCATGTATAACATTTATTGTAGGGTGTATGGTAGAGGTTCCACGTATATGGGGTTTTTAGTGGGTTCCAGGGACTTGGGTGTATGGATGATCATCGATGGATGCCTGGGGTAGATCGTGGGTAGGTTGTGGTATATTTTGAGGATCAGGGTAGGTGGAAGTTTGTGGGTATTGGGTTGTATTATGAGGATGTTGCTGAGGAGCTTTTAATGGTGGAGGGTTTAGGTTTAGGTTTTAGGGTTGTGGATTTTGAGGTTATGAATTCTGGGGTTGTGTCTGCTTTTGAGTGGTGGTATTCTGGTGATTGATTTCGGGGACGTATAAGGTGAGGGAGAGGTTGGAGAGGTTGCGGACATGCTCGAGCTCGCCTTGTAACTCCAAAATCTTATGTTCTAATCGTAGAGCCAGTTTGTTCTGCCCCGGTGTACTTCTTCCATCTGAAATCTCCACATTCTCTGCCATAGGAGCGTTGTATTTCTTCTTACCACTCAAATCGTCCATATTTCCTTTACCCTTGCTTTTGATGTCGTTAGGAGGGGGAGGAGGGGGAGGACCTCTAGATATGGTGTGGTATGTTGATGTTGCCAGAATGCACGAACCAACCTTTGGGAATGAGAATAATCAAAATAAAGAAAAACAAAAGGTAGCCAAATTAGTAAGACAAAATAAAAGAGTCTTGCAATATTTAAATAGATAGCATATAGGCATGCAATGGTTCGCATCCTAATTTGGGGACCTCGTACCCGAGGTAGGCCTAAGCGACAAATAAACTTAGAGAAATTATGTGCCAACATTGCTTCATCCCATTAATGCGAAAATAAATCAAACCAATCTATTACTAAATCTAAATAATGATATAGAGTTACTAATGGCACAAAGCATTATTACACCGAATCTAAATGAAATTTAACTATAAAAAGAGAACTATTCCTATTCTACTTGGTCCCAGATGGACCTTCTCCATGCCTTGCGTTTTTGGCTCCATCGATCACATTTCCATGGTCGCGCATGTCGAGTAACAAGTAAGCCATTGCCAGCTTTCCTCCTTCGTCGTAGCCCATACCCTGGTAGTCCTAGAGCCTCTTCCTAGTCTTCCCTTCCAACTCTATCAACCCTTGCTCTAAGTGCTCCAACCTCTCTGTCGACTTGTTTGCGATCTCCTTCCATTCCCTTATTGTTTCCATGTCAGTCTTATGTTGTTCCATGTGTTTGGCCTCTAATTCGGAGACCCTCTTGTGCAGCCTCTGGTATTATACAAGAGCCTCGACCTCTTTGTCTATGATCCTTCCTTTCAGCTTGATTCCCGATTTGACATCCCCAGTTATGTCATTCTCTAGCCATGACCGGTAGTAGTACATGTGTCCAGCGTGATACCTGTCGAGCTCTATAGTCTCTCCATCTACAATGAGCTTCTCATTCCACATGTGCTAAGCCTCGAACTTGAAGGGAAATAACATCCCCTTTGAAGTCTGCCTTGTACTGAGTCGTATTGGACACATGGGTATAACCTATCTACTTTCAACTTGTCTCATTACCCTGATCGAAAAATAAGGGTAAATGCCTTGCAACCTGATCAACACCAAATGAGTGGCCTTCTTGGATCGGATTATAAATTCTTTGCTAGGAAACCACTCGAATATCCAGTGTACCTATTCGTCATTCAGATTGCTGAAAAGGCGTATCCATCCTTCAGCATTTGCAGGCTTTGCGAATCTATCAGGAGCGAATATCTTCTTCTTTGGATGATAACTGGTGATGTAGTCATTTAATGGGCTACGAATGAACTCTTGATGATAGTCTCCTCTTTGAAGATGTTCTAACAACCAAACCTGTAGCAGAAGATTACACCCCTCAAAATACCCAGCCCTATGCTTGCATCGATCTAAGGCTCGGTACATCTCAGCTAGTATTATAGGAACAATAGTGTAAATTTATCCCTCGATTCCTTCCATCATGGTTTTGGCAACCATGGCTAAACGAATGTGAATTTTCCCTCTTGCATTCGGAAAATTAGCAAACCCAAAAAACAGACTATGAAGACATAAACTCGACGATAACCCATCCAACGGAGGTGATGGACAATTCCTCATGATACAAACGGTATGATTTGCTATGTCCGTATCGTCCACATAGAAAGTCATAGGGAATGTAGGACTTCTTCAAGCAACTCAACTCATCATTTATCTTGAACCCAACCACTTTTAGAAAACTGCGAGGTGTATGATTTTTTGGCACCAATAAACCCGGACTATCCCATGAAAGTTTTGCGAAACTTCCAATTTCTTCCAAAAGAGGAGTCATCTCTATATTCCCAAACTGAAAGACGGCCCTCTTTTTATCCCAAAATATAGTGGCTACCTTAATTAGTTCTCTTCTTGGCCGGATGTCCATCAAGGATGGTTAATTACCCAGTACCCTTCTTACATGATTCCAGTCACACGGTGCGAGGTCGTTCCACCATTCGATCAACAGAGGTGGGATGTTCTGGACCATGCCGAACCTGTGAATTTAGAACCTCATTTCCTACATCAAACAAAAGAGTTAGCCCTTCCCCCTCCTGGTTTGATTAATTATGCGATAATAGTCAACACATTGGCATATTTTCTCCGAGTAATGAAAATAGCATGAATGCGTCCCTTAGGATTGTAGAGATCCCTTTAGAATCTGCACAAGGCTTATCTAAACAGACTAATACGCCATGGCTATTTAATACATTCTAGATTTTAACATGATGCATGCACATTTTCAGTCAGTATAGGTTTCTAGAAGGGTCTATACTGATACTCTCAAGCGGTCTACTTGAGAGGATAAGGCATGAGATTGTCGACTGCACCGCTGATCGTCTGGTCTACTGCTAATAAGCCTTTCTAATTTAATAAGGGTAATTACAAAAAGCGTAGACACTCATTTAGCGCCGCTATGTTGATAATTGGCACGAGTGGAATATGATGTCGAAAACATGTTTATGTGAAAATGATAACATATAATCAGGTAATTTACATGGTGAAAGCATGTAAAGGCAATATTAAATAATGTGGTAAAATAAGCAAGAGAGAAAGAGAAAAGAAAAGACAACTGAAAAAAGTTAGCAAAATTTCTAAACATAATTAAATGAAGCAAATAAAGAAGATGGGGAAGGGTGGTTCATGATGTAGCAATCTCGAGCAAATAAAGGGACGGGAAGAGGGAAGGTACATGAAAGAACTCAAATAAATAATTCAATAATCAACACAAGCAAAATTCTTTTATGGTAAGAGCCTAAGCATATCCCCAGCAGAGTCACCATGTTGTCGCGTCCCGTTTTCTCACAAAAGTGGGTTACGACATGTGACAACTCTTTTAAATGGGTATTAAAAGAGAAGAGTCGTCACCTAACGATTTTAAGGTGCGTTAGGGCACCTATTTACAAATCACTCTATTTTAACTAGTCCGTGTTACCAAAGATCGGGTAAGGGCTCAAATTATCTCAAAGAGAAGGGGTTAGGTACTCTTTGAGGTTCAAAACTGCGGTTCCCGGCTGAATTTTAAAACTATGTGGGTATTATCGAATTATAGATAATTATTCTAAGTGCAAATGCAAAATACGGGAGTGAGGAGTCTAAATAATGTATTAGCTAATTGGGGTAAAGCAATTAACAGAAAGAAGTCATACATAAGTAATCTAAAGGGAATAGTTCGAAGGAAACATAATTTGTCCATTAATAAGTTAGCTGGTACAACTCTTTGGATGTTACAGGATATAACTTAGTCAAATCTAGGTTGTTCAAGGAATACTTATACGTGGGGTCCTAAGTTTTTTAGCCTAAAGTATCACCCTGTGCAACATAAATTATACTTCGCAACCCTTTAGAATACAAGGGTTGCTCATATTATGCAACGAGCACAGACTATCATATCCTGCTACCCGATTACTATCTTTAAGTTGTTTACCTAAAGTGCACTAGTTCAATTCTAAGTCGCGTCTTATGCATGCCTACCCGTCCCATTCCTATGGTCCAAGAGGATTTAGACCACTATATAGGTGGTTCTAGACTCAATCTAGGCTTCTCAAAATAAGAATCTAGATGTCACATAATTGAAACAAGTAGGACTTCACGGATGATGCAAGCGGCACAAAAGGGTCTCATGTTTACCTCCACACACATAATTAGACGAGCAGTTGCTTTATGAGTTAGCTAAGCCTAAGGCAGGATTGCTGGGTGAACGGGTGGACGATCAATTAGAGTAAGAAGACCTGGAATTGTTACATGGATAGTTGGTGGTAGGGGTGTTCATGGTTCGGTTTGGGTCGGTTTGTCCCCAAAAAGAAACCAAACCAAGTAAGTCAGTTTTTTATCGATTCAGGTTTTGTCGGTTTTTCGGGTTTTTCGATTATTTATTGATTTTTTCTTAAATATGAGACATACACTACCAAACGCATATTCCGGCGACTACATTTTCAACGTAACGCTATCAAACTAATTGCTCTTTGAGAAATCTATCATTTACCAAGATATATTGATGATAATTAACTCAAATAGTGATGAATAATTTAAATACTCAATTAAAAATTGATTATTTTTAACATGAAATAAATTCTTGTACTAAGCAAAAGAAAACTACCGAACAAACTAGAAGGCAAAGAATTAAATTATTATAATAGCAAAGAACTAAACTAAAAATATAAATGGCTAATATGTACCATAAAATTTCAATAATTATATATATATATATATATATATATATATATATATATATATATATATATATATATATATATATATATATATGTAATAATAAATTTAAATAGCTACTTTTATAGTCGATTTGGTTCGATTTTTTTGGTTATTGTTTTATTAAAACCCAACCAAACCTAAAAAGTATCAGTTTTTTTAGTCGGGTTGGTTTGGTTTTCGGTTGGGTTCGGTTTTTTGGATTTTTATGTACACCCCTAGTTGGTGGACATGCTACATTGTTTAAGTCCAATAGGCATGATTTTTATATGATTAAACCTAGACGATTTAAAGTCAAGCAGTTGAGTAATGTTGATTCTTATTGTATTTAATCCTATAGCCATGATATCTAAGCGGACAACATGATTAAAGAGGCCATCAGCGTAAACAGTTTCAAATAGTCAACATGGAGTCCAATATGCATGATTTCTAAATGGGACAAACTTAGACAGTTTTAGGTGCGAATCTGTTGAAAGGCGCAAGTTTTGTTCCATTGATCCTATGGCCATAATTTCTAGGCGAGCCATACAATTGAAAGAAATATCAATGTAAACAGTCTCAATTAGAGTATCTCAGTCCCCCTTTCATTAATTTTCCCATCATTCGTTATTACAGACCCAAATAGAATAAATACAAACCCAAATAGAACAATTACAGGCCTAATACAATTAAAAAATAACCCAGCGATGCATTTGGGCCTTCAGATAGGCTTAGAACTCGATCAGGTCCATACTCCATATGGTTGTCAAGATGCTGCAGATCCTAGTACCAAAACTGGCCCAACAGCCAGGCCCAAACAATAGAACAATTGCATTGCTTTATCCATTGAATACCAAACCAATCGTAAAATACAAGTGACAAACTAAATAACATGCCAACTTTGAGACTTAGGCATTTAGTTTTTAACATTGTAGCTAACAAAGTGAAGGCATTTCCAAACAAAGATACACACAGTAACAAATTAGAGAATCACACACAAAGTTCCTATAGGCACACAATAATTATCGCTTCCCAGATTTATCAAACTAGGTGACAGGACTGGACATCATAGAATAGAAAGCAGAAATTCAAAGTAGCAAGATCCAAAGATGACTTAAGTGGAGCTTTATACGTGGAAGCCTTAGCATGTAAATCTAGGAGAGACATGATCATGAATTAAAGCAAGTAGCAGTTGTTTACACGAATGTCTCAACATAGAAGTCTAAAACACACATGGTCATAACTAATCTTTTAGCCAAAGAAGCAAATTGATGGGAATGATTCAAATAATCTACATGCATTCACTTAATGCAACATGAAAGACTTAGCATTTTTGAGATTTTGGGCAAACATCAGTCACCATAAAGAGGTCTAGATGCGAAATTCAAAACAGTACATGAGGATGAACAGGCAACAAATGCAGAACTCGAGCATAGACATAATAACGAGGTAAACCTAAGGAGGTCAGAAATCAACTTGGTTAACTACGCATAATGAACATGTTCTAAAGTTTAGGACTTAGACAGGTTTGATGCTAGAGAGTACTGGTCATGTCCACAACACACCTCAATAAGAGATATAACACGGTCGTATGCAATAATAATTACCCAACTAGAAGTCGGTGTTAAATCCACTGGGAGTTAGGAGTATATATTTGAAGCAAGCAAATGGGTTATCTAATATTGCACTTCCTCAACAAGGATTTATTTTCTATTTCTACTGTTACTCTAATGAATGCAAGATAAAGAAAATAGATTCTAGATAAATATTTTTGAGGTTTTTCCAATTGGATTAAAGGCCTAGGGTTGTGACCATAACCTAGGTGTTTGCCTAATGGGATAAAGACGTTAATGCTTATTTTGTTGATTAGGGTGTCTTATATCTCTCAACTCTACGTTACCCACTCAATACCTCTCGGTCAGAGAGTGATTTTTTCCAATTTGGCTTTCTCAAGTCCAAATGGGTATCAACCAAAATAGTTGATAAGAGCTCAAGTCGGGTTATTACTATCTCTAGGTTGAACCCTTTAATTAGGTTAATCAATTTCTCATCTAACCCAATTCCTTGTTAGCTAAGTTATCCTAGACTAGGTCTATCTTTCTCAAGTAGAGACTAAGAAAAAATAGGCATGAATCAATATTTGTAACCATTAATTCTAAAATTGAAGCATGAACTAAGCTAAATAATCAACACCCAAAAATAAACAAGTACTAAATTAGATACCCATAAGGTTTACACACTAGGGTTGGGTAACAACCCTAGTAAAAGTCTAGCTACTCATAATAGAAATTACAGAAAATAGAGAAGAAAAGCTAATTAAACTCGTAATGGAAGATTAAAATGATGAAATCTAATAAAACACCAAAATAATGTAAAACTTCCAAAGTAGTAAAGAAAAACGGCCACAACAGCTTCAGATGTTCAAACTTGGCCTAATTTTGTGAAACTCATCTATTTATACTGGGCCAAAAATCTCGGACAAAAATGCCCCTCGGGAGGTTCTGCGGTCGCACAATTCCATGTGCGGTCCGCAGATTTCTTCAGATGGCAGGAAGTGGATTTCTGCGGCCGCACATTTCTGCACTGCGGCCGCGAGGAAATCTTCTGCGACCGCATATTTCTGGGCTGCAGTGTAACGATCCGGCCGGTCGTTTTGAGTATTACAGCCCCGTTCCTTATTTATTTCTCAACTTAAGCTTTACAGTTATTTTATGACTTACCGGGTTAGTTGGTTTGGGTCCGAAAGGATTTCAGAGTGAAATGAGACACTTAGTCTCATAATTGAAAACTTAAGTTGAAAAAGTTGACCGGATGTTGACTTACATGTAAACGGCCTCGGATTTGAATTCAAATGAATCCAATAGCTCCGTCTGGTGATTTTGGGCTTAGGAGCGTGTCCGGAAAATTATTTGGAGGTCCGTAGTGGAATTAGGCTTGAGATGGCGAAAGTTAAATTTTTGGAAAGTTAGACATGGGAGTTGACTTTTTGATATCGGGGTTGGAATCTGATTCTGGAATCTGGAATAGCTTCGTTATGTCATTTATGATTTGTGTGCAAACTTTGAAGTCATTCTGGATTGATTAGATGTATTTCGGCACAAGATATAGAATTTGAAAATTCAAAGTTCATAGATTTTTATTTGAGGTGCAATTTGTGTTTTTGATGTTATATGATGTGATTTGAAGACACGACTAAGTCTATATAATATTTTAGGACTTGTTGGTATTTTGTTGAGGTCCCGGGGGCTTCGGGTGAGTTTCGAACAGTTAACGGATCAATTCTTGGACTTGGAATTTTGCTGGAAATTTTCTGATATTTGTATCTGGTTTCCTTCTACGCGATCGCGTGAGAAGGTCTGCGATCGCGTAGGGTTAGTTGGGGGTTATTGAGTTTTATTCTATACGATCGCGTGAAGAGAGATGTGATCGCGTAGCTCTAGGATTTTGTGATTCGCGAACGCATGGCTAAGGTCGCGTTTGCATAGAGGAAATGGAGCAGAAGTGGAGGTCATGCATTTGTGCTTCGCGATTGCGTAGGTCTGTAAAGTTGTGCATCGCGATCGCATGGTCAGGTCCGCGTTCGTGTAAGGTTAAAAGTGGTCAGGGGCAAACTGTACATCGCGATCACGTGAGATTGTCCGCGATCGCGTAGAGCAAATGACTGGGCAGAGAGTTTAAGTTCTGAATTTTTCATTTTTACCGATTTGGAGCTCGAAAAGAGGCAATTTTTGGGAGATTTTCAAGGAAAATTATGGGGTAAGTGTTCTTAACTCAATAGATGAGGAATCGAAAGCTTGAACCAACCTTTCCCCGACTTACAAATTTTTCTTTGGATGCAGGCATAATAGACACAACGTTATCAAAGAACGGCAAAGGATGTATAACAAGACCACTATCTTTACATAGATAGATGCTACTGAACCCATATATGTCAAGCTAAAAGTCATTTTACTCTTACTAGAGGCTAATCATCGCTTTCTCATCATTCGCATAGGCTAAGCACTGCCCTCATTGCATTGCATGTGGCTAAGCATGGCCTCCGTCATTGCATAAGGCTAAACACTGCCTTTCTCTGAATTACATTGCATGAGGCTAAGCATTGCCTTTCTCTACATAGGGTTAGGCATTACCCTCATTACATTTCAAGAGGATAAGAATTGCCTCCATCATTGCATAAGGCTAAATACTGCCTTTCTCTTCAAAGGGCTAAGCAGTGCCCTCATTACATTGCATGAGGCTAAGCACTGCCTCCATCATTGCATAAGGCTAAACACTGTCTTTATCTACATATGGTTAAGCACTACCCTCATTACATTTCATGAGGATAAGCACTGCCTCCATCATTGCATAGGGCTAAACACTACCTTTCTCTACATAGGTCTAAGCACCGCCCACGTTACATTGCATGGGGCTAAGAACTGCCTCCATTATTGCATGAGGCTAAGCATTGTCTCCATTAATGCATAAAGCTAAGCACTACCTTCACCTTCATAGGGCTAAGCACTGCCCTCATCTCATACAAGGCTAAGCACTACCTTTCTTCATTCTCACATATGACTAAACATTACATGTTTCCTCTATAGAACAATCAATATCGCCACATCTTTGCATTTTATGGGCTGAAATATCGCCAGATTGTCCGAAGGCGTCATAGTTCGAAGGCATCATCTTCATAGCCTAAGGACAATATTCCATGGCCTAAGGATCTCAAAACTGCATATCATTATCCAAGGGAGTCATAGTCCGAAGGCACCATTTTTATGGCCCGAGGACACCATGCCATGGCCTAAGTATTTTGAAGTTGCATATCGTTATTCAAAGGTGTCATAGTCCAGAGGCACCATCCTCGTGGATCGAGGACACTATTTCGTGGCCTACGAATCCTTTATCACATGCTTCGTGGCCCAGAACATTATGGTCTAAGGACATCGTCCTCAACTCCCGAAGATAATTTTCATGGTCCAAAGGGAATTTGCATCATTTTCCGCAATGACTATATGTATATTCTTGCATGCGTCATGTTTTAAGTTTTGCAGGTAATCGAAAGGTAACCGTTCAAACGTTCACATTCCTTGATTGTCTCTAAGCAACATCTAACCAACAATTGATCATATTTTTTTTCATAACCGTCCCTAAACATATTGTCCCATGCATCCGTAACGATCACTTTTGCATTATTGACATTCATACTCTTCGCTCGAAATATCAACTATTCACGACACTATTCTATCCAGAGAAAATCATTCTTCGAAGCATGAAATCTATTCATAACGACTCCATCAGTCTCGTCCGCCTTTGGATCTAGAACTACACGTGGATTCCTGTAAAACCAAGGATATGTAGGCATATCAAGAACAAGGGTTCGGCCCCCACATTTTTAAACACCTCATACCACCATCCTCATTTATTTGGACAAAATTGATTATCATCTCGATTTCTTTACCCAACAATTCTTTCATCATTCCCGGGTAAAAAGTGGCAGCTGTTGATACTCAATTTTGCCCTCATACTTTATAAAGTATTCTATATATTTTTCAAAGTATTATTTTTTTACTTTTATCAAATTTAAATTATAAGATTTCATACAAATAATTTTTATCCTTTTTAAGCTTTTAAATTGATTATTGGGATTTTAATTGATACATATTTATTAATTACTCATTCAAAATTATTTTTGTTTGATTAATTGTCCAAATTAATTATTTATATCCACATACATGTTTTTATAATATATTACTTCATTTTTTATAATTGTATTTGCATTTTTACATCATTTGCAACAGTAGCCACTATTTTTCAATAGTTGTCTTTACTACGCTATTTAGGTCAAAATAACCTTTTATATATTTTTGCAATCATAGTCTATTATTTTGAAATGTATTGAATTTAAAACAACATTTTTTCATTTTCTATCATTTTTAATTTATTCTTTAAATTGGTTTCCGTATTTTAAATTCCAGTCCAAAAGCTAGGCTACAATTGAACAAACAACCGGGCTAAAATAGGCCCAAATCACTGGCACAACGACCCTGGACCCAAATCCAATGACTCCATGCCCAAGACCCGATCGGGACCCGATTTTAACCCGCCCCGCCTTTCTCTTAATCCTAGCCGTTGATCTCAAATGAACAACGGCCCATAACGAATGCCTCACTTCCGTTATATCTGTCTAACCCAAAACCCTAACCCATTCTTCTCCGCCCAACCGCCTCTACACGCTCTTAACCTTTCCCCTTCTTTGTGCAAAACCCTAGTAGCCGCCTCATCAATCTCTCTTCGATTCCGACTGGGAAATGGAATCATTTCATGATTCACTTACCTTATTCGTGATACCTCACTATTATGTACACGTCTGTGGAATTTCTTGAGTACTTGCTCAAATTTGGCAAGTATGACCTTCTGAGATCGTACTAGATCGAATTTAATATGTCATATTTGGATGATATTGTGTCCATATACATGAGAGAAAGGGCGATTCTTACCTTACCTGCTAACTTGCGACCAAGGAACCCTAACTAAGGTTTGAAATTTGATTTTTTCCTTTGCTTGTTACTTAACTTACTACATGTGATATTTTTCTTTTCCTTGTTCATGTTTGCTTGATTACTTTCCTTGTTTACTCGCCTGATCGAGCACTATAGAACCCCTCCTCGATTTCCCCTTTAGGCAGACCTTAATCACTACTCTCTCTCTCAATCGCACTTGCTCTATTCT
This sequence comes from Nicotiana tomentosiformis, assembly GCF_000390325.3. Lineage (NCBI taxonomy): Eukaryota > Viridiplantae > Streptophyta > Magnoliopsida > Solanales > Solanaceae > Nicotiana > Nicotiana tomentosiformis. Next base: position 82,752,225 of record NC_090820.1, read on the forward strand.
GCTCTGAAACTATTATGTCCAATTAGTCAGTGGCTGGCTAAAAGCCAAAGCCACTATGGTGTTGTCAATGACCTCCTCCGGTGCAAGCACTGCTCGAAGCCATTCTCGTGACTCTTGTGAACTCTGAAGCACTGAGGATTTTGGGTTTTCATCGTTCTCGTCAATCACTTCTATTTAAGCCATTGCTAAGGCCTTAACTTTTCTCATTACTTGCTCATTTAATTTGCAACCGGTTATTGCTCTTGACTCTCACAATTCTATTCTCTTTACTGCTTGTGTTCATGTTATATATCCTAATATTATTTGAACTTCTGTGGGCCTGCATGATTTCAACACTATGCTACCTTTGTATGCAATCTTGTTCGTTTTAAAACTATTCTACAATTCTAATTCTCTGTAGCATCAAACTTGTCTAAGTCTTGAACTTTAGATTCATTATGTGTAGTTAACCAAGTTGATTTCTGACCTCCTTAGGTTTACCTAGTTATTATGTCTATGTTTGAGTTCTACATTTGTTGCATGTTCATCCTCATGTGCTGTTTTAAATTTTGCATCAAGACCTCTTTATGATGAATGATGTTTGCCCAAAATCTCAAAAATGCTAAGTCTTTCATGTCGAATTAAGTGAATGCTTGTAGACTATTTGAATCATGCCCATCAGTTTGCTTGTTTGGCAACAAGATTAGTTATGACCATATCTTTTTTAGACTTCCATGTTGAGACGTTCGTGTAAAAAACTACTGCTTGCTTTAATTCATGATCATGTGTCTCCTAGATTCACATGCTAAGGCTTCTACGTATAAAGCTCCACTTAAGTCATATCTGGATCATGCTACTTTGAATTTTTGCTTACTATTCTATGATGTCTGGTCCTGTCACCTTGTTTGATAAATCTTGGGAGCCACAATACGTGTCTACCCTATGTATGATGTCTGTGCCTATAGGAACTTTGTAGGTGAGTCTCCAATTTGTTCCTCTGTGTGTGTGTTTTGTTTGGAAATACCTACTCTTTGTTAGCTACAATTTTAAGAACTAAATGCCTAAGTCTTAAAGTTGTTTAGTTTGTCACTTATATTTTACGGTTGGTTTGGTATTCAATGGGTAATGCAAGGCAATTGTTCTATTGTTTGGGCCTAGCTATTGGGCCAGTTTTGGTATTGGGATCTACAGCATATTGACAACCATCTAGAGTATGGGACTGACCGAGTTCTAAGCCTATTTAAAGGCCCAGATACATCGTTGGGTTATTTTATAATTGTATTAGGCATGTAATTACTCTATTTGGGTTTGTACTCATTCTATTTGGGTCTATAATAACGAATGATGGAGAAATAAATGAAAGAGGGGCTGGGATACTCCAATTCTTGCATGAATGGATGGAAAACATGCCTATAGGGTCTAAATGCTTTGTTTGCTATCTCATTTACATGCTCTACTCCTATGAACTACTTGCATATAGACATCATACTTATAGGCCATCAACCTCGCATATTCACCTAGAGAGCATGATTTAGGACCTTAACTAATTCTAATATTGAACATGTCAACAAGACTCACAATATGTTTAGAAAATATGCCTATAGGATTCAAATTGATTTTGTCTACTACTTGCTTAGCCTGCCTTACTTCTGCGTATGGACAACATGCCTATAGGATTTCGCTTTAAGTAATTGAGACTATTTACATTGATATTTCATTCAACTGTATGGCTCGCCTAGAAATCATGGCCATAGGATCAATGAAACCAAATTTGCGTGTTTCAATAACTTCACGCCTAAAATTGTCTAAGTTTGCCCATTTAGAAATCATGCCTATAAGACTCCATGTTGACTTTTTGAAACTGTTTACACTGATGTTCTCTTTAATCGTGTTGCCCGCTTAGAAATCATGGCTATAGGATTAATTAGAATGAGAATCACCATTACTCAACTGCTTGGCTTTAAATGGTCTAGGTTTAATCATCTAGAAATCATGCCTATAGGACTTAAACAATGCAGCATGTCCACCAACTATCCATGTACCAATTCCAGGTCTACTTACTCATAATTGATCGTCCACCCGTTCACCCAGCAATCCTATCTTAGGCTTAACTTACTCGTAAAGCAACTGCTCGTCTAATTCTGACTAGGGTATATTTACTTGACTATTATGCCGCTGTCTATTACTTAATGATATATGTGCATATGAACTTGTGTGCGGAGGTAAACATGAGACCCTTTTGTGCTACTTGCATCATACGTGAAGTCCTACTTGTTTTAATTATGTGACCCCTAGTTTTCTCGTTTCGAGCATCCTAGATTGAGTCTAGAACCACTATATAGTAGTCCAAAGCCTCCTGGGCGATATGCATGGGACGAGTAGGCATGCATAGGACTCAACTTAGAATTGAACTAGTACGCTTTAGGTAATTAACTTAAAGATAGTAATCAGGTAGCACAAGATGATAATTTGTGCTCGCTGGATAATATGAGCAACCCTTGTATTCTAAAGGGTTGCGAAGTATTATTTATGTTGAACGGGGTGATTCTTTAGGCTAAAAAACTTAGGACCCCACTCCCCCCTCCAATATAATTATTCCTTGTACAACCTAGATTTGACTAAGCTATATCTTGTAATCTCCAAAGAGTTGTACCACCTAGGGTTATGGACTATCTAACAATTCTGTTGTCTTCTTCACTTGGCTTGACTAATTAATTTATGTGGTTTATTGGTTGATAGGGTTAATATTGCTCATAAGAATCTATTGAGTTCTTACTTACCTATTCAAGATAACCTAATACTTATATGTCTAAATAGTTAGAATCAACAAGAATGTATTCATAATTCCTGTATAATAACCAAGCAAGGCAATTAGAATATATCTATCCTAACCATGAATCAATTTCCCAATGTTCGAGTTTAAGAACTTGCTCTAATCAATCCTATGTGTAATTTAGAATTCTCACTTTCGATTTTAATTTTAGATTCATAGATAATATTCAATTGGTGATCAAGCAATCAAACAATTAAGCGCATAATTTAATAAATAAATCAATACCATAAATTAAGTGTCACGCCCCAAATCTGGGGAGGCATGGCTAGCACCCGGTGCCATACTCAACCCGAGCGTACCACTTTGTAACTATGAACTCTGGAGGGGTAGCCCTTAACTTAGGCCGATGAGGCCTTCCTGCGAGCTGACAATACCAATCAAGGCCAACAAGGCCATATTCTGCATCATCTGAAAATAATGCCTCTCTCATATGAGGGGTAAACTTCCCCAAAAGCTCATATACATAATTGTGCAGGCCTACAGGGCCGCAATGAATGCCAACAACTAGCCATACCAAATTGAACATGTACACAGGGCTGGCAAGGCCACAATACTAATATACAAAATATACAGGACTCGTCTACAAACTCGAACAAGAAATAGGGTGTTATACTTACCTTAAATAATTAGAACAAACTCGAACCAAAGCTTTCCTTAGTTTACAAGCACCCTTAATGACCTCACAACACCATAGAGACTCTCTTCATCAATTAGACTAACTTTTGAGGTTAGGTTTATGTAAAACAACCTTGGATTCGACTTGAAACCTTGGAGAACTGTTAGAGAGGTGTTGAGAGAATTTGGGAACTTTACTTGGTCGAAAATGACCAAAACATGAGCCTTCCAACCACTTTAAAATGTTCAAGGGTCGTCCACCGCCTAAGTGGGTCCCAATGGGAGCTGCTTGTGCAGTCTCGCAAAAATGCGAATATCTCTCTACTCCGATGTCGTATCGACGAACGGTTTAATGAGTTAGAAACTCAACTCGTAGATCTTCGATTTGATAAGTGGATCATCTTGTAATTACAAGTATATTGGGAGAAACGATTAGCTATATTTGACCTAATTTTCAACACATTTACGAGTGTAACTTGTGATGACCTTTGCCAACTTTTGTTTCACAACTAACTAGACTTCAAAATATAACACACGACTATCATACAGCTAAAGTAACCCATAATATCCTTATAATGTTAAGCGAGACGTCACATCATCTCTAACTCTTGTTTACTCTCTTAACTAGACCTATCGGTACCTGGAAACCGTAGGCTGGAATATATGCTACTGACGACACCACTATTATTTCTGGATACTGAATCACGACGCTTCTAGCCCTCTATTTGATGTATGGACTATTCACAATCTTCTGCACTTGAGTATCTCGTCCCTTCTTTACATTTACCTTTCTTACCTTTAAGTCTTGCATTGTATCTTCTGTCACTTTCATAACCTCCCATCCACATAGGTGGAATTCATTAAAGCTCTACTATAATACATGCACCTCTAGTGCATACATAATCTGGCGGGAGCTTCTTACTGACTTCTTATGAGGATGGTACTTGTCACGCCCCAAACTCGGGGAGCGGGACTAGCGCTTAACCGAGAGAACCTGGTCGAGCAAGCCTGTTAGATTTCCTTCTACCCAAACTCATCCATGAATAAAGAGGAGATGCACTCTATTAATCAAACACTGAAAATAGTTTATTAACAACTCCCATTCATTTCCATTAGCAATTGCGTTCATAATTTTCAAAGTATTACAAGTTTATAGATATAATAAAAAACATGTTTACCAAATAGCAACATTTCTAGTTAAATTCCCAACATCATACACCACCCACAACCTATCTACGGAGCCTTTAAATATGAGACAAGAATAGTATGGAAGTGCCGGCAACAAGGCCCCGGCTATACCTCAAGACACAAAGTGTAACATCAAGTGACATCGGGCCCGGAATAGAGTAGGACTCACCAAAACCTGCTAAATAGGGAGTAACTGCTAACGAGGACCAAAGTTGCCCGCTGCTGAGTCACCTGCATCTATTGAAGATGCAGCGCCCCCAGCAAAAAGGGATATTAGTACATATGGAATAGTACTAGTATTTAAAGCTAATTATCCTCTTTCAAAATAGAATGTCAATGTAAGAAAGGAAAAACCGCGGAAACAACAATCAACAATTAATGATATTCAAATGCCAAGAGGTTAAAACATAATAATTTCCAAAATATGAAGATAACATTGTGAAGTGATAATCAAAATATGATGATAATATTATTGTTTTTGTTGGGAGATCTTTAGCACCGATATATCACTGTTCAAAATTTCACCTTATACAATACTAATATTTATAATACCAATACCACCGTTCACAATACCAATATTTAAAATAGCAATACCATCGTACTTTTAGCACGGAGTCCGATCACGACCCGATCGGCTAGGCTATCTCATTGTAGACATCAACCACAATCACTATCAATACCAATACCACCGTACTTTTAGCACGGAGTCTGATCACGACCCGATCGGCTAGGCCATCTTATTTGAAGACATCAACCACAATCTCAATCACAATCTCTGTGCAAAATATACCACCGTGAATCTAGCATGGAGTCCGATCACGACCCGATCGGCTAGGCTATCTTATTTGAAGACATCAACCAAAATCACAATTTCAATTATAATTTCCAGCATAATCACCACCATGTGTGCGGCATAGTATCCGATAACGACAAGATCGGTTAGGCTGTCTTATTCGAGACATCAACCCTTTTATATCAATCAATCTTATCCGAATTAAGAGGAATAATCTTATCACATCAATCTTATCCCAAATAAGAGGAATAATTTTATCACATCAATCTCATCCCAAATAAGATTAATAATTTTATCACATCAATCTCATCCCAAATAAGGAGAATAATTCACAAAAATAACATAAGTACAAATGTATTTACCTCATCATCTTCCACATTATATAAATCTCCACTAGTATTTTCAACTAATAACAACAACAATATTTCCTTGGCTCTTCTGGTCATTCACAAAATTCTTTATTCAAGGCACGATGGCCATATTTGTTATTCCACACTTTCATTTCTTCCCTCTCATGTATCATCATCATAAATATCAACATACATATAATATTCTGAAAATCACAACTTTAAGTTCATTATAAATGAACAATTTAAGCATCGTAGATTTCTTTTCGAGAAAGGGAGTAAAATAATTGGCAATTGATGCGCAAGTTAAAATCATCAACAAATAACACACCATTTATTATTGACATATTTTCCCCCAAAAAGGAAAATACACAATTTTCACTCACGAATATGTAAGAACGCAAAACACATTGAAAATACTCACAAATCATAGCGTCTGTTAAAATAGCCACATATAGGCATGACTTGAGTTTATAAGCTTTTAGGCAATTCTATTTTCGAAGTCAATTCGGAATAGTTGAATCAAGGCTCATTTCATAATCTTTCTCACATCATTTCATTTCATTGGCACCATTGGCCACAGGTATAACTTTCACTTATATCAATCATCGCATTTCATACTTCTTTCACATTTTTTAATTCCATTGGCACTATTGGCCACAAGTATAACTTTCACTCTTGCACATTGGCCACACTTTATATCCCAATTCACTTATTTCACTTCCAACCATCTTTATAGGTTATCAACAGTAAGACATTTCCAATCAAGATTTTAGGTACACATATAAGCAATTAAGAGTCTTAAGCATATTGAGTTTTCTCACACAATTTGGAATCATAACCTTCATTTAAAACAAAACTCAAAGACATAGCATTTTAATACACATATCATTCTTGAACACATTCTCAAAGGATAAAATAATGTGTTAGGAACATTCGGAACACATTTTGAATACTTAATTCTCAACACTTTGCTTATTCCGGACAATCGAATTTATTGGGAACAACTTGGAACATAGAATAAGGAAGTTGAGACAACCATACTTGAAACTTATGAGAACATCATTGAATTCAATTCTAAGAGAGTAGTTTAGCCAACATACCTTTTCTAGAGCTTTCCTTACATTACTACGATGTCTTAGATATTCTAGCAACTTCAATCTTTTTAGAAAGATAACAAAAGTAAACCATAATTAGGAAGATATTCATGGGTTCACCTCACTTAAGCATTTCATCAAACACTAGGTGTGCAAATTGGATTTCAAGGCTTGGACAAGATCTTGATGAACAAAGCACTTGAGCTTCTTTCTCTCTCTAGAACACTCTCACTTCTCTCTAAAAATGTAACGACACGACTTGTCCTTTTAAGAATTAATGCCCCGTTCAGTGTCTTAAGGTCTCAAGAAGCTTCGTAATATGTATTATGACCCGTGGGTGTGGTCGAGTTTGATTTTCGGAAGATTCGGAATTTAATTAAAAGAATAATTCTTATTTATAAGCTTAAATGGAAAGAGTTGACCGGAGAGTTGACTTTTGAGCAAACGACCTCGGAATGGAATTTCGATGACGGCAATAGCTTCGTATGATAATTTTGGACTTCGGCGTATGTTCGGATTCGGATTTGGAAGTCCGTAGGACAATTCGACGCATTTTGGCGAAAGTTTAAAAATATAAGATTTTGGAAAAGTCCGACCGGAGGGTGAATTTTTGATTACGAGGTCAGATTTCGATTCCGAAAATGGTATAGCTCCCTTACATCAATTATGACTTGTGTGCAAAATTTGAAGTCATTCCAGATTGATTTAATACATTTCGGCGCAAAATATAGAAGTTGAAAGATTTTTAAAAAAACTTATAATTCGATTCGATGCACGATTCATAATTTCGGCGTTGTTTGACATGGTTTGAAGCCTCAACTAAGTTCGTATTGTATTTTGGGACATGTTGGTATAATTGGTTGAGGTCCCGGGGGCCTCGAGCGAGTTTCGGATGGTTAAACAGACCAAAATTGTGCTTGAAGAAATTTTGGAATTTTTTCAGTTCTGGTAAGATTGCACCTGCGATGGAAATGGTCGCAGGTGCGCGACCGAAAAAATGATAAAATGGTCGCAGATGCGGCCTGGAGCGAGAAGGGCAAAGGTTGCAGGTGCGAAGCATTTTCCGTACCTGCGTGAGCGCAGAAGCGGAAGCTCTTCCGCAGGTGCGAGGGCAGCGCCAGTGGACGTCGCAGAAGCGAGAATTGGCTCGCAAAAGTGAGCTCGTAGGTGCGATAAAATGGTCCGCATGCGCACAAACTGGGCAGAATGTTAAGGACCAAAAATGGTCATTTCGCCATTTTCGTTTTGGGATATTTAGAGCTCGGATTTGGGCGATTCTGGAGGGATTCTTCACAAGCTTGGTTGGCGTAAGTGTTCTATATCCTAAAGTGATTATATTTCATGAATCTATGATTATATTCATCATTTAGTTCGGATTTAAATGGAAGAAATCAAGATTTTTACAAAATCTTCCAAAAAAAAAATTTAAGATTTGGAGGTCGAGTTGTTATTGGAATTCAATAAATTTGGTATGGTTGAACTTGTATCAGAATGTGTGTTCGGATTTCATGAAAATTATGTCGGGTTCCAAGAGGCGGGTCCCACATTGACGTTTGTTGACTTTTTGGAATAAATTTTTAAGTCGACGTATTACTATCCGGAATTGTTTCCGATGAAATTTAATGAAGTTATACAATTAATTTGGATAGATTTGAGCGGTCCGGAGGTCAATTCAAGCAAGAAGGCGATTATGGAATAACGGCATAACTTTAAAAATATAAGTGTCTTGCTTAACCTCGAGTGGGGGAATTTTCCCTTAGGCATTGAGTCTTATGTGCCATTTGTGAAATGTGAAAAGCCGTGTACGCGAGGTGACGAGTATGTACTCGGGCTTATATGTGCAAAATTCATTGAATTAAAGTCTTAGGCATTATTGTGTAGTAAATTAAAAAATTATGAAAAATTATTAAATCGTCTGTTTGCCATGCCTAAATACTTATTGTTGAATCTGTTTTTATAAGACAATTTGATGTGATTGTTACTTGATTATTTATGTAATTCCGTGAATTTGGTGGTTTGATAATTATTGGAATTTAATTTTATTATGAATATTTCCCTCGGAAAATAATTAATTAAATGAGCTTAAGAAGAGGTATTTATATAATTATTAAAAATTTAGAGTTAATGAAGACTTTGCTTTATGTTGAGTAATTTCTATCTCTGTTGATTGTTTTTGGGTGTTGTACACATTGTGTGGAGTCTTCGGCTATTTGTTGTGAAATTAATTGACTTGGTTGTATCTTTGGAATTTTGGTTGTAGCCATTGGGCAAATTGTGATATGAATTGATTTTATTATGTTGTCGTGATAATTTTCGTGTAAATTGTTGTGTTGTGTTAATTATTATTTTGAAGATATAAGGGTGGGATATCACCGTTGATATTATGTGGGTATAAGGGTGGCATTTCACTGTGGTTGTATTTGTTGGAATATTGTCTGCGCGGAGCAATAAGGGTGGCAATAGGAGCGATAAGGGTGGCTATTGATATTGTCTGGGCGGAGCGATAAGGGTAGCTAAAGGAGCGATAAGGGTGGCAATAGGAGCGATAAGGGTGGCTATTGTCAGGGACGATATGTGATGATGTGGGGTTCTAGTGTTGATAATTTTCATGTGATGTTGTGATTTGCTTATGTTTGTTTCTATATCTTGTGCAATTTGTCTTGTTGTTTATAAATAGATAACAATCTGATTTATGTTAAAATTGGGAGCCTGTGGCCATTGCCAGGCGGATTATAAAATGAAATGTGGGCACGAGGTGCCGTGAGTAAATAATGAGGATATTTGGCACGTGAATTGTCCGTGCAGTTGTGATATAAAATGTGGGCACGAGGTGTTGTGATGAAATGATAATGATAATTGGCAAATGAATTGTCCGTAAAGTTGTGATATGAAATGAGGGCACGAAGTACAGAAAAAATATGATTATTTAATTATGGGCACGAGATACCGTGAAAATATAAAAATGGACTAAGACCCGTATTTTTATGATTATGAAATGAGGTGTCACATGATGACTTTTTAATTGAAAGAATTATATTAAAAATATTTATTTGGAACGAATTTTATTCAAAAAGAATTATATGAAAGAATTGTATTTGAAAGATACTTATTTGAGGAAATTATATTTAAAAAGATTTATTGAAAGAATTATATTCGAAAAATTAGTTATTTGAGAAAACTACATTTGAAAGAGAGTTATTTGGAAGAATTATATGTGACGGATATTTATTTGAAAAACTTGAATTAATTAGGCGTACATGTATTTATTAATTATTGAGGGATATTTATGGTATTCTTGTTGTCTTGCTGCGCATACCATTAGTTGTTTTATCCCGCCCTTATTGCTATATGTTTCCTAGTATTTTGTATATTATATTGCACAGGTTATTAGGCTAGTGAGTGTCTTGATTGTACCTCGTTTTTACTCCATTGAGGTTAGTCTTGATACTTACTGGGTACCGACCGTGGTGTACTCATACTACACTTCTGCACATTTTTGTGCAGAGCCAGGTATTGGAGATATTGGACTTGAGCAGAGTTAAAGCGCGATCATAAGGATTCAAGGTAGAGCTGCTTGGTTGTCGCAGTCCCCTAGAGTCTTTTCATTCCATTGTACTGTTAATTTGTAATCAAACAGTATTGTATATTCTATCCTCGTAATCATTCCATTTATTCAGTTAGAGTTCGTAACTCAGTACTACCAGTCTTGGGAGGTTGTATATTCATATTTATTCCGCTGTTAGTTTTGGTTACTTATTTAATTCAAAAAAAATGGCTTCAAAATGTAATAGAAATCGGCTTACCTAGTCTTAGAGACTAGGTGCCATCACGACGTCTGTGGTGGAATTTTGGGTCATGACAAAAAATATCAGATTTTTGCTCCAAAATGAGCTTCAAGGGTTATTTATCGAAGTTGGGTCGGGTTATAACAATAGAAGAATCGATACTCAAAAATTTCGGATCAGGTTACAGACCAGGCTAGACACGCTCTGCAACGAGCTATAGACATGGCGAGGCACGCTCTGTAGCCAGCTATAGACCTGGCGAGGCACGCTCTGTAGCCAGCTATAGACCTGGCGAGGCATGCTCCGTTGCCAGCTATAGACCTAGCGAGGCAAGGGATATAGCATGGTCCAGCACGCTACAGACCTGGCTAGGCAAGGGATATAGCACGGTCTAGCGCGCTACAAGCTGGGAGACACGAGAGTGAAATATTTCAACTCCCCACCACACCATTCAACCCAAAAACTCCAAAAATATAATAACTCAGCCTACCTTGGCACTAAGAAACCTTAAATTACTTAGCGAAATTTTCTGGGGCCTTACAATACTCTTCTAACTTACTTTATATTACAGTTGTTATATAATATAGTCGTTGTACTATCTCTCTTGTACCTCTGTTATTAATGGTGATTCTGCAATGTTCCGAGTCACGATTCTATAATCATCTAGGTCTAATAATTGGTCTCCTGATTTACTTAGCTATCGTAACCTTGAGTTTCCTTTTCTCTCTCAGCCTTTATGTAGGCTTAAGCTCTCTTCCGATCTGTGACTCGGGGTATTAGTTATTACTGTAGTCTTTCGTGGATGCTATGGAACATCCATGATATAATCTTCTAACAATTCAAGCCTTTGTCTGTGACGTGGACTCAATTCTTTCTTTTAACTTATACCGAAGTCTCCTATAGCTGTATTAATGTCAACATATATGCTGCATGGATAATACTTTGAAATCTTAATTGTGTTCATAACGTATCTAACTCTGGATCATTATTCGAATAATTCCTTTCGTGCCTTCTCAGCTTTCTTTAAAAGTACGAAATGACTTTTCCTAGTCATTCTGCCACTTGTTGCATGAATACTTGGCTTATATTAGTGCCCACACATATTGGAATTTCATGCAACCCATATGATCTTGAATATTACTTTTGATTTTACTTCCCGCTCATCAATCATGACAGGTGCCAATTTCATATGGAGTGCATACAATGTTGTAGTGAGACCGTTGTTACAAGATCATTTCTTTTTTAGGTCACTATACTTAGGTTGAAGCCTTCTTCTTTATTTCCTCAGCTAGTCTTTCATTGTAGTACTTAGGGGAGACCCTCTGACTCCTGTAAAAATGTGAGCTTAATACATCGTATACCTGAAGGAATTTTTGATGTTCTTACTCGCCTATATTTATCCCTAGTTACTTACCTCCGCGCCCTTGTGCTTGTAGGGTTGTTTCTGAACTAAAATTTTTGACTGTCTCCCCAGTAACACTCTTTTTTTTTCGTAACACTTATACAATACCTTTAACTATCCAAACTCCTATCTGAATATTTCTCAAGGATTACGATGTCATATCTGCGAGACTAAATTCCTTATGTTGGGGTTCACTGCGTTTATCTTGCACGATCTGTGGATTTATCTCTAACCTTCTGTCTAGCCATAACTAGACTTTTCCTAAATCAACTACTAACTACTCGTTGGTCCATTCTCACATTTATATTCCGCGTAATCTCTCTTGGGTTATTTCTTTTGTCTTAACTTACCTTTCGCACTAGCTCATTATGTATCAAGTGTTCATTCGCACTTATTTATTAATAACATCCTGGGCGGGAACCCTTACTGCCTCTCCCGGCGTCGTGCTTGCATAATGTGCTGGAGTCGTAACATATCTGTAGGATCTGCATAAATATAATCTAATTCTTTTTTCCTTTTTATCGCATTCTTCCTTTACTATTCCATAGTTACCTGAACCACTTAAATTTGACTTAATACCACATCACACCATCTTCCCCACTTTAGGAGAGTACTAACATTTAATGCTATGAAGATTTACCTATATATGTTTTACCTATTCGATTTCGGTGTCTTTTCACATCTTCACTGACTCTTACTCGCCTTGCGGTAACCCTTCTGTACCAGGGATAACTGAATTTTCTTATGCACAAGGGTGACATCTAGTGTAATTGGCACACTTAGTCCCTTAAGCTTGACTCTACTCAAAGTGATTGCTTTAGGGAAGCGTCTTCCTGAATGACCTTTAAAGGTTACTCTTCTGTTGTTCATTCTATTATTGCTGGAACGCGATCTCTGAAATTCTCACAATGTCGACTATTATCAAATCTTCCGATCCTTAATTCACATTCTGTTTATCTTGTTTACTAGCCCATACTAATTTCTATTACTCCAGGGGTCAAAAATTTCCTTTTGTTATTCACGTTGGTGTCACCAACTCATTTCTCAAAATGAGGATATGACTTTGTGGCTTATACTCTTTTATTGTCTCAATGCCTGTCACCTCTTGTATTTTCCTTCACTTGACTATAGACTATGTCATCTTGTCATATTATGATTTACCGTTGTCACCCATTTATTACATCTTACTCATAATGCTTTATTTACTCTCTTATTATTCTCCTACTAATATTTCTATCTATTACCTTATTCTGAAAACTTCAACATAACATTCTTTCGCTTTTAGCTCCCATTGCTTCATCCACTGGCTCTTCGGGTCGCCTAACATTCTCTCTTTACTAGGAACGGGAGTCATATTAAGGTAAATATTTATCTCTTCTAGGATTCTGGTGCCTATCTTTTGAAATTTTTGAACATTCTAGTATTCATATCTGACTGTACTATTCTAGAATGCACCACCTGGGTATCTTAGAAGGAGAACTATTACCACGTTTGCAATATCCTTCAGAAATGTCAGCTAACGCTAACAATCTAACCACCATTTTGGGATACTTTAACCCCAGCTGGATCGTGATATCCCATCCTTCTCTTAAACTATATATGTTAGCTCCCATAGGGAATAACTAAGATAGGTGTGACCAATTGTACATACCTCTGTTACTGTTGAAGGTAACTCAGAATGCTTATATTTCTCTACCTGATTATCACTAACTAGATACCTTGTATCCTCCTTCACCTTGCTTTTGTTACCTGTTGAAACTTATAATTTTACCTTCTGGTCCTCCCATGGCCTGCTATTCAAGAGATGTGTTTGATATTCCTATCTTAGGGTCTTAATCTGGAAATTTATACATCTGGTACGCATGATCTGATAGGGCCACAAACAGGGCCACGCCGTCAAGAACTCTCTCTCTATTAGTGCCCTTACTTGTTGCTGTATTAGCCCTTTGGATAACTGTAATCTTTTTAGTTAAAAATATCTTTGTATCATTAGCGAACATAAGTACTAACTCAAACTCTTACGACTCAGCTCTATAGCACGATTTGGATTTGAAACAAGGGTAACAGACACCTAAATGCCTTGTAGCTTCCTGTTTATATAATGTGGTGCATAACACATCTATAAACAAGACTCTACTAGATACGACTTGTAGACTCCCTAGGACAAAACTGCTCTGATACCAAGTTTTTTACACCCCAAACCTGGGGAGGCGTAGCCAGCACCCGGTGCCATACATGGCCCGAGCATAACACTCTGTAACTGTGAACTCTGGAGGGGTAGCCCTCAACTTAGGTCGATGAGACCTACCTACGAGCTGACAATACCAATCAAGACCGACGAGGCCATATTCTGAATCATCTGAAAATGATATCTCTCTTATATGAGGGGTAAACATACCCAAAAGCTTATATATATAACTGCATAGGCCGACGAGGCCGCCATGAACGTCTACAACCAGCCATACCAAACTGAACATGTACACAGGGCTGTCAAGGCCATAATACTAATATACAAAATACACAGGACTCGCCTACAAGCCTCTAGAGATAACTGAACTGTATCATGGTCGGGACAAGACCTCGACCTACCCATCAAACATGTATATATAAAATGGACTCAAAGGTCTAGACTTGGTAACTCTGGGGAATTGGAGCTTACCAACCAAGTTGATGTTTGGCTCTATCTACTTGGAAGGTCTATCCAACTGTCTATCAGGACCTACAGGCATGAAATGCAGCATCCCCGGCAAAAAGGACGTCAGTACGAAATAATGTACCGAGTATGTAAGGTAGTAGAATAACTGAAAGCTGAGACTGAATTGATAATATAATAATTAAAAGTAACTGGGAGTCAAAGATGATATGAGGATATGCTTACTTGCTGATACTGACTCAACTCTCTCAATATAGTAAGTAAAATAGTTGTTTGGCCCTATACGGCTCGGTACGTTTAACTGCTCTATCGTAGTAGGTCCACTCATAGGCGCTGGGCCATACTAGGCTCAGTATCTCGACCATTCTTGGCTCGCTCATAGGCGCTCGGCCACAGTAGGCTCGGTATATAACTTACCATCTGATAAGAGATTGCCCAATGGGGGCCTGCCCACTGATTATAGCTCGGTTGTGGTGAAAATATTGTAATACTCTATATATATAGACTCTCTTCTCTCTTGACTGGAGGAAGACAATACTTAATTGAATGTAAAGTCCCGATAAAGGAGAATACTGTAACTTATGAGACTAGGATAATGTATATAAATTTAGGAATACAAACTTCTATTTATGTCTCGTTATCAAAAGCATGTAGTCACAGGATTATGCCAAAATAAAGGAAAGTTTTAGCCTTAACATACCTTATCACAATCTATCCAATAACCATGTTGAAATCGTCCCATCGCACTTTTATCTAAAACAACGATAATAATGTTATCGTTAAGCTACGAAAGATGCAACTATTGTATAACAAATGACAAGCTTATTTTATATTAAATGGGTAGCATCTCCCCTGTTTTCCTTACTTTCCCCAAGTCCATAAAAATAACAAGAACACATACAACCTTCAACTATTTTAGCACCACAACACACCCAACAACCCAATAACACAAATCAATCTATACAACAACAAGTGCGCAAACGTCACCAACGAAACTACTATTCCACACGATGAGAGACAAGCTCGGATTAGATCTCTTTTGAACCCTTTAACCACAAAGTCATTTATTCATTAACTTGACAACATTTCCAGAATGATATTAAGTACAATTGGAGGACTTCTAACCTCCTACTCATCTCCTAATTTACCCTCAAACAGCCCAACAATCTAACAACAACAACAACAACAACATGAACAACTTCTAGGTATTGTGTGGTTGCTTCTTCTCCTAATTACAACGTCATCAACATAATCAACAAATTGACAAGCACAACAACAATAAAAACATTATAACCAAGATATTCCCCATGATTTTCAGCCATATGAAGTTATATAAACAACTCTAAAATAGTCCAATAAGAGACAACAACTTCTTACACCACTTCAAGTGCTATCTTGTAATTCTTCGTATAAATAACTTAGCCAACACATAGATATGCTTAAGAAAAAGAAATAGGGTTTTATAATTACCTTAAATAATTAGAACAAACTCGAACCCAAGCTTCCCTTAGCTTACAAGCACCCTTAATGACCTCACAACACCATTGAGACTCTCTTCTTCACTTAGGCTAACTTTTAAGGTTAGGTTTAGGTAAAACCACCTTGGATTCGACTTGGAACCTTGGGGAACTATTAGAGAGGTGTTGAGAGAGTTTGGGAACTGTACTTGGTCAAAAATGACCAAAAAAGAGCCGTCCAGCCAATTTAAAATGTTCAAAGGTCATCCACCGCCTAAGTGGGTCCCAATGGGAGCTACTTGCGCAGTCTCAAGAAAATGCGAATATCTCTCTATTCCGATATTGTATCAACAAAAGCCTTAATGAGTTAGAAACTAGACTCGTAGATCTTCAATTTAGTAGGTCGATCATCCTGTAATTACAAGTATATTGGGAGAAAAGATGAGCTACATTTGGACTAAGTTTCAGCACATTTACGAGTGTAACTTGTGATGACCTTTGCCAACTTTTGTTCCACAACTCGCTTGACCTCAAAACATAACACACAACTATCATACGACAAAAATAAGTCATAACAAAACCTCCGTTATTGTCATGACCCAACTCTATGTCAGGCCGTGATGGCGTCCAGCACCGTTGTTGGACAAGCCAACAGTGAACAACTTAGTGATTTCCCATTTAGCTTTACTTATTTTAAAACATTTGGAAAATAAAGGATTTTTAAGGCAAACAAACGGAAACATCTAAAAGCAGTTATAACTATTGAATTACAACCCAAAAATCAAAGTCTACTAATACATGACAAGATCTGGTGTCACGAGTGTATGGGCAACTAGTAGAATATACAAAAGATGACTATCCTACTGACTGAAACGGAATAGACAGATAAAAACAAAAGAGAAACTTCGGCATACTGATAAACGGCTCAGAAGGGGCAGCTCACCATGAAGTCTCAGTCCAAGATCAAGTATGCACGCCGGGCGGGTAACTAGATGCACCAGCCTCAGATCCTGTACAATTAAGTACAGAAGTGTAGTATGGGTACATAAATAATATGTACCCAGTAAGTATCCCGCCTAACCTCGAAGAAGTAGTGACGAGGGGTCGACTTGACAATTACTAGGCCAATAATAATATAATTAAAGTACTATGCTAAGCATGGATATCATAAATGATACTGTCAGTTCAAAAACAGGAAGAGATAAGTCCTTCTTTCATAATTATAACATAAATTTCAGTAATACTATTTAGCAACTTACATTTCAAGGCATTTAAGCAGAATAAATCATGGAGAATTTCCAAATAAGTAGCATGCACAATTATGCCGAGGTCGTACGGCCCGATCCAACAAAATATTTAAACTGTGCATTGTTGGAGGGTCGAACGGAGTGAACCATAGATGCATCTATTTACTACCGAGGTGCTCGGCCCGATCCACAAATAACAATAATTTTTAAGAAAATACAGGTTTCTCATTTACAGTCAAGTATCTCATACAAACCTTCAAGTAAGTGAATTTAACCTTATACAATTCTTTTATCCATTTCTATCATGACTTAAGTGATTATATTAGCAAGTAAGGGCACAAACATTCCAAGTATAGCATGATACGGGTCCTAAACTACCCGGACAATAGCATAATAGTAGCTACGTACAGACTCTCGTCACTTCGTATGTACGTAGCCCCCACAATTAGGTACAAACATTTATTTAATTCACCTATGGGGTTAATTCCCTCTTACAAGGTTAGAAAGGAGACTTACCTCATCTCAAAGCCTACTTCCCAATTTAAGAACGCGTTCAAACCTCCAAATTTTACACCAAACGACTCGAAGCTCAAAGTGCTAGGTGAAAACCCTCTTCCAAAAGCTCCAAGAATCGCCCAAGAGATGAAAGAAAAGTGAGATAAATAGCCTAAGTCGCGCATTAAATGAGCTGGGCACAGGCCTCTGATGTCGCATTTGCGACACCAGTTTCGCAAATGCGAGAGTCGCAAATGTGACACAACTCTCGCAAATGCAAAGCTTGGCCTTCAGCTGCTGGGGTCACAAATGCGACCAAAGAGTCGCAAATGCGAACTCTACTGGGATCGCAAATGCAGCAAATATGTCGCAAATGCGAACACTGCCTAGGTCGGGCTCCTTTGAAATTGTGAAGCCCTTCTCGCAAATGCGAAAACTGTCTAGGTCGTGCTTCTTCGCAATTGCGAAGCCCTTTTTGCAAATGCGAGGTTCGCATTTGCGAACAATTTCTTGTATTTGCGAGACCTGCAACTGCTGCCAAGAAACACCAGAAAACTGATGTGTTTTCATTCCTTCCGAACGTCCGAAACTCACCCGAGCCCTCGGGGCTCCACACCAACTATCCACACAAGTCTAATAACCTCATACAAACTCGCTCGAGTGATCAAAACCCAAGAATCGGACGCCAAAACGCATGCATTGACTTATGAATTCAAAAACTTCTAAAACGACTTATGCTCGTCCGATTCCTATAAAATCAACTCAGAATGACACCAAATTTTGCGTGCAAGTCTTAAATGAAATTACGGAACTATTACCAATCTCGGAATTCCATTTTGACCTCGATAACACCAAAACCCGCTCCAAACTAAATTTTTAAAGAACTTCAAAGTTCTTCGAGAACCAACTTTCACTATTGGGCGCCAAAACGTTCCTGGCTCATCCAAAACCCGATCCAAATATACGCCCAAGTCCAAAATCATCATACAAACCTATTGGAACCGTTAAATCCTGATTCTGAGGTCGTTTATTCAAAATGTTGATCGAAGTCAAACTTGGCCTTTTAAGCCAACCATAAGGAACCAATGGTCCCGATTCCAACCCAGACTCTTCTAAATCCTGAACCAACCATCCCCGCAAGTCATAAATCAGTAAAAGAAGGTACGGGAAGTCTTATTTAGGGGAACGAGGTTTTAGAAAGCAAAACGACCGGTCGGGTCGTTACATTCTCCACCTCTTAAGCAAATGTTCGTCCTCGAATGGGTTTAGATTCATACCTGAAGTGCTGAATAAGTGTGGATATCTGCTCCGCATGTCCTCCTCGGACTCCCAGGTCACCTCCTCGACTGGTTGGCCCCTCTACCGAACCTTTACTGCGGAAAACCTCTTGGATCTCAACTGGCGATCCTGTCTAGCAATAATGGCAATTGGCTCCTCCTCATAACCCAAGCTCTCATATAGCTGAATAGTGCTGAAGTCTAACACATGTGACAGGTCGGCATGATATCTCCGGAGCATAGACACGTGAAAAATTGGATGAACCCCTGATAGGATGGGAGGTAAATCAAGCTTATAAGCAACCTCCCCAACTCGCCTCAACACCTCAAATGGACCTATAAACCTTGGACTCTACTTGCCCTTCTTTCCGAATCTCATAATACCCTTCATCGGCAAGACTTTCAAGAGAACCTTATCGCCTACCATAAATGATATATCACGCGCCTTCTGATCCGCGTAACTCTTCTGTCTGGATTGTGCTGTGCGAAGTCGCTCCTGAATCAACTTTACCTTTTACAAGGCATCCTTCACCAGATCAGCACCATATAACCTAGCCTTGCCGGGCTCAAACCACCCGATGGGAGAACGACATCGCCGACCATATAAATCCTCAAATGGGGCCATCTCAATGTTGAACTGATAACTGTTATTGTAAGCAAACTCGGCCAACGGCAAGAACTAATCCCACTGTCCCCCAAAGTCAATTACACATGCTCTGAGAATTTCCTCCAATATATGAATTGTCCGTTCTGACTGGCCGTCGGTCTATAGATGAAATGTTGTGCTGAGCTCTACACAGGTACCCAACTCACTATGTACGGCTCTCTAGAAATGCGAAGTAAACTGAAGGCCTCTATCTGATATGATGGAAACAGGAACACCATGTAACTGGACTATCTCCCGAATATAAATTTGGGCCAACTTCTCTGAAGTATATGTAGTCACAACCAGAATGAAGTGTGCCGACTTGGTCAACCTGTCGATAATGACCCAAACTGCATCAAACTTTCGCAAGGTCAGTGGCAACCCAACTACAAAGTCCATGGTAATGCGCTCCCATTCCACTCGAGTATAGTCATCTGCTGAAGTACGCCACTAGCGTCTGGTGCTCATACTTGACCTGCTGGCAATTTAGGCACCTAGCTACATACTCCACTATGTCTTTATTCATCCGCCGCCACCAATTGTGTTGTCTCAGGTCACGATACATCTTCGTAGCTCCTGGATGAATAGAATACCGAGAACTGTGTGCCTCCTCTAGAATCCTCTCCTTCAAGCCATCGACATTAGGAACACATAGATGGCCCTGGAGTCACAGAACACCATCATCGCCGATAGAAACCTCCTTGGCACCACCCTGTAGTACCGTCTCTCTAAGAACTGCCAAGTGCGGATCATCAAACTGTCGGGCCTTGATCTGCCCCAATAATTAAGACTGAGCAACAACACATGCAAGAATTCGGCTGGGCTCTAAAATATCCAACCTCTCTTGTCTGTTAGCCAAGGACTGCATGTCCAAAGCTAGTGGCTTCTCCTCCGCTAAAATAAATGCCAAGCTACCCATACTCTCTGCCTTCCTGCTTAAGGCATTCGCGACCACATTTGCCTTGCCCGGATGATAAAGAATGGTGATGTCATAATCCTTCAGTAACTCGAGCCATCTACGCTGCCTCAAATTGAGATCCCTTTGCTTGAAAAATTATTGTAAGCTACGATGATCAGTATAAACCTCACATGACACCCCATACAGATAATGCATCCATATCTTAAGAGCATAAATAATTGCGGCTAACTCTAGATCGTGCACAGGATAATTCTTCTCATGGGACTTCAGCTGACATGAAGCGTATGCAATAACTCGCCCCTCCTGCATCAATACACAACCCAAGCCAACACGTGAAGCATCGCAATACACAATATACATCCCTGAACCGGAAGGCAACACTAAAACTAGTGTTGTAGTCAAGGTTGCCTTGAGCTTCTGAAAGCTCGACTCATAATCATTAGACTAACGAAACGGGCACCCTTCTGGGTCAATCTAGTCAAAGGTGCTGCAATGGACGAGAAACCCTGCACAAATTGGCGATAATAACCTACTAACCCCAGGAAACTCCTGATCTTAGTCACCGAAGTGGGACGAGGCCAACTCTGAACTGCCTCAATCTTCTTGGGATCCACATTAATACCTTCTCCTGATATAATATTCCCCAAGAATGCCACAGACTCTAGCCAAAACTCACACTTGGAGAACTTAGCATATAGCTTCTGCTCTCACAATGTCTGAAGTACCACTCTCAAATGTTGCTCGTGCTCCCCCAGGCTACGTGAGTAAATCAAGATGTCATCAATGAAGACAATAACAAAGGAATCAATATAGGGCTTGAACACACGGTTCATCATATCCATAAATGCCGCTGGGGCATTAGTGAAGCCGAAGGACATCACTAGAAACTCATAATGACCATATCTGGTACGGAAGGCAGTTTTCCGAACATCTGAGTCCCGAATCTTCAACTGATGGCACCCCTATCTCAAGTCGATCTTAGAAAACACCTTATCACCCTACAGCTGGTCAAACAAATCATCGATATGCGGTAACGGGTACTTGTTCTTGATGGTAACCTTGTTCAACTGGTGGTAATCAATGCACATCCGCATAGTCCCATCTTTTTTCTTCACAAATAATACTGGTGCACCCCAAGGTGATACACTTGGTCTCACAAACCCCTTTGCTAACAACTCCTCAAGCTGCTCCTTCAAATCGTTCAACTCTTTCGGAGCCATACGGTACGGTGGGATAGATATAGGCTAGGTGCCTGGAGCCAAGTCAATACAAAAATCAATATCACAATCTGGAGGCATGCCTGGAAGGTCAAAAGGAAACACATCGGCGAACTCCCGGACTATTGGCACTGAATTAATCGTCGGAAACTCTGCGGTGGTGTCCCGAACATAAGCTAGATAAGCCAAGCAACCCTTCTCGACAATATGTTGAGCCTTCAGAAAAAAGATGACCCGACTAGCTGTACTAACTGAGGAACCCTTCCACTCCAATCTCGGTAATTCTGGCATCGCTAAGGTAATAGTCTTGGCCTGATATGGAGATAACCAGTCCATGCCCAAGATGAGCTCAAAGTCGATCATATCAAGTAGCAAAAGGTCCGCTCTAGTCTCATAACCACAGAATGTGACCACACAGGACCGATAGATCCGATCCACAACCACAGAATCGCCCACAGGAGTGGACACATAAACAGGAGTACCCAAGGACTCACGAGGAATAACCAGGAAATGAGCAAACAGAGATGACATATATGAATAGGTAGACCCTGGATTAAATAATACCAAAGCATCCCTACCGCATACAAAAATAATATATGTGATCATGGTATCTGAGGCCAATGCATCTGGTCTGGCCGGAAAAGCATAGAATCTGGCTGGAGCTCCGGCGGTCTGGCCCCCGCCTGACTGAACAGTAGCTGACTAGCCTCCCCCTGCCTGGCCTCCACCTCTAGGACGGCCCCTACCAGCCTGCCCTCCACCCCTGGGCGGCCGGACAGCCGGTGCTAAAATCATGGGCTGATGGCCCTGCTGCACTGCTTTGTCCTGAAGCATGGGGTAGAATCTCCTCATGTGACCGAGATCTCTGCACTCGAAACAGCACCTCGGTGCGGTGATCTGCTGCCCTGATATCTGACTCTGATGGCCTGTCGACCCACTGGTTGAAGCTTGAATAATAGGTGGGCGGTATGAACTCCCCGGCATGGCACTAAAATAGGAGCTGGATGAACCCTGGTGACCTGAGTACCCACTGGAAGAACCCTGGATAGCTGGTGGGCGGTAAAACCTCTCTGGCATAGCGCTGAAATAGGGGCGCGCTAGACCTGCAACTGTTGCCAAGAAACACCAGAAAACTGATGTGTTTTCATTCCTTCCGAACGTCCGAAACTCACCTGAGCCCTCGGGGCTCCACACCAACTATCCACACAAGTTTAATAACCTCATACAAACTCGCTCGAGCGATCAAAACCCGAAAATAACATCAAAAACCAAGAATCGGATGCCAAAACACATGAATTGACTTATGAATTCAAAAACTTTTAAAAAGACTTCTTCTCATCTGATTCCTATCAAATCAACTCGGAATGATACCAAATTTTGCGCGCAAATCTTAAATGACATTACGAAACTATTTTCGGTCTCGGAATTCCGTTTTGACCTCGATAACACCAAAACCCGCTCCAAACCAAATTTTTCAAGAACTTCAAAGTTCTTCGAGAACCAACTTTCACTATTGGGCGCCAAAATGCTCCCGGGTCATCCAAAACCCGATCCAAACATACGCCCAGGTCTGAAATCATCATATGAACCTGTTGGAACCATCTAAGCCAACCATAAGGAACTAAGGGTTCTGATTCTAATCCAGACTCTTCCAAATCTCGAACCAATCATCCCCGCAAGTCATAAATTAGTAAAAGCAAGTACGGGGTTCTAGAAAGCAAAATGTCTGGTCGGGTCATTACACTTATAATGTTAAGTACCCTAGTCTCACCCCAAAAGTACATGTTATAAATTTCCAGCTTGTCGACTTTCGATGAAACTTATTTTCTTCAATACGTTTAGCTTCTAAGCCTTACAACCCTCTTGGTACTTGTTATTCATAATCTTAAATATTTGTAACCTCAACGGTAATATTATTAACTTATTTTATGTGCTTTCAAAGATGATTTCATTTCTGAGCTTACATTAATTGACTTACGACATACTTTTACGTACAAAAACATGGTGTGTTACATTAAGAAACCAAAATTAATATCTAAATAACAATAGTTATGAAAGAACTGTAACCCTAGAACGTGAAGTTTAGTTCCACATAGACATAGTAGCCAAACAATAAATCATCCAAAGAAACATAAAATTACTAAGTTTGATGGAATAAAGATAAATTTTGATAAACTTCGGCCTCCACGGCGGTTCCTTGCTCTCCAAATTCGAATTCCCCTCTCAAAAACGAGTTCAAGGGTTATTTATAGGTGTAGGATCGAAGTCTCCAAGTCCAAATCTCAATAGGAAATAATTCCTTCTTGGACAGGGGGACCAGGCGTTTTAACCTCGTGAAACCTGGTCTGGAGCGCGCTGGGGACCTCGCCTAGCGAATTGGAGCTCGCCTGGAGCTAGGTGCCGCCAAACTAGGAGCGAGGAGCCCTGGACTTGCACTGATTTCTCCTTTTCTTGTTCTTTTCTTGTATTTTCGACATCCTTTTGTGCAACATTCATTCCTCTAAGCATTCCAATTGTCCTACATATAAAAATAACTCAATTAAGCTCAAACATTGCATAATTTATCATTAAACACCAAAATATAAGGTAAGTAATTCACTAAAAATATAGAAGTATATCCAAACATCACGTAGGTAGAGGTTGAGTTAGGATCTCACAATCACTAATTGTTAAAAAAAGTACGCGCTTGATTAGTGAAAAAGAGTCAATCTCATACGTGAGAGGGTGTATTGAAAAAATAACTAAATAATTAAAAGCGTGCTCTTATAATTAACTAATTTTTTCGTTGGATTTTCATTTTTTACATGTCTTATAAAAATAAAAAAGAGAAGGATGAGAAGTGGGAAGAGCGAAGTTTAAAGATCAGAAGAGTGGACCATTAATCCATTAGCGCAATAAATAATAAATAATATATGCTGATTCTTTTCTGTAACTGGACTCTTTATCTGCTTTTTTCCACTTCTTTTTTTCCTTGAATTGGGATTGCAGATTACATCTTTCCATTGCTTTAAATCCCTTAAAATATAGCAGAACTATTAAGTCAATTTTGCCCTCAAGACTTGTGGTCTTGGACTTTCTAGTCTGAGAAGTGGGAAAAACATTGCCTACTCTCCAACTTTTCTTTCCCTCCAAAAATTTGTGAAAAGAAAAAAGGAACAGGGGAAATAAAGTATGTTTGAAACTAGGTATCACCGGGAGTAATTAAAGCATACGTAAATTGCTATGTAATCTACCAAAAATGGGTCAGCATTTATATATAATTATTTTTGATAACGTAGTGTCCGAGCCAGCTTGCGTGCATTTATATCATTATTCCTATTCTTATGTGATTGTTGTATACCACTTTATCAATATTCAACTTATGTACAATGATATGATCAATATAATTTCAATAATTGGACAAGGCTATTCATTCTCAAGTTACTATGCAATTATAATAAATTTTTATATATAGTTAACTTTTAAATACCATAATAATCAACAATATTACACAGCATATGAAATTCAAATATTTCTCTTTAAATCTTCTGCATTTTTGGTTAATATCTCATTAAAGTTCGTAAAAGCACCAACACATGTCCAATTTTTAAAATTACATTTTAATCCTATGAAAAGAGAAAGTCCTTTGCACTTGAGAAAGAAAAGGGTTGGATATGCACTTTATTTTCATTTGTTTTTATCCTTCAAAAGAAAAGGAGAGCACAAACATGTGTTCTAGGATCCCGTGCCCACCCAAGAATAAGGTCCATGTGCCCTGTCCTCTATCCTTTATTTTGTCGCCTATCACACATTAATAATAATAATAATAATAATAGTAATAATAATAATACGTGATGCCTAATCTCAAGCGTCATGATGTCGATGCTTTGAAGTAGTATTACATCATTTCAAACAAATACATCATCACATCCACTCTACCTTTCTTTATTTTATTTTGGTACAAACCCTACCTTTGCTTATGCATCTTAGTAATCGGTGCTTAAGTAATGATTGCCGCGCATATAAGGTGCAAAAAACAAATGACATAAGCCGCGGAATCAAAATGTGATTCTTTTGGACTCAAAGAACAAAAATATGTAGAAAAAATATATAGTGATCAAAATATATATAACGTTTTTCTAAAAGATGTTATACCTTAACGGTCGTTTGGCCAGTCAAATATAGCGTCTTTTAAAAAGATGTTATATATATATATATAGCGTTTTTCACTAAGACGCTATATGTATTATGTAAGCCCACAAATAATTCTTTTGGGCTTAACTGACATAACAATAATTCAATTGGGTATAGCGTCTTAAGCTAAGACGCTATACCTCAAATAATTCACCCCCGGACTGGTTTTTGCCTTATATAAGGACGTTAAGGATTTTGTAAAAATCCATTCAGAAATACTCTAAGTGTTGTGAAATTTTTCTTTGTTAAGTTGTTTTGCATTTTGTCATAATGTCTGAAAAACGAAGAATTATGTTTTATTATATTGTGGAGGGGGGATTATGGTGGCGAATAACTCAGTAAGCTATAATTTATCTCCACAGTCTCCTGTTAAGTTGCCACTTACAATGGAGTATGATACATTGGTATCGTTGTTATGTAAAAAATGAGTGTGAGCAAACGTTCGGTGAATCTTAAAATAACCGAAAGATATCCGTATTTTGTGACTCCGCAAGGGGTTGCTTATTATGCTGAGTTTAACATCGAAGACGATAAAACTCTGAGAGATTTTTTTAGGACTCCGGATGAATACCGGAAATTTATTGTGATAAAAATGTTAGAAATGTACGTCAAGGCTGAAGACGTTTGCAATAATGTGGCTGCGCAAAGTGGGAAAATCCCTCAATCATCGGGTGGTTATTTTGGAGCAGTTTTAGCCGAATAAATTCTAGCTGAAAGAGTTTGACGGATCTAAACTTATCTCCACGGGCGAATGAGGAGCGAGGAAATAATTTCTCACCTAGTATACATAATCCACAAGCAGAGTGGTAAATTTTAATTTTTCTTTGTGTTACGATGTATATTTTTGTGTATTGTATTTGTATTGGCACTCATATACTCCACAGGGGGTACCGACCAGATATAAATTTTACATGTTATGAAACAACAGTCAGTTGGAATATGCCGAGTTTTGGTGTGTTGGATCATGGTGGTCCATCCGGGAGTCAGCATCAACAAGATAATATGCATCATGGGATATCAACACATTATGATTTGTAAGTGAATATGTAAACTTATATGTATTGTTTGGACCAATTTGAGTAACTCATTATTTCTTTAGTTGTGCAGTGAAAACGAGCTACTTGATGGTCCTGTCCTTACTCAATTACCCGAAGATGACGTATTTAATCGAGATCTGGCAGATACGCAGAGTTAGGAAGAGAATTGTCACGACCCAAAATCTAACCATGGTCGTGATGACGCCTATCGTGTTACAATGCAAGCTTATTTCCCAAAATATTACTACTAAATCGATTATAAGAATTTAATAAAATATTTCCAACATTTGAATTTTTCATAAACTAAATCAACCCTAAATATAATTATAGAAAATAGGGAAACAAGCCCCAAACATCGGGGTGTCACTAAGTCATGAGCGTCTAAAACTATAAATTAAGATATATAAACTGTCTAACTGTCCAAAAGAAGAAATGACTAAAGGAGTAACAAGGTCCTGTGGACGCTAGCAACTACCTTGCAATCTCCACAGATAGCCGGCCTAAACTCAATGATCGCCGTACTCTAACTCACCTGGATCTACATATAAAGTGCAGGGTGTAGTATGAGTACAACCACCTCACCAAATAACATAAATAACTAAGGAACTGAGCAGTAGTGACGAGCTAAATAAAACAGTCCAATTATTTATTTTCACAATATAGAAATAAACAGGTAAATTCCATAACTCAGTAAATGCCACAAAGAAGTTTAACAGATAAATGCAGTAACAACACAAATAAATACAACCTCACAGCAGTGTCACTACTTCACTCATCACTCGCACTCAGCACTCAACACTCAATACTCTGCGCTCACTGGGGGTGTGTACAGACTCCGGAGGGGCTCCCAAAGCCCAAGCGCTAAGCACAGACAACTCACGTGCCATCATATCGATACCTGGATCTACACGTGCTACGCGGACAACTCACGCGCTATGGTATCAAAACCTGGACCGACATGGTCAACTCACGTGCTACGCGGATAACTCACGCGCTATGGTATTAATATCCTCACAACCAGGCCCTCGGCCTCACTCAATCATGTACCTCACTAGCCTCACCATCATCAACAAATAAGGGAACACAACCCACATCAAGTATCAACATATTAGCAAATAATTTCTATGACTGAGTACAAATAATGTGAGCATGAATAAAGCCTAAGCATGATCTCTAACATAAAGGCAGACAAGTTCAACAACAAGTAACTACGTAAACACAAATGATGGCCATGAGGCCTCACGTGATAGACCAAGTCTCAATCCCTTGAGGTATACACCCACACGCCCGTCAACTAGCGTGGGTTTCAACTCCAAACAGTCACGTGATGTCAAATCTCCAGGTTTATACCCTCAAAGCCAGAGTTAAAACTGTTACTTACCTTAACAACGTAAAATCCTACTCCGGGATGCCCTCGTCTCTGGACTCGATCTCCAAAAGCTCCAAATCTAAACCATAATTAGATTAATACCATCAACATAGGCTAATGAATCAAATTTCACAATAAAACAACAATATATGCCAAAAAATTAAAACCGGCCAAAACCCGGCCCCCGGGGCCACATCTCGGAACCAGTCAAAAATGGCAGAATTATAACCTTCGTCCTCTCCCGAGTCAAACCATTTGAAATTTATCAAAATCGGAGTCCGTTTGGTCCCTCAAATCCCTACCTAAAACTCTCCAAAACTCAAGCCCTAACTCCCTCAATTTCACTTTGAATTCATCAATCAAATTCCAAAAATGAAGATGGATTCATGAAATATAACCAAAACCGAGTAGAGAACACTTACCCCAATCCCTATGGTGAAAATCACCTCCATCCTAGCTCCCCAACTCAAAATATGACCGAATAAATAAACCTTTATTTTATATATTTTTCTGCCAGCTATTCTGCCTCGTTTCTCATTTCAGACGATCCTGAAACTTGCCTTTTATGCCTTTAATGGATTCCTTGTGAAATTCTAGTCAAGTTAGGCTTTTGAATAACTAAATTTGACCTTATAATGAAGGAAATATGTAGGTTTTAATATTTGCAAATAGTGTAGATTGTTAAATACATCATCAGTGGCAATTGCGTAATTAATTAATCTAACAAACCTCGTAACCTAATTCTTAGTAAAATGACCATAAAATCCTCATACGATGTCCATATTCGACGATTCTTTTTGCTACGGGTCCGTAATTACGATACGGATCTAATGATTCAATCAAAAAGGAAATCAGAGCTCATTTTCTTTCAATATGATATTATTTATGCTTGAAGAAACGACGTCGAAACATAAGAAAGACGAGCGCTACACAACCCAAACCTATCCAAAACTCACCTGAGGCCCTAGGGACCTCAACCAATAATTTCAACAAGTCATATATTACTACCTAAACTTAGTCGAACCTCCGGAACACCCAAAACAATACCAAAATACCAAATCAACCTCGAATTCAAGCCTAAGAACTTCTAAACTTCCAAAATTCGTCAACGACGCCGAAACCTATCAAACCACATCCAAATGACCTCAAATTTTGCACACACGTCAAAAAATGATACTACGAACCTACTCCAACTTCCGGAATTGCATTTCGACCCCGATACCTAATTTTTCACCGCCGACCAAAATCGCCAAATTTCTAACTTTCACCAATTCAAGTCTAATTCTACCACAGACCTCCAGATTACATTCCGGACACACTCCTAAGTCTAAAATCACCAAATGAGTTCGTTTATTCATAAGTCAACTTCCGGTTGACTTTTCTAACTTAGCTTTCTAACTAAGGGACTAAGTGTCTTATTTCACTCCAAAACTACTCCGGACCCAAACCTACTAACTAGATACAACTCAACACCGATGAACAACACATAAAGAAGAGGGAATGGGGGAAACATGGCTATAACTCTCGGAATAACTGACCGAGTCGTTACAAGAATAATGATTATGACAAAAGTACCGATGAGTCTGGAGATGGCACACCCTTCCCTAACGAGGGTGATGAGGAGGAGGAAGAGAATACCGAACCTGATTTAACGAGGGAGCATGCTCCACCTCCCGTTAGACCAAGAGTATACGAGTCCCACGTGTCGTTTCATTCAAGGCATATTCCCTATCTTGATAATTTTCCAAGTATGTCGGATGTGGATGCCCTCACAAGGGATATTGACAAAATTAGGACAACGATGTGGGATGCTGTCAAAGGGAATACTTTTTCCTGATAAGGCACGCCTAATTAGGGCGGTGAAAATGTACAGCGTAAAAGAGTGCCGTGAGATGATGGTATGGGAGTCATCTCCGGATATATACAAGGCTGTTTGTCGTAGATGGTTTACAGATTATAATTGGATGCTGCGTGTGAGGAAGAAAAAATCAAATATGTGGGTTGTGGGTAAATACATTGGCACCCACAATTGTGAAATGGACACATTCAGCGGGAATCACTTTAACTTGGATGTTGACTTGATTTCTCTTATATTGATTCCATACATTGAAGCCTCCATAAGGTACAAGATCAAAGAGTGTATTACATCTGTCCACCAGGAATATGGGTGTACCATTACTAAAAGAAAGACATTTCTCGGGCGCAAACGTGCATTTGAAATTGTTTACGGTGACTGGGATAAGTCATTTGCATCTCTACCCAAGTGCATGGTCGCATTGCAACACTTTAACCCCGGGACTGTTGTTGAATGGAAGCTTGAGCAGAGTCCGGGAATAGCATAATATATATTCAGATACGTGTTCTGGGCCTTCAAATCATCAATTAATGGTTTTGTGCATTGACGGCCGGTAATATCCATAGACGTCACTCATGTCTATGGAAAGTATGATATTAAGCTGTTGATCGCCGTTGAAGTAGACGCTAATGGACAAATATTTCTCCTAGCTTTTGCTATTTGTGCCAATGAAAGCCAAGAGACGTGGACGCTATTTTTGAACCACTTGAAGGAGCACGTTGTCAAACAACGTTCAGATATTTGTCTAATATCTGATCGGCATGGCGGTATTTTAATTTATGTACAGCATTTGCCTGAATGACAGGAACCGTATGCATACCACAATTACTGTGTGAGGCACTGAAGGCCAATTTCCAGAAGGCACATCCCAATAAGGACTTGCATGATTTAATGTGAATGTCTGCAACTGATCACCAGGAGTGCAAATTCAGGAGGCGCATGGAATCTATCAGGCAGGAAGACGAAAGAGCCTATCATTGGTTGATGCGACATGAGCTTGACAGGTGGACATTCCATGTGGATGGTGGCAGACGATGGGGAACCCTAACTACAAATATGTCGGAGTCTTTCAACGGGTTATTGAAGTATGCACGTGGATTGCCTGTCACTGCCATGGTGCGGGTGTCATTCAAATAGATGGCAGAGAGGTTTGTTGAAAGGTATAGAAGTGCATCAGAATTGATAGAGAGGGGTGTTGAATTTATGCCAATACCAATAAAAATATTTGAGAAATACAGGAGGCGAGCACATTGGCATTCATTTTTACAGTATTGCAACGAGCGAAATATTTTTGAAGTTCGCACCGCTATCCATCAAAATCGGGGGAATAATACACACACCATAAATGAAGCCAGCAGGTTGTGTTCTTGTGGGAAATGCTCCATCTACCATATGTCGTGCTCACATTCCATGAAGTGCTTTCAACATACAGGTTTCGTGACAACCCGATACGTTGATAAATAATATAGTGTTGCTGCATACTTAAACACCTATAGTGGACAGTTGCAGCAAGTGGGTGCTGAGCATTATTGGTCGCCGGAACTATTTAAAATGGTGCGTAACACGGAGTATTTGCGTAAGCTACAAGTGTAAAAACGAATGCATATACGGAACCAAATGGATGTTGGTGATACCGTTTATGAGTGTAAATGTGACATATGCTCGCAAACAGGACACTACCGTCGTAAATGTCCTTCAGCTAGTTTGGGTGTCGGTGGTAATCCTTCTCCTGGTGGAAGTTCATCTAATGTGCCCAATAATCAAGGATACATGTAGTGTTTTTTCCGTTATGTGGTTGTAATAAGTGTATGTGCCTACGTTATGTATTTTTTTCTTGCCTATAAATGACTAGCGCATTTTAGTTATTATCTACGCTTAATCAAAACAAATAGCAAAACTTTTCATAAAGTTTTCATTCTTCTTGCATTAACAAATGTTTGGACGCAATGACCAACCAAGGTGCTATTGTGGCAAACGGGCGATTATGAAGACATGTTGGTCTGATGGTAATGTTGGGCGCAGATACTGGACGTGTGTATACAGGTTTGGAGGCAATGACGAAAATCATTGTATGTTTGAGGAATAGTATGATGAACCCTGTAAGCACCTAATTTTTGACTATATTTAAATTTTTACTACCTTCTACTATGTAAATATTTTTAGAAATTTAATATATATATTTTTATCTTTGTTACAGTTTTTTAATATAGGGTAAGAATTAAAATTAATTTAAAAGGTCAAATTATTATTATTAGTATTATTTTTATTTTTTTATCTTTATTTTATAATAAATTAAAAAAACCAAAAAAACTAAATAGTTTTTTAATTTTCTGATGGGAATAAAATAATAGAAAAATTAAAAGTATGGAATCAAAAATTAAAAGTAAAAGTAGGTGAAAATTATTTTTTTAAAAAAGTAAAAGAAAGTGGAAAATTAAAAAAATAAAAGTAAGATAATGTGGAAATTTTAAAAAATTAAAAGTAAAAGAAAGATGAAATTAAAAAATAAAAGTAAAGGTAGCTGAAAGTTCTTTATAAAAAAAGTAAAAGAAAGTGAAAATTTAAAAAAAGAAAAGTAAAATAAGTGGAAATTAAAAAAAGAAAAGTTAAATAAGTGGAAAATAAAAATAAGTAAAGTTAAAAAAGTGGGAAATTAAAAAATAAAAGTAAAGAAAAGTGGGAAATTATTTTTTTTTTATAAAAGAAGAAAAATGGGAAGTGGGAATTCCTTTTAATTAAAAAATAATAAAATAATAAAAATATAAATCTGAAAGAATTCCGAATATTTTTCCTATAAATAAAAGAGAAATGTGAGGAGAAAAGAGAAGAAGGAAGGAAAATATAGAGGAGAGAATTGAAAAAAAATATTCTTCTTCTTCGCTAAGTAAATTTTTACTCGTTTCATTATTTCTTTCGAAAATTCAAGCAATTCATCACCTTGTTTAAGACCCAAAAATGCCTCAAATTCAAGCCTAAAAATATCTTGTGAAGCTTCATTGATAGTCACCTCTCTCACGCCAAAAACCAGCAGTCTCACGAGGTACAGTCGAGTTTTGGTACGGGCTCGAATTTTAGAAGGTTCGTCGCTAGATTTTTTGCTCATCTGCCGATTTGCCCTTGGTTTGGTGTATTTGCTCGGCTCAGAATTGTTTTTGCATTAATCAAGTTCTGAAGGAATTGTTTTGCTTAAAGGTTCATTGCTTATCCTCCCTTTGTTAATTATTTCATTGTTTTGTGTGATGTTCTTATAGAATCATGTTGTAGTTTCTTTTTACATGTTTCAAGCGATTTGTCAACATATTATTTGAATAGGATTTCATCTTAATGAGATTTGCTATTTAGAATTAAGAATGAAGATCTTGCCATATTAATGGGTCATGCGTTGGAGTTCAAGTAAGTGAACCAGAAATGAGTTACCACATTTAATAGGAAAGAAAGAATTAAACATGGGTTGGATTGAGTATAAATCTGTCAGGTCCAATAATTTTGTCACTAGACTAATAATTAGCTCATTCTTCCATAATGGATAAATGTCTCCTAATTTCAAAGATAGAGTAGTAAGTTGTAAATATTTCTAAGTGTGGATGACTTTTCAATACTTTAAATAACTAATATATTTCCCGACTTCCAAATAATTTCCTATCCATAAACTCTTGGTCTTACAATAATTTCAAATTAGTTTGGAAAAATAATATATGTGCGCGTTCACATGACTTAACCAATCAACTTCGAATAATAATAAATGTGTTATTGATTGTGTACACGTACGTGCGACATGATTCTTGATGCCAAACAAAAATGAGTACACGTACGCGTGACTTATTTCAAGATAATTTTTATAAATCTAATCAAGCAATAAAAGCGAACATAGGTAAAACATGAGAACCAATAAAATACAGGTTATCCAAAAATAATATAAGCCAAATGTAGTCAATAAAGCGACCGTGCTAGAACCACTGGACTCGGGGAATACATTACACCTCTCCGGTCAACAGAATTCCTTACCCGGACTTTATTTTCGCAAACCAATAATAATAGAGTCAAATCTTCCTTTGACTAGGGATTCAAATAAATGGTGACTTGGAACACTCAAAAAATCAATTCCAAGTGGCGACTCTGTAAATAAAATAATCTCTACTCAAATTTGTCACTTTAATTGAAAAAACTCTTTAACCCACAACAATCCATAGCATATATATCTTTTGGGACAAAAAGAGGTGTGACAGCTCTGGCGACTCTGCTGGGGACAAGAACCCAGAACCTCTGGTTCAGGGTTCAGAATTCGAGCTTGTAATATGATCTATACTTGGCTTTCTTGATTGTTAATATTACTGTGTTTGTGGGCTTAATGTGCTAATTGCCAATCTTTTACCGCTTTGATATTATTTGAACTATATAAACTGCCTTCTTACGCCTCCCTTCTGAGTCTTTAGAATTTATGGGGCACATGTGCGCGTGGCCCACTTTTCTGTTAGAGGTCATACCAAATAGAATGTGGTTGGATCAGTATAAGGCGATGGTGAGAAGAGAAAGGAGAGAGGTCAGTTAGTGAAAATCCGCAAAGAACACTACTGATCGAAAAAAGGATCTTCACAGTCATTGGCATCGACACAGTCCTGGGCAAGATTTCTCGGTTTCGAGGCAAAGGTTGTGTTGAATTACTGAGAGTCGGTCGATTTGCACAGATCATGCATCTAGTCCAAAAGGCATGTCATGTTCATTGAAGTCCGCATGCACTCTCAGATAAGTCATTCTTTAATTTCTATTCCCTGAAAGGGATACCTCTTGTTTAAACTCATTCCCCATTCCTTTATTGTTTTCTTTGAATCCCTTTCGGTATAACTTCGTGTCAAAATAAGGCAAAGATAGGATGGTAAGACCGATTATAGGCTCTCGTTTGAAGTGAACGCATACATTGAAAAGGCACCCAAGCTCGGCAGGGGCATCATGTCAACCCCGACTGGCCATGGCGGTCGATGCTTAGAAATCAAAAACTCTCGAAAGGAGGAAATCAAATTGAAAATGCCTACAAGGCAAAATGAAGTTGAATAGGTTAAGTCCCAAGTGGCTAACCGTTTTGGCAACGTTTAAAAAGCCAAAGGTTCCCCAATGCTCTGAAATTGAAGGTTTTGGAGGAAAGAAGTTGAAAGTGAAATGCCACAAAGGCAAAATAAAGTTGAAAAGGTTAAATCCCACGTGACCAACCGTTATGTAAAAGTTTGAAAAGTCAAAGGCTCCCCGAAACCAGAAATGCATGTGGTATTCTAGAAACATCTAGTGGAATGTTGAAATCATCATCAAAAGAACATGGGCACAAAGCCAAGTTGCCAAAGACATCAAGGCCACAATCCGACCACCACTTTTAAAACTCACAATTTTTCTTTTATTTGAAGTAGGAACAAAGCAGTGCAGAATGGCGATTCATAAAGGACGAATGTCACCAAAGGTAATTTTCGCAAAATCTCCATTTTCTTTTATTTTCAGCATGCATCACTCATAGCAGGCTTTTATATATAGATTAACCCAGGTAGAACCTTTTCGCCTAGGAGGATCTAGCTCATAGTTCCGGGTAGAAGTACTCTTCGTCCAGGCTTGTTTTTCATAGCTTAACCCAGGTAGAACTTTTTCGCCTAGGGGGATCCAACTCATATTTTCGGGTAGAAGTACTCTTCGCCCAGGCTTGGTTTTCTTAGCTTAATCCAGGTACAACCTTTTTGCCTAGGGGGATCCTGCTCATAGTTCCGGGTAGAAGTACTGTTCGCTCGGGTTATTTTACGTAGCTTAACCCAGGTAGAATCATTTCGCCTAGGGGATCCAGCTCATAGTTCCGGGTAGAAGTACTCTTCGCTCATGCTTGTTTTTCTTAGCTTAACCCAGGTAAAACCTTTTCGCCTAGTGGGATCCGTATCATAGTTTCCAGGTAGAAGTACTCTTCGCTCAGGATGTTTACGTAGCTTAAACCAGGTAGAACCTTTTCGCCTAGGGATATCCAGCTCATAATTCCGGGTAGAAGTACTCTTCGCTCAGGTTGTTTTACGTAGCTTAACCCAGGTAGAAACTTTTCGCCTAGTGGGATCCAGCTAATATTCCGGGTAGAAGTAATTTTTGTCCAGGCTCGCTTTTCGTAGTTTAACCCGGGTAGAACCTTTTCACCCAGGGGATTCATTTTTATTTCAGTAATACATGGCACCAACCCCTGGTTACATTTCTTTTCCGTAATACAGGGTGCCATCCCCTGGTTATAATTTCTTTCAGTAATACAAGGTACCAACCCCTGATTACATTCTTTTTCCGCAATATTGGGTATCAACCCCTTGTTACATTTACTTACCAGTATCAGGGTAAACTAATCCCTAGTCACTTTTCTAATATAGGGTCTCCACTCCTTAGTTTCTTTCATTTTAGACATAGGGTCTCCATTCCCTAGTCTCTGTTTTCTTTTAGGTAGACCATTCCCGACCTTTAATTGTTTTCAATTAAGAACTAGTTTAGAATTTTATTACAATAACTCATGAAATATTTCTAGTGCAAACTGGGTCAGAAAAATTTCG
Organism: Nicotiana tomentosiformis; assembly: GCF_000390325.3. NCBI lineage: Eukaryota > Viridiplantae > Streptophyta > Magnoliopsida > Solanales > Solanaceae > Nicotiana > Nicotiana tomentosiformis. The sequence continues at coordinate 82,789,160 of NC_090820.1, forward strand.
TTTGTTTTGGTGTCTGAGTAGGTTTTACCTCGATGCATAGGGTTCAAGATGGCCAAAAGAATAAGTCTTAATTTAGAATAAAAGAAAAGAAAAAATAGGTGAATCCAAAATGCAAAAGCAACTGAAAAGATGTGGAATGCTCAAGACATGATGAAGCCACGAGCATTGGAGTCCCATTTTGATTAGAAGAAGCTATAGAACAATGAACTAGCACCTACAGCTAGCGAGCATCAAGGTTTAGATCAGAGTCTGTATGAAGAACCAGTCAAGACTCAAGATCAAGTTTCAGAAGACTCATAGATAGGAATCTTGTAACTCATAGCTGATAGGTTTGTTTAGTTTTTTTTTTTATAATAGCAGGATCGCGGACCGGAGCCTCGATGGAACCTCACTCGACTCCTCAACTCATCATTCCACCATTCTCCTTGAACTACACGTGACCTAATTTCCCTATAACCCGGGATATATAGGCAGTCCAAAACCAGGACTCGGTTACACCCTATCTTTTATTTCTTTTCCTTTTGGATAAGTGTTTGGTAAACAATAGTCACATGTCTCACCTAATCTTTGCCTGAAAACTCTTCATGTTTCCAAGCAAAGAGGGGCAGCTGTGAGCACCTAATATTTGACTATATTTGAATTTTTACCACATTCTACTATGTAAATATTTTTAGAAATTTAATATATATTTTTTTAATTTTGTTAATTTTTTTAATATAGGGTAAGAATTAAAAATAACTTAAAAGGTCAAATTAATATTATTAGTATTATTTTTATTTTTTTAATCTTTATTTTAAAATAAATTTAAAAAAAACGAAAACAATAAATATATTTTTTAATTTTAGGATGTGAATAAAATAATAGAAAAATTAAAAGTAAAAGTAGGTGGAAATTGGTTTTTAAAAAAAGTATAAGAAAGTGGAAAATTAAAAAAATAAAAGTAAAATAATGTGGAAATTTAAAAAAATTAAAAGTAAAATAAAGATGAAATTAAAAAATAAAAGTAAAGGTAGCTAAAATTCCTTTTTAAAATAAGTAAAATAAGTGAAAAATAAAAAAAGAAAAGTAAAATAAGTGAAAAATAAAAATAAGTAAAGTTAAAAAAGTGGAAAATTAAAAATAAAAGTAATGGAAAGTGAAAAATTAATTTGTTTTATAAAAGAAGAAAAATGGGAAGTGGGAATTCCTTTTAATTATAAAATAATAAAATAATAAAATATTAAAATAAAAACAAAATAAATCTGAAACAATTCCGAATTATTTTCCTATAAATAGAAGAGAAATATGAGGAGAAAAGAGAAGAAGGAAGGAAAAAATAAAGGAGAGAATTGAAAAAAACAAATCTTCTTCTGCGCTAAGTAAATTTCTACTCGTTTCATTCTTTCTTTCGAAAATTTAAGCAATTCATCACCCTCTTTAAGACCCAAAAATACCTCAAATTCAGGCCTAAAAATACCTTGTGAAGCTTCATTGATAGTCACCTCTCTCACGCCAAACACCAGCAGCCTCACTAGGTAAAGTCAAGTTTCGGTCCGGGCTCGAATTTTAGATGGTTCGTCGCTAGATTTTCTGCTCATCTGCCGATTTGCCCTTGGTTTGGTGTATTTGCTCGGCTCAGAATTATTTTTGTATTAATCAAATTCTTAAGGAAATTTTCATCATTATTGAGAGTCGCCCATTGTGACCTAGTCCCGAGTACATAACCAAATACTAGTGCTCTGTCAGCATATGAACGACCCAAAGAAGCAACCGGATGAATCCTTTCCCTAATATATCACATCCACAGGAAGTATAAAATCTGAGTCATCCTAAAATCTACACATGAATCGATAAGGCGAAATGTAGTACACATTCGCCATATTCCTTGCCTGAATTACTTGATGTTTTCTTCCCTTAGTCATAACTAACCCACCAACGTACCGGTAACCAGAAACTGCAAAGGCAAAACCACATAACCTAATCATAGACGGTAGGTTCCCCTACTTAGCTTAAAGTCACAATCACATAAATCCAGAAACCACTATGACTCCTCCTTCTCAGTTACCATGATCTCGCACCGTTATCGGTCAAATTTCTCATAAGTCCTTCTTGAACGTTTCATGACATATCCTGCATTATCATCCCAGACACACACTCGACCTCCTGGCAGTTGCACCATCTTCTTCAAGCAATCCCATCTCACATCGCAATGCATGCATCCCATTGATGGAAGGTAGAACTCTTTATAGGGACTTCATCAGAAATCATGCAACCGCTAACCTTCTCACATGAAATAACCCGCCTGTATAATTCCATATCGACATCTTCCAACCACATTTCCCTGGTTGCAACCATCACAAAATCAGGAAATCCTCCTGAGTCCACACTCGCCCACCATCTGTAGGAGTCTGTTTATTTCCATTAACACCAACTGAAGATCCAACAATACATCCCAGAACTCGAAGTCATGTTGCATCCCAAAACGATAATCAAGCATTCACGTGCTTCTTACTTTCCAGGCAAACTCTACCCTTCACATTCAAACTTCCTAAGTACAAACACCACTTCCCCAAGCAGAATACACAGACTTTGTCATTTGTCCATCATGACCCAAATCGTTCTAAACTTCCTCAAATCATGTGGCCATCCTAACACAAAATCCAAATGATACGCTACCACTCTCATTCCATTTAACCCATCTTCCTAAGCAAACTACTCGATCCCTGCTGCTTGTACTTGACCTGCTAACAACTCAACCACCGCGAGACATAACCCTCCATGTTCTTACTCATCCTTCGCTACTAAAGTACTACCTCAAATCATGATCCATCTCTGTAGCATCCGAACTCATGAACTGCCACCAACTCTAATCCTTCATAAAGATCATCTTTCTCGAGTCATCAACACTAGAAACATCAATTTGACCCTGAAGTTGCCACACCGCCATCTCTAATACCCTATTTTTAGGTACCATTTCACAACACCATGCCCCTAAGGCAAATCAATGAAGACCATCACACCGACGAGCCTTAATACATTCAAACAAGGGCAAAGACACCACAACACAAATAAGAATTCCACCAAGTTTAAAAATATCCAATCTCGCTACTCCGTCAAACAAAGTCTGAACATCCATAGTCCAGTTGCCTCTCCTTTGCTGGAGTTAAATAACAAATTTCTAAACCATGAACCGAATAATCCTCTCCTCGAGTCATTCACCACTACGACACATAATTAGGCATCCTACCATTTATACCAGCACTGTGTGATATCAACCCACAAACATCATAATACACCGTGCATAACCCTGAACTCATAGGCAACACCAACACTTGACTAAAATGTCTGAACACCCCTACAAGTGGTGACGATAATAGTCAGCACGAGTGCGCAGGGAAAAATATCCGGCAGCACCACTGTAACTCCTCGATGCCCAATTTATAACAAGCACTAAATATCGTATAAGAATGAATAGAAAGGAAATGAAAACATAAGCTTCAATGAAATCAAATTGCACAATGAGGAATCAAGAAAAATATTTCTCCTAGCAACCATGTAGCCTCTCTAAAATAAGTACAAACATCTCCAAACCGATCTGCAAGACTCTACTAGACTTGCTCATGACTCGTGAGAACTACGTGAACCTAGAGATCTGATACCAAGATGTCACGACCTAATTCCCACTATAAGTCGTGATAGCGTCTAATGTCGTCGTTAGGCAAGACAATAGTGAACTATCAACTTAATTATTCATTTTATTACTTTTGAAATCATGATTTTTTATTAAATAAAGAAATATATGCATTAAAAATTCTAGGTACATACAATTTAGTAAAATATAAAATAAAAGTGTGACAATATTAAGAAAAACTACAAATAATTACTAGAACATCCCAAAATCCGGTGTCACAAGTGCATAAGCATCTATTAGGAAGAACAATAATAATACAATATTTGTCCGGAATATAAGATATACAAGAGAAAGTAAATAAATATGATGAAGACTCTGAGTGCTATGGATCGTACATGGAATACAGCTCACCATAAAGTTTCCTCGGCAATTGCGCCTACACACCCCAAATGACCATCAGAAATACACCTACACAATAAGTGCAGAAGTGTAGCATGAGTACGTAAATCAACGCGTACCCAGTAAGTATCTAGCCTAACTCCGGAGAAATAATGACGAGAGGCCGACATCGACACTTACTAGTGGTCCAATAAATAAAATACAGGAACTATAAGTAGGCATGAAATACAATAGCATTAGTAGAATAAGAAACAGTGGTTAACGTGATCTTTTAACAAAATATCATTTTAAAAATTCCCAAATACCACATGCCATCTCAATAAATAAGAACCATCAAGCAAATATCCGATCTCAAGTCATAAAGGAAATATCATGTAATTTCCAAGTCTCAATCAAGAGGGTAATCTCATGGATATTTGGACTCCTAGCGATTTTATGCAAGAATTATGTCGAGGTCGTTCGGCCCGATCCATATAGTCGTGTACATACACTACCGAGGTCGTACGGCCCGATCCATGAATGCATCTTAATATATATACTACCGAGGCGTTCGGCCCGATCCCCAAGAAGAGAAGAAACTTATCTAATTATGGGTCGCGTATTTACAACACAAGGTCGGGGACATAAAGTAAGCATGGCATTTACCATCAATCATGTATCCCCTCCCCCCCCCAAACAACTCAAGTTATTGAGATTCGATCTAACATGATCTCTATCAAATTTCAATTATAATTTTTAAATAATTAAACTAACAAATTGAATTCAAGTAATACAACTATTGTATGGTAAAGTCCTAGGTCTACCGGAATCTAAATATGATTCTAGCTATGTACAGTCCCTCGTCACCTCGTGCGTACGTAGCCCCACAACAAGTAGCACATAACAAATACATCACCTATGGAGTAGTTTCCCCCTCACAAGGTTAGACATGAGACTTACCTTACTCTGAAATCCGATAACTGGCTCCAATGCCTCTCTAACTCCTCAACCAATGCAAACGATTCGAAACTAGTCAAACAATGTGCAAACCAATCAAAATACACTCCAATACTCGTAATTCAACAAGTTATAACAATTCCCAGTCCGTTCGAAAAGTCAACAAAGTCAATCCTTGGGCCCACATGCTCCGATTTCGAATATTTTCAAAGATAAACATTACCCATAGCACCAAGAACTCAAATATATAATTTATTCCTAATTCCATATCCATTTTCATGGTCAAAATCTAAAAAAACTAAATTCTAGATTTGCATCCAAAATCCCACAATTTCTACAAAATTTCATGTTTAATTCCATATATAATCCATGTATTTAGCTCACAATGTGTAGAAGTCACTTACCTCAAGATAGGTGATGAAATTAGCTCCTCCAAATCGCCCAAACTCGCCCAAGCAAGAGAGAAATGAGTTGAAAATGAGAAAATCCCTACCTTGCAAAATAATAATATGCCCAGGTGCCCTTCTTCGCGAACGCGGCATGTGCCTCACGTTCACGAAGCACAGACTCAACTCCAGCACAAATACTTCTACACTATCGCGGCCCTTTCCTCACGAACGCGAAGGCCAAGACTCCTAGGCCTAGCTTCTCTTGCGCGAACGCGACCAGGCTATCGTAAACGCGGAGCACCACTGCCCAAACCTTCGCAAATGCGACTGGCCGATCACGATCAGGTTGAACAAATGACCTCCAGCTCAAATCCTTCTTCGTGAATGCGATCTTCCCTCCGCGTTGGCGAAGAACAAAACCAGCAACAACAAATCATCCAAACTTGGTCTGAAACCATCCCGAAACACACCTGAGACCCCCAGGGCCCTGTCCAATCAAACCAACTAGCCCTGATACCTTGTACAAACTTATCCAAAGGCTCGAAATACCATGAATAATATCAAAACCATGAATCGATGATCAAAATTCTTCTTTTGACTTTCTAACATTCATACTTCGTCGAACGCGTCTGAATCATACTTAAACATTCCGGAATGTCGCTAAATTTTACGTACAAGTCACAAATTACAATACGGACCTATTCCAAGACTCAAAATTCGAAACAAACATCAATAACACCAAAGTCCACTTCATATCAAACTTAGAAAATTCTAAAATCTTCAAAATGCCAAATTTTCACAATAAGCGTCGAAACTCTCCCGAACCATCCGATACTCAACCCCAACATATGTCCAAGTTGAAAATCATCATAAGAACCTATTGAAAACTTCAAATCTCGATTCCGAAATCGTTTACTCAAAAGTCAAGCCTTAATCAACTCTTCCAACTTAAAGCTTCTGAATTGAGAATTATTCTTCCAAATCAACTTTCGAACTCCTCGAAAATTGAAACCGACCACACGTGCAAGTCATAATACATAAAGTGAAGTTACTCAATGCCTCAAACCGCCGAACGACACACTAGAGCTAAAAAGCGTTACAATTTTCAACAAAAAATAAAAAGAAAAAAGAATATGAAAAAGAAAAAAGAATCATGTCTCCGCCAGTTTTGTGTATGCTACCCTCCGTTTTAATTTATGTGAACCTATTTTCTTTTTAGTCCGTGCCAAAAAGAATGACCTATTTTCCTATTTGGAAACAATTTAGCTTTATGCAATAATTTATAGCCATACAAAATATATGTGACTCATTTTACACCACAAGTTTAAAAGCTTTCTCTCTTTTATTAAACTCCTTACCCACTCAAATGGGTTCACATAAATTGAAACGGATGGAGTATAATTTATAAGGATACACACAAGACTATATGGTAAGTAGAACCTTGATAGATCAAAGAATTTGGTAGGAAGAAATAAAATTCCTATTTGAAAACAATAGCACTAATATATAAGATGTCTATCACTCTTATATATTTTATTCTGTTATAAGAAAAATTAAATTATGGTGGATGTCTACTCTTCCTCCATGATCTTCTCAAATGCTTAATGACATAGTCAATGACATATTTCTATTCTTAATGACATATCCAATGACATATATTTCTTCACTTTTCATGCCTATATAAAGGCCTTGTAATATATAGGAAAATACACACAATTGAAGAATAAATAATAATTTCTCCTCTCTTTCACTCTATATCTCTTAGCTTGTTTTTCCGTGTTCTATATTGTTAGTTTGAGCAATATTTTATAACACGTTATCAGCACGAAGTCTCTAACCTCAAGGTTGAATTCCACTTCTAGTAAGGTATATCTCGATGATCTATTGTCAAAATTATCCAGATTTTATTCAGAAAGGTATGTAGTATTACAGACACGTCTTTCTACTACAGCAACAAGTCCGAGCTTTAAATGAGATAAGTTTGTACCACTATTTAGAATAATCAATGGTCTGGTTATTAGAAAATTAGTATTTATGTGGCTCTAAGGATATCACCGTGTTAAATTTTCATGAAATAAATAATAGGTGGCATGCGGTATACTAAATAATCTAGAAAATTAAAATTATACTTTATTATGTATGCTTATGGTTTTACCTAATAATACGAAATTGTTTTTGTTCTTTGCTATTAATGGTATTGTCACGACCCAAAATCTAACCATGGTCATGATGGTGCCTATCGTGTTACAAGGCAAGCCTATTTCCCAAAGTATTACTACTAAATCGATAATAATAATTTAATAAAATAATACCAACATTTGAATTTCTCATAAACTAAATCAACTCTAAATATAATATAGAAAATACGGAAATGAGCCCCAAACAACGGGGTGTCACTAAGTCATGATCGTCTAAAACTATAAATTAAGATATATAAACTGTCTAACTGTCCAAAAGAAGAAATGACAAAAGGAATAACAAGGTCCTGCGGACGCTAGCAGCTACCTTGCAATCTCCACAGATAGTCGGCCTGAACTCAACGATCGCCGCGCTCTAACTCACCTGGATTTGCACATAAAGTGCAGGGTGTAGTATGAGTACAACTGACTCAGTAGTAACAGAAATAACTAAGAAACAAAGCAGTAGTGACGAGCTAAGTAAAACAGTCCAATTATTTATTTTCACAATTTAAAAATAAACAGAAATAAACAGGTAAATTCCATAACTCAGTAAATGCCACAAAGAAATTTAACAGATAAATGCAGCAACACAAATAAATACAACCTCATAGCAGCGTCACTCCATCACTCATCACTCACTCTCAGCACTCAACACTCAAAACACTCAACACTCTGCGCTCACTAGGGGTGTGTATAGACTCCGGAGGGGCTCCCAAAGCCCAAGCGCTAAGCACACACAACTCACGTACCATCATATCAATACCTGAATCTGCACGGTCAACTCATGTGCTACGCGGACAACTCACGCGCTATGGTATTAATATCCTCACAACCAGGCCCTCGGCCTCACTCAATCATGTACCTCACTAGCCTCACCATTATCAACAAATAAGGGAACACAACCCATATCAAGTATAACAACATATTAGCAAATAATTTTTATGACTGAGTACAAATAATGTGAGCATGAATAAAGCCTAAGCATGATCTCTAACATGAAGGCAGACAAGTTCAATAATAAGTAACTACGTAAACACATATGATGGCCATGAGGCCTCACGTGACGGACCAAGTCTCAATCCCTCGAAGTATACACCCACACGCCAGTCACCTAGCATGGGTATCACCTCCAAACAGTCACGTGATGTCAAATCTCCAGGTTTATACCTTCAAAGCTAGAGTTAAAACTGTTACTTACCTTAACAGCGTAAAATCCTACTCCAGGATGCCCTCGTCTCTGGACTCGTTCTCCAAAAGCTCCAAATCTAACCATAATCAGATTAATACCATCAACATAGGCTAAAGAATCAAATTCCACAATAAAACTACAAAATATGCCAAAAATTTGAAATCTGCCAAAACCCGGCCCCCGGGTCCACATCTCGGAGCCAGTCAAAAATGGAAGAATTAGAAACTTCGTCCTCTTCCGAGTCTAACCATATAAAATTTATCAAAATCGGACTCCGTTTGGTTTCTCAAATCCCTACCTAAAACTCTCCAAAACTCAAGCCCTAACTCCCTCAATTTCACTTTGAAATCGTCAAACAAATCCCAAAAACGAAGATGGATTCATGAAATATAACCAAAATCGAGTAGAGAACACTTACCCCAATCTCTATAGTGAAAATCACCTCCATCCGAGCTCCCCAACTCAAAATATGACCGAATGAACAAACTCTTATTTTATATATTTTTCTGCCAGTTATTCTGCCTCGTTTCTCATTCCAAACGATCCCGAAACTAGCTTTTTATGCCTTCAATGGATTCCTTATAAAATTCTAGTCAAGTTAGGCTTTTGAATCACTCCATTTGACCTTATAATGAAGGAGATATGTAGGTTTTAATATTTGCAAATAGTGCAGATTTTTAAATACGAATTCAATGGTAATTTCGTAATTAATCTGAAAAATCTGGCAACCCAAATGTTAGTAAAATGACCATAAAATCCTCATACGATGTCCAAATTCAACGATTCTTTTTGCTACGAGTCCGTAATTACGATACGGATCTAATGCTTCAATCAAAAATGAAATTGGAGTTAATTGTTTCAATATGATATCATTTATGCTTGAAGAAACGGCATCAAAATATATGAAAAACGAGCGCAACACAACCCAAACCTACCAACTCGATGCAACTCAACACAGCTGAACAACACATAAAGAAGCAAAAATGGGGAAACAGGGCTATAACTCTCGAAACGACTGGCCGGGTCATTACTTCCTCCCCCTCTTAAACAAACGTTCGTCCTCGAACGTGCCAAGAGTTGTTCTCAAAACCATCAAGAACTCTCTTAGAAACCTAATGGCACAAAACCAATCCGTGAGGACTGAATCCTTCTAACTGAACCAAGCTACGTAGACCACCAAAAACCCAAGGACATTTCCACAAAACACCTGTAGAACTCATTACCTCATACACACCCAAAGATCTAATCATACCCATTACCATGCTGATCCAACCTACTACCAAGATGTCCTATCTATCCGAGTTCCTTCTGATTACCTTCAAATTGATACTTTGCCCCGCCATAACACCACAATCCTCAACCCAGATTCACCACACGAGACTCAAGCATAAAATCACACCACCCTAACGCTCATAAGCCGATGAATACTCTCTTAAATATCCCCAAAAGTACCATAAGCACGCGCTCACACAATCAACACCTCAGTGCTCAAGCTACAGTCAAAACCCGGCCTCATGTCTTCTAGAATGGCCTGACATCAACACACAGAAATCACATCTCGTACCTCATCTAGGGAATCATAAGCCGTCGATGCACAACTGATACCAAGCGCCCATGTGCGCATACGAATGTGTGGAAGGAATTCAAAGAGTTACACTTCAAGTGGAATCAATACCGCACGAAAAGAATTCAAGAATGTGAAGTATTTCTAAAGGTTCTAGAACCTCTCAAAGATAAGTGCAGACGTCTCCGTACCGATCCGCAAGACTCTACTAAACCCGCTCATGACTCGTGAGACTTATGTAACCTAGGCTCTGATACCAACTTGTCACGACCCAAAATCTAACCATGGTCGTGATGGCGCCTATCGTGTTACAAGGCAAGCCTATTTCCCAAAATATTACTACTAAATCGATTATAAGAATTTAATAAAATAATACCAACATTTGAATTTCTCATAAACTAAATCAACTCTAAATATAATATAGAAAATATGGAAACGAGCCCCAAATATCGGGGTGTCACTAAGTCATGAGCGTCTAAAACTATAAACTAAGATATATAAACTGTCTAACTGTCCAAAAGAAGAAATGACAAAAGGAGTAGCAAGGTCTTGCGGATGCTAGCAACTAACTTGCAATCTTCACAGATAGCCGGCCTGAACGCAACGATCGTCGCGCTCTAACTCACCTGGATCTGTACATAAAGTACAGGGTGTAGTATGAGTATAACCGACTCAGTAGTAACAGAAATAACTAAGGAACTGAGCAGTAGTGACGAGCTAAGTAAAACAATCCAACTATTTATTTTCACAATTTAAAAATAAACAGAAATAAACAGGTAAATTCCATAACTCAGTAAATTCCACAAAGAAGTTTAACAGATAAATGCAGCAACAACACAAAAAAATAGAACCTCATAGCAGTGTCACTCCATCACTCATCACTCGCTCTCAACACTCAAAACTCAAAACACTCAATACTCTACGCTCACTGGGGTGTGTACCGACTCCGGAGGGGCTCCCAAAGCCCAGGCGCTAAGCACGGACAGCTCACGTTCCATAATATCAATACATGGATCTGCATGGTCAGCTCACGTGCTACGCGAACAACTCACGCGCTATGGTATCAATACCTGGACCCGCACGGTCAACTCACGTGCTACGCGGACAGCTCACGTGCTATGGTATTAATATCCTCACAACCAGGCCCTCGGCCTCACTCAGTCATGTACCTCTCGAGCCACATAATGCATCACCAATAAGGGGACACAACCCACATCAAGTATCACAACATATTATCAAAATAATAGAGACTGAGGTAAACATGTACAATAATTTCTATGACTGTGTACAAATAACGTGAGCATGAATAAAGCCTAAGCATGATCTCTAACATTAAGGCAGATAAGTTCAACTACAAGTAATTACATAAACACAGATGATGGCCATGAGGCCTCACGGGACGGACTAAGTCTCAATCCCTCGCGGTGCAAACCCACACGCCCGTCACCTAGCGTGGGTATCACCTCCAAACAATCACGTGATATCAAATCTCCGGGTTTATACCCTCAAAGGCAGAGTTAAAACTGTTACTTACCTCAACAGTGTAAAATCCTGCTCCGGGATGCCCTCGTCTCTGGACTCGCTAAAAGCTCCGAATCTAACCAAAATCAGAATACTACTATCAATATGTGCTAAAGAATCGAATTCCACAATAAAAACTACAAAATATGCCAAAAATCCAAAATCGGCCAAACCCCCTCCCCTCCGGGCTCACGTCTCGGAACCAATCAAAAATTATAGAATTAGAACCCTCGTCCTCTCCCGAGTCTAACCATATACAATTTATCAAAATCGGACTCCGTTTGGTCTGTCAAATCCCTATCTACAACAACAACAACCCAGTATAATCCACTAGTGGGGTCTGGGGAGGGTAGTGTGTACGCAGACTTTACCCCTACCCTGGGGTAGAGAGGCTGTTTCCGATAGACCCTCGGCTCCCTCCCTCCAAGAACTCTCCACCTTGATCTTGGGGTGACTCGAACTCACAACCTCTTGGTTGGAAGTGGAGGGTGTTCACCACTAGAGCAACCTCTCTTGTCCCTACCTAAAACTCTCAAAAACTCAAGCCCTAACTCTCTCAATTTCACTTTGAAATCATCAATCAAATCCCAAAAATGAAGATGGATTCATGAAATATAACCAAAACCGAGTAGAGAACACTTACCCCAATCCCTATAGTGAAAATCGCCTCCAAAATCGCCCCCAGTTATTCTGCCTCGTTTCTCATACCAAACGATCCCGAAACTTGCTTTTTATGCCTCCAATGGATTCCTTGTGAAATTATAGTCAAGTTAGGCTTTTGAATCACTCAATTTGACCTTATAATGAAGGAGATATATAGGTTTTAATATTTGTAAATAGTACAGATTTTTAAATACGAATTCAGTGGCAGTTGCGTAATTAATTTGAAAAATCTGGCAACCCAATGTTTAGTAAAATGACCATAAAATCCTCATACGATGTCCAAATCCGACGATTCCTTTTGTTACGGGTCCGTAATTACGATACAGATCTAATGCTTCAATTAAAAAGGAAATCGGAGCTTATATTTTCAATATGATATCATTTATGCTTGAAGAAATGACATCAAAACATAAGAAAAACGAGCGCAACACAACTCAAACCTACCAACTCAATGCAACTCAACACAGCTGAACAACACATAAAGAAGCAGAAATGGGGAAACATGGCTATAACTCTCGGAACGACTGGCCGGGTTATTACAGATATCAACTTCAATGAGTTCAAGTCGCAATGCACCATGAGGGTAAGATATCAGGATCAATTCTTGATGCTACATGATGATACGAGTTGGGTTTGAGTCCCAATTCATTATAGCCTAACATGCCTTTATATTGGTAAGACATTTGGTTTGAGTCCCACTATATCATATTGATAATATAATGATAACTAAAAAAAAATAATATATTTTTCATGAAAAGACATGAATATTGTCCCACTTGATTTGCTCCATTCTTGAAGTGAATGTGGTAGCGGCGCATAATAAGTCTAAATGAAGACAAGTGGTTGAACAATAAATATGGGCATTCCAAAGATCAAAATAATAATAATCATCACTATTATTATAAAAGGAGAACAATAAGGGTTCTCAAATAGTCCTTCAAAATGTGAAGTCAATGTTACCATCAAATTGGTATGAAAAATAATGAAGCACGCCGTTGATTATGATCAATTCCTTGAAGAGAATGTGACTTGTGATAAGCATTGAGCATGCAGACTCATTCCTAAAGGTGAATGTGGCAATATGTGATAAAAGTAATGAATTAAAACATGCAATGCATGATTAGATGAATACCACACAACTCACCTCTAAGGGAGGTTTGAGTGAAATAAAGAGAATAAATATTATTATATGGTTACATAAATATATCAATGGTCGCATACATGTGATACACCAAAAAAATATATTTTGTTGTGCCTTATAAAAGGTTATTAAAGGCAAAACTAAAAGTAAGAAATGATTTTGGTTATGATGATTTTGATCATGACAATTTATTATGATATAATTTTCTCCGTGAAGGAGGCATTTACCATATGAATGGTGTGACAAAAGATCTTGTAGTACAAAAGTTGTTAAGAGCTCCGGAAAAATTAATTTGCTATTACCCGGATAAATAAAATTATTCACGACATTGATATTGTAAAGTCTCAAGAAACTTTTTGAGTTTCAAATGTATAAGTTAAAGTGATTGGCATATTGAGACTATAAATGAAAGGAATATTGAATATCTTCATATTTCTATAATCATAATGGGTAAATATGAAAGGTTACCCGATTTTCTTTCTATTTGTACTACACAAATATAAGCATGATGATGAAATCATATGTCACAAGTAAACTAGAGGTTTACTGAAACAAATATTAGTTGGCATGACCGGTTGACCATCCCGGTTCAATTATGATGTAAAAAATTAATTGAGAATTACATTGGCATATATTGAAGAAATAGAAAATTCTTCAAGGTTTCTCTTGTGCCGCTTATTCTCATGATATACCAGTTAAGGATGAGATTGAATCCCTTGATTTCTGGAACAAATAAAAGGTAATAAATATATGGGCCCAGTCACCTGCCATATGGATTGTTTACTATTATATGATTTCAATAGATGCGTCTATTTTATGGTCACATGTGCATTTGTTATCAATTTGCAGTTTGACTTTTGCAAGATTGATTGCTCAAATTATTAGAGCACAGTTCCAGAATATAAATTATGATGATTTATCTTGATAATACTGGTTTAAATCCAGGTTGGTTTAGCAGAAAATGTATGCCTCCAATTATATCTAAATCATTGGTTATGAGAACAAAACTACCAAAATAAAATTTGGTATGTGATATATTATTTAATATACAACAACACTTGTATGCATCTAGCCAAGTTATGATAAGTTCTCTCTATCACAATCGGTTCAGGGTCAGGAACCAAATAATTTCCATCTAGAAATATGAATGTGCTATATGATAGGGGAGAAAATGGGCAGCTGAAAAAGTAATGCATGTAATGCATTATTATGAGTACATCTAGATTCTCGTACGAGAAAATGTTAACTTAAGTTCATGTGATAATTCATTTGCAAAATATTGCCAGACGTATTTGCTAACCCAAAGCTAAATGTCATATTCAGCTGTTAATGCGCCAAATAAAATAAAGTTTATAATGAATAGAGTTTATGGCATGCATGAAGCATAATAGACTAATCGGTTCCAAAGATAAAACTCCTTGAAGAAGGAGAGGAACAAATGTTCAAGATGGTCATCATAAGGAGGCAAGTGCTCTAGAAGAGCACCACGACATAACCCTTCATAAGACCTCATGGGAGAGGCTCAGATACCTGAAAATAATAAGATAAAGAGATCTCAATAAGTTATGACTTTATTGGGTAATAGTAAAATCGATATAAAATGATCGTCAATAATGTTGTTAATATAATTTAGCGCTCAATATTATTAATATTGACGAGGATCTTGAGCTCAAATCTGTCATGAAATTTGGACAGATAAATGATTGGTCAAATGAAAAATACGCAATGAAAATTGATTTCACCTGAAAAATATGAAGTTGGACTGATAGTCCTAGCACCTGAAAGTATAAAGCCAGTGGAGGTATAAATGTGTTCTTGTGCGGAAAAAAAAGTCAAATCGATAGACATAAAGACGACTTGTGTCACAAGAAGATTTGTAAATATCCTGGCATTGATTATATAGAGACATGTTCTCCTGTGATTGATGTCGTCATTTCAGGTTTTAATCTGGCAATACAAGAAAAACGTGATATGCGTATAATAGAAATCATTGAAGGATTTAAATTGTTCTGAGCATATTAAGGTTTCCAAGAAATTTATTAAATAAAGCTTCAAAAATCCTTATACGGATTGAAACAATCAGGGCGCATGTGGTATAATCGCCTGAGTGAGTACCTGTTGAAAAAAGGGTACAAGAATGATTCAACTTGTCCTTGTGTCTTTATAAAAAGAACTGGATCTAAATCTGTTATAATTGCCGTGTATGTTGATGATTTAAATATCATTGGAACTCCTAGGGTGCTTCCTAAAGCAGTAGACTATTTAAAGAAAGAATTTAAAATGAAAGATCTTGGAAAGACAAAATTTTGTCTTGGTCTACAAATTGAGTATATAAAAGATGGAATTTTTGTCCATCAATCAACATACACTAAAAAGATTTTAAAGCTATTCTATATGGATAAAGACCATCCATTGAGTACCCCGATGGTTGTAAGATCACTCTATATAAATAAAGATCCATTGCGACATCATGAAAATAATGAAGAGCTTCTTGGTCCCGAAGTACCATATCTTAGTGCAATTGGTGCACTAATGTATCTTTCTAACATTACAAGGCCTGACATAATTTTTTCAGTTAATGTCTTAACAAGATACAATTCTACTCCTACAAGGAGACATTGGAATGGAATCAAACACATATTGCGGTATCTAAAAGGGACTACCGCTATGGGATTATTATTTTATGGCAATGATTGCAGTCCCGATCTTGTTAGTTATGCCGATGCTGGGTATTTATCTGACCCACACAAGGCTCTATCTCAAACAAGCTATGTGTTTACAATTGGAGGCACTGCCATATCTTGGCGATCGACTAAGCAATCAATCGTGGCTACTTCATCTAATCATGCTGAGATAATTACTATTCATGAAGCAAGTCAAGAATACGTATTGTTGAGGTCTATAATACACCTTATTCGAGACAAATATAGTTTGAAGTGTGACAAACTACCTATAATTTTGTATGAAGACAATGCAGCATGCATAGCCCAATTGAAGGGAGGATTCATAAAAGGGGATAGGACAAAGCACATTTCACCAAAGTTATTTTTCACACATGATCTTCAAAAGAATGGTGATATCAATGTGCAACAGATCCGTTCAAGTGATAATATGGCTGATTTGTTCACCAAATCTCTACCAACGTCAACCTTCAAGAAACTAGTGTACATGATTGGGATGCGATGGATCAAAGATGTGAATTGATGCTCTCATCAGTGGGAGTTAATACACGTTGTACTCTTTTTTCCTTATAAGGTTTTGTCCCATTGGGTTTTCCTTGCAAGATTTTTAACGAGGCAACCAAAAGGCATATTTCTAAACATGTGTACTCTTTTTCCTTCACTAGGAGTTTTTTCCCATAGGGTTTTTTCCTAATAATGTTTAAACGAGGCACATTATCTATGGACATTTAAGGGGGAGTGTTATAAGAAAAATCAAATTACGATGGATGTCTACTCTTCCTCCATGATCTCCTCAAATGTTTAATGACATATTCAATGACATATTTCTATGCTTAATGACATATTCAATGACATATTTTTCTTCACTTTTCATGCATATATAAAGGTCTTATAATAGATAGGAAAATACACACAATTGAAGAAGAAATAAGAATCTCTCATCTCTTTCACTCTATATCTCTTAACTTGTTTTTTCTTATTCTATATTGTTACTTTGAGCTATATTTTATAACATATTCCAAGTACTACCTACTTAGTTCAAAATTTAGATTAAAGTGGTGTAACTTCATTACTTCCCTACTTGGAGATATTTTCACACATCGGCGGTTAGCTAACTCTGACAACCGACAATTTAGTTGCCAACAACTAACACTACTAGAAATTCGCTAAAAACCGACCAAAAATACCGACCAACGTTGGTCGGTTATGACAAATTACCGACCAAAACGCGACCATTACGGTGTGGATGGTGTTTTGATGGTCGGAATGGCTTACCGACCAACTTTGGTCGGAAACATATTTTATTAATTTAATTTTACCGACCAAAGTTGGTCGGTTTAACTAAATTATGTTTTTTTTATTAATTATTAAAATTAAAAAAAAAACCGACCAACTTTGGTCGGTAATTGAAAATATATATTTTTTAAAACTAATTAAAATTAAACATTACCGACCAACTATGGTCGGTAATCTCAACAATGCAAGCAAAATACCGACCAAAGTTGGACGGTAGTGTTGAATTCTGGGAATTCAATGTTCATTAACCGACCAACTTTGGTTGGTATTTTGGAATAATTTATTTTTTTTATTAAAAACTGACCAACGTTGGTCGGTTTTTCTGAGATTAATTTTGGCATAAAATGCCTGTTTTGGCAGCTAAACCACCTGCCAGCATACCAATAAAACAACACAACAACAACAACAACACAACAACAACAACAACAACAACAACAACAACAACAACAACAACAACAACAACAAAAATACAACAACAACAACACAACAACAACAACCAAAACATTCAATAAATACTTTAAAACTAACAAATTAAAGTTCAATTGAACATAAAAATCCAAAACCAAGTTAAAACTAATTACAACTAGTTCAAAACTGGTTCTATTTGTCTAGTTCAAAGTATATAAAAGTCAAGGGGTGTTTTGTACAACATCATCATTACCGTCTGATGAACTTTCATCTACAAGACGATATAGAGAACGGTCTTGTGGAGGACGGGAAGTACGATCATGGGGAGGACGGGAGGAACGATCACGAGCAGGGCGGGGAAACGATCACGTGGAGGTCGACCCTCTGGAGATGACTCACGGGATCGGGGCAACAGAAAAGCTCCACTAGATAGGAGAGTTCTGATCTGAGCTTGCATGCCAAGGAATTGAGCATCTCTAAGCCTTTCTCTTTCCTTGGCCGCTTCTAGCTCTGATGTGAGCTTTGTCACTGTCTCCCGCATAGCGGAGAGGCTCTCCCTATTAAGTTGCTCGCCTTGCGAGGAAGTCTCTATTCCTCGCATTCCACACTTATAGCGATGGAAGTTTTTAGTAGGAAGCCCGTATACCTTCCCCCATTTTGGACCGCCAACAGACTCCAACCATATTCTTTCAGCATCTTTGTCCGAAGGTTGGGTTGGCTCACCCGATTCACCAGCTGGATGACTACGGATGAATTCCTCCACGTTACTTTGGTAGCGACCCTATATTATTTTAAATTAAATAAGTATTTCAAGTTGTTTATAAAAGTAAATTATAATACTTAAATAAAATTGAAAGCTTACATATACAGTCGAGGCTCGGTCCTCGACCCACCTATCTTGATCCCCCTCTTTCTTCTTCTTCACAACATGTGTCTCCTTGAATAGCTCATCATGACTCATTGGACGCCCATACTTCTTTTCTTGAAAACAAATTAATTTAGTTAATAAACAGAATAGATATACTTAGAAAAGTAAAATAATTTAAGCAATTACGTACCAATCTTCTTTTTATTGTCCCTGGGCTGATCGCACCTCCAGTGTGCAAGGAGCCTCCCTTCTCGGATGCGCGAGCTTTCTTTCCTTTTTCGCTCCTCTCTAAGAACTCTGCGGTAAGTCATTGCCTTTGCAAATCATTCCACAAATTCTCAAGTAACCAGCCAGGCCTCTTGTTCTTCTTTCTAGCATCCGAGAAAGCATCCGCCAATCTCTTGCGAGCTTTATGATGAAAATTTGTAGCCACTTCCGCGCTATAGCGGTCTTCCCATACACACTTGCTCTGTATTTCAAAAGTTAAATATTAGATGGAAACATCATAAATATAAATTATTAAACTGTTTAAAAGAACATTTATACCTTAAATTGATTGAAAATTTGCTCCTTCAGTGAGAATGGGCAATCAGTCCAAGTCGCATAAGGGCCATCATAAAGCTTTCTGATGGCATTGGTGATTATCCTCGTAGTCTTATTACCCGGCCTGAACCTTGCAATTTAACAATAAAAATACATTAATATCTTAGTAAAAATGTTACAAATCAATAGACGCAAAAATAATGAATAACACTTACCCATCACCCTCAGGGACTATGATGATCCTGCCATATCGATCATAATGCACTACCTCGTCATCACCATCCGAAGCATGTGTATCAGAGGCATGTGAAGACGGTGTAGGCGGGTCAGAGCTAATGCCTCCCAGGCGAAGGCCTGCAATAGATGGAGTCGATGATGAAGATGGTTGCGATCCCTGTGACTGCGACATAGCTGGATGCGACCCAAGTGGATGTGATACCGATGGCTGTGACCCGAGTGGCTGTGACATGGGTGGATGCGATCCATGTGGCTGTGATATGTAGGGATGTGATCCATGTGGATGTGATGCAGATGGCTGTGAGGCAGCTGGACTATATGTCGGACGTATAGTCCTGTGGCCCTGTGATGGAAGACTGGGTGTCTGAATGAAGGTGTACGGCTCGTGAATATTTGGTGAATATTGGAGATATCATTTTGATATGCAACATCTAACACATTCTCGACTTCCACCCTACCTACAGGCTTAGTTTTTATTACAACCCACCAATCGGATTAATTCTGCCGCAATGGATAAGGAGCATAATACACTTGCCTAACGTTATGTGCAATTATGAAAGGATCATAGCGATCATACTTCCTCGTATGATTAACCTCAATTATGTTGTATTGGTTGTGTACTCTTGTACCTCTTGTTGGATTTGGGTCAAACCACTTGCATCTAAAGAGTATCAATTTCTTATATGGCCAACTTGTATATTCTAGTTGTAATATTTCTTTGACCACACCATAATATTCAATATATCCAACTTGGTTGCCATCACCACCTTGAACCCACACCCCGCTGTTGTTGCTATTTTTATTTTTAGAGCAATATAGAAAAAGGCGTGAAGCCATCGGCACACAGACCTAACCGAATGTTCCTTGGTTCACTAGCAAAATCTGGATATGTCCTATCAAAGTGCTTCCAAGCTTCTCCATCTGAAGGATGACACATAACACCAGGTGGTCTTCTATTTTCAAAATGCCATCTCATATGAGGAGCAGAACTCATCGACGCATATAACCTCTTTAACCTAGGTATAAGAGGTAAATAATGCATTGCCTTGACAGCGACCATATTCCCGCTGGAAAGCCTCTTGAAACGAGGCTTTTCGCAAAATTTACAACTGTCTAAAGTTGCATCATCTTTATAATATAACATGCAACCATCTTCACAACAATCAATTCTCATTGACGAAAGTCCTAACTTAGAAACCAATCTCTTCGCCTTATAGAAATCACCAGGTAAGTTGATATTAGGGTCAACTAGTTCACTCATAAGGTCAATGAAACAGTCCATGGCTGCTTGAGAAATATTCCAATTAGATTTGATACTTAGTAATCTAACTGCAACAGACAGCTCAGAGTGCGGACTTCCTTCACGTAGTGGACGACTAGCTTCCTCTAACTGTTCATAAAAATGTTTTGCGTCATCATTAGGAGTTTGTTCAACATTTTCATTGGGCTCACCCACAAAAGCATCCGCAACCATATCCTGAATTCTAGAATCAAGATTTGTATTCTCCACCGACCTACTACTTTCACCAACAACCATGTTATGAAATATCCCACGGCTACCATCGATCTCTCCATGATTAGTCCACACAAAGTAATTCTCTATGAACCCCTTCCTATAAAGATGAAGCTTAACTTCCTCCAATATCCTAAAAGTTCAATTCATATCCAAAAGGTCCAATTCATATCTTAAAAGTTCAATTCATATCCTAAAAGTTCAATTCACAAGAACAAATCCTAAAAACTAAAATTTCAATTCATATCCTACGAGTTTAAACATAAACTAACTAAACTAAAGAAATTCAACCCATACCCTAAAAGTTCGATTCACAAGAACAAATTAATTTATTCTACAATTATAAATTAATTATATCTTTTTTAGTTAATTCAAGATAATTATTTTTTCCTAATTACACCAATTTATATCCTAAAAGTTCAATTCATATCCAAAAGGTCCAATTCATATCTTAAAAGTTCAAATCATATCCTAAAAGTTCAATTCACAAGAACAAATCCTAAAAACTAAAATTTCAATTCATATCCTACGAGTTTAAACATAAACTAACTAAACTAAAGAAATTCAACTCATACCCTAAAAGTTCGATTCACAAGAACAAATTAATTTATTCTACAATTATAAATTAATTATATCTTTTTTAGTTAATTCAAGATAATTATTTTTTTCTAATTACACCAATTTATATCCTAAAAGTTCAATTCATATCCAAAAGATCCAATTCATAACTTAAAAGTTCAAATCATATCCTAAAAGTTCAATTCACAAGAACAAATCCTAAAAACTAAAATTTCAATTTATATCCTACGAGTTTAAACATAAACTAACTAAACTAAAGAAATTCAACCCATACCCTAAAAGTTCGATTCACAAGAACAAATTAATTTATTCTACAATTATAAATTAATTATATCTTTTTTAGTTAATTCAAGATAATTATTTTTTCCTAATTACACCAATTTATATCCTAAAAGTTCAATTCATATCCAAAAGGTCCAATTCATATCTTAAAAGTTCAAATCATATCCTAAAAGTTCAATTCACAAGAACAAATCCTAAAAACTAAAATTTCAATTCATATCCTACGAGTTTAAACATAAACTAACTAAACTAAAGAAATTCAACCCATACCCTAAAAGTTCGATTCACAAGAACAAATTAATTTATTCTACAATTATAAATTAATTATATCTTTTTTAGTTAATTCAAGATAATTATTTTTTCCTAATTATACCAATTTATATCCTAAAAGTTCAATTCATATCCAAAAGGTCCAATTCATATCTTAAAAGTTCAATTCATATCTTAAAAGTTCAATTTACAAGAACAAATCCTAAAAACTAAAATTTCAATTCATGTCCTACGAGTTTAAACATAAACTAAAGAAATTCAACCCATACCCTAAACTAAACTAATTCATAAATAATTGACTAATTAATAAAACTAATTAGTTAATAAAACTAATTAACAAAACTAATTAAAACAAGACCTAAACCCTAATCCTCAATAAAATGCAATGTTCAAATAATTGAAACACTAATCAATTGAAACTAATTCATAACTAATTAACAAAATCTGGAAATAATAAATAAATGGATTGTAATTCAAACTTAGAATTTTTAGGAGATGGAGAAGGAGATCGAGGGGCGGCAGTGGCAGTTGCAGCGGCGACGGCGCGGCGACGGCGAGGGTGAGGGCAGGGCTGGACGGCGAGGGGGAGGCCTGGACGGTGAGGGAGAGGGGCTGGGAGAAGGAGAGAAGGGAAGGAAGAAGAGGGAAAACTTTCATAGAAATGGGGGTTTCCCCCGTTTTTCACTTCTCTGATTTTAGAATTACCGACCAAAGTTGGTCGGTAATTTTGGTCGGTACATTAAGTGCGGACCGTTTGACCAAAAACCGACCAACTTTGGTCGGTTTTTTTTTAAAAAGAATTTTAAATTCTTTAACCGACCAACGTTGGTCGGTAATTTTAAATATAAATTCTTAAATATTATAAAATATTTTAAATAATAAAATAATTATTAAAATTTAAAAAATTGGATCCAGATTACCGACCAACGTTGGTCGGTAATCCAAAATTTTCTTGTCTGACCAGCTATTGACCAATTTACCGACCAACGTTGGTCGGTATTTTGTTTAAAAAATGTAAATATTTTTTTCCCCAGTTTGCGTCTAACCTGGACGGTTTTTGATCGCATTTTTTGACCGACCAACGTTGATCGGAAATAGTTGGTCGATTTTTAGCAGATTTTTAGTAGTGTAATAAAGTACGTAACCTTCCATAAAAGAATATAGTACCTAATAAATGATCTGATAAACCGAAAGATAATCTTAAAAGGGAATCTATCAATATTACACAGTTATTGTAATTATTGTACGGTTGGACTTTGTGGTATTAGTCATTGTATAAACGAATAATTGCATAGGTAAGTAATTTAACTATAGATTCTGTAGTTAATAGAGAATATATATATATATATATAAATAGAGTCAAACCCCTCTTGTGTTTAAGAGGTTATTGGTTTCATCTTTTTCAGGGCATTAGAACTAATCTCTGTTGCTTTTAAGCAGATTTAGTTGTACTTATATTTCAATCTTCAGGTAATTATATCTCAATCTGAATACAAAGATCATATAGTTTTAATCTTCTACACTTTCTAATTTCAACATGTTACTCTTTTTATTGCAGGAAAGGAGAGGTACATATATATAGGAAGAATTCTGCAACTGTGATGGTAAGTTAATTTCTACCAACTACTCATGTCACTAAATGTAATTCCTTGTTCTATTTCCTTAACCCTTTAGTCTTATTTTGTTCTGTTACAATTCTTCAAATTATCTCAGTGATTTAAATTGCTTTAGTAAGTAGTACATTCCTCGTGTGAACAAGTAGTTTTTAGATGGGGAAAGTTTTTATTTTATGAGCAGAAACGTGTGGTTTAATAACTAATTGATCTGCACAAGTAAACAAGCATAGTTAATGTACGTACTTTGTTTTAATTGGTTCATGTGTTCAAAGGATGAGTTGTAATAAGACTACTCCTGTTCTTTTGAGAATAGATATACATTATCCAATTCTTGTCCTTTTTCTTTCTGAAATTTTTGTCTATGTTTTACCGGCTTTTAATTTTAGGGGGAATCTAACTTCTCGATCCTATTCCTTTTTTTTATGTTTCCTCCGTTTATTTACTCGCTTATTAAATTGAATTTTAGCTAACGATTTAATATGTGTGCTTTTTTTATATTTAGTTCTATTTAACACTAAAAATTAATTAAAATAATATTCCAATACGTTAAGGTGAATATGGTCATTTGACCTCAACCATCATACCACAGAACTTAAGCTCTATCTGTTTGTAATTTTCACATTCTCTTAACAAACTTTCCACCAAAACGACGAAAATAGTTGCTCGCTTTGTTTTAAGCTTTTACCTAGTCCCCTCTCCTCTATCTCCCCCCAGATTTGTCTAGAAATTACCGTCACATTTAACGGCTGTCAAAAACCCAGGACCACAGAAATGACAGCACTACTCATCAGCCAATAATAAGAACCACAATCCGACGAAATTTGATCTCATTATTATCATCCTCACCCTCTTCACTACTCTCTCTCTCTCTCTCTCTCTTCTCTGCAAAAGAAGGTCTGCTCAGTGAGTACTTTAATTTAAGGGAAAGTAAAATTCTGAAATTCTTGTTCAGAGCTTCTGTTATAGAATTGAAGATAGAGAGATTTTTGTGTACGATCGAGGAGGGTCTAAATTTCAAATTCGACATTTAATATTCATACATAATTAGCTGATTCGCATATATAGAATCTACGCTGTTGTTATTGAATAAAGCCTACATGTACATATGGTATATAAGTGAGAGGAATTGATGGGAAGGTATATATGAGGAAGTGCAAGGGAATTGAAGAGGTGACGATTATGGAGGTGTCAGATGTAGATTTGGAAGTGCCGACGACGACGAAAAAGAGGAAGATATCAAGTGATGGAGATGTCAAGCTCATGTCTCCTCCTCTACTTCGCTGCAGAAGTCACTCCGGAGTCGGAGATACGCCGGCCGGAAGTTTGGTTTCTCCGTCGAGTTCGGTTAATTTAAATGATGCTTCTAACTTAGATCACGATTTAGCGTCTTATTGCTTAAGGAATGGATCAAGCGAGGTAACAAAGAGCAATTCCAAATCAATATTACGACGCTTCTGAGTATAACTTACTTAGAATTCAATTTTCTCCTATATGTATATATATATGTTCAGACTCAGAATATGTATCATGTTGCATTTAAAAACTGGATATGTTGAATTTATGTGAAATTTGAATTTTGAATTTCCTGTAATGCAGGAGAACAGTGTGATAGCGTCTGCAGAAAGGTAAATAGTGTTATTATTAAATTTGTCTTTTCAATTCAAAATTAAAAAATAAAAATACTTAATTGATTTCAACAGCCTGGTTATTTATACGATTACCAGTATTTATTTAAAACGTACATTTTGCAGTAAAGAGGCGAAATTATCAAGCGAGCGTCAACGAACGCCGGAGAAAATGCCGTCTGAAAAAGAGATTGAAGAGTTTTTTGCAGCTCGCCAGAAAGCTATACTTAAACGATTTAGAGAAAAGTACATTTCCTTCTCTCTTTTGTTTTCTTTCCTTTTATGTTTTTCCTCTCTCGTAATGGCTTTTAATTGGTAAAGGTACAACTTCGACTTTGAGAAAGAGGAGCCATTGGAAGGTCGCTACGAATGGGTCCGAATAGGAAGTTGAAGATTGAATTCGCAAGACTGACCACAACAGTATCAATTGCTGCTGCTTCATTTATTTTTGCTGGTACTACACCAATACCTTGTTTAGGTGTTCGTGCTTTTCTTTCCTAATAAATAATAATTATTCTTTTGCCCTTTTAAATTGAGGGCTAGGAGTTTGGAGATGTAGAGTTAATAGTGGATTAACAATGCAGGCACCTTTCATCCAACTTTCTTCGTCTTGAATTCTTATATTATTAAGTACTAGTATTACAACAAATACAACAATATATCCAGTATTATTCCACACCGTAAGATCTAGGGAGGATAGTGTGTACGCAGACCTTACCCTACCTTGTGAGGATAGAGACGTTTCCAAAAGTATAAGCACCACATTAATGAAAATATAGACAAGAAGGGACAATACCAAAAGGCCATATAAAAGCAGTATAAAAATAACAAGATAGTAAGGTGATCAACAATAAAAGAAAATAACAGTTAGTCATAAAAATCTTTTACTAACAGAAAGCGAGACTGTATGCCAATACTACTGTTATGAACACCCTAGACTACCTACTTTACTACCCTAATCATCGACCTCCATACCTTCCTATCAATGGTCATGTCCTCGGTCAACTGAAGTTGCGCCATATCTTGCCTAATCACCTCTCCCCACCTTTTCTTTGGCGTACCTCTACCACTCTGTAGGCCCTCCAATGTCAACCTCTCACACCTCTTCACCGGTACATCTGTGCTCCTCCTCCTCACATGACCAAAACACCTAAGTCGCGCTTCTAGCATCTTGTCCTCGTTAAGTACTGGTATTAATTTACTAACTTTCTCCCATAAATTTTTTATTTAGTTTGCATCACTCCTCCATTCTTAATTAATTTCCATCATTTAAAGTTTTATGTGAGATGTTTAGATATTCCAGTAAAATATCAAAAATTTGAGTTTCACCAATTGCTTCCTATCCTTTGCTAACTAGAAATAAATGTTTCTCATCAAGAAGTGAGAGCAGAGACGGAACCAAAATTAATAGTTTATGGATTTTAAATTTTATGCTTAGCTTTTTCAAGATAAAATACGTATTTAGTGAATTAGAAATATGAGAGAGAAGTGAAAGTGAGAGTGACAGCAACAGTAAACAAACAATATATAGAAACAGCGCCAACAGAGCTTGCCGTATAAGTTACGGACACCTATTCAAAGAACGGGACGCCCCCATGTGGATATGAGTTTTCTGGTCCCTTCACCTATACTCATTTTCATCACAAAGTAAAATATGTACTTACTCAATTGCCAATTGGGAATTATTATTACCACATTTATCATATCTTTTCTATTTTTTCCTACCCAAAATCGCGTTGGGTAGGATCCGTTAAGAAAGAAGCGTAACATTAGGATTTTTTTTTAATTCTTAAGGCACAAATTCGAATTCTCGAATTAAGGGTGGGGAAACTCTATCCATCTCACTACAAGATAATATATATCATATTTCCTCATTGCATTATCTTTTTATTTCCTTCTAGCAATTTGGGTTTCATTACTTTCAAAGGTTGTTTTATGTACGAAAGCAAATTGGCGATGCAATTTTCTTGCCCTATTGGAAAGGACTAAGGACACATGAATGAGGTATAGTGCCCGAATTGTAAAATTAGAATGGAGACAGTAAAAATTATATCAATTACAGCCAAATCGCTTCAGTTTTTATTTATTTTTTTCATTTTTCTGGATGCGTCATTGTGTATTTAGAAGCATGAAACGTTGTTTTTTTTTTTTCCTTTTTTGCATTTGGAGGCGCCGGATGTGATTAGCTTAGTAATGACAACTTATTTATCGAATAAATAGGAATTACTAGAAAAGTGAAGATTAGCAAGCTGAGAGATCATACTACTAAAAATTAATCTCTGTAATCTGTGAGTTGGGATTCCAAGAAAGCTTTGCAATTAATAAAAAGCAATGTAACAGTATGCTTGTCTTCGAGCAATCAAACTATACTTTATATAGACACAATCTTTTTAAACAATTCTCCTAATTCATCACACCAAAAATACTTAAAATAGACAAAGCACAAAAGCGTAATATCTTCACCTCAAGATTTGACTTACAAATACCACGCATTATTCACAACTCACTCACTTATTCTAACATAGAGGTCATTGACATTACCTTTCCTTCATGAATCAAGTGCCCTCACACAACAAAAGAGAGTAGTTCCACACAATAAAATTTAAGAACACTTAGGAACTCAAGATAGAAAAAATTCGCTCACTCTCAGAAATAACATTCATATGCCACAAAAGATGCACCATAGGCTTGCCCGTAGTGTACTACTCTACTAATTGAGCTCATTCAGTCTAGGATCAAGTAGGACTTTATTTGGTTGTAATGTAGGTTGCGGGACGGGTAGGATACATTTACATATAAGAGTGACTACACCTCCCTAAGCACTTTAATACATATACTTTAACATTCAAACCCCATACTTATGTCAAACCAAACTCCACCTTCACATCAATGTATATTACCCCATACTTCTTTAAGCACAATTACATCAAAAGTTACCACTTATCAAGGAATATTTTTTTTTCACAGCAATACAATAATTTTTTTCCTTTTCTTTCTTTTTCAATTCAAGTGGCTCTTACTTTTTCAAAATAATGCACCTTTCTCCTTATTTCATTAGTTCCACTCAAAATCCAAACCATCCACCCCACACTTTAACTTTTACACAGTTCATAATAAATCAAGTGCTCATGAGAGGTTAGAAGGTTCAAATAGATGGTTAATTCAAATAAATGGGTAAGGCTTGTAATGTGGTTGCCAAAGAAATAAGATTACAGGCTCAATAGGTTAACTACGATACATAACAATTAGGCGGGTAAAATATATATATGGCTCAACAAAGAAACGCATATATCACTGTCAAGACTGAACAAAACTACTATTTCGCTTTGCAAACACACGGGGCAAGTTCTAGACATCAAATGCAATGCACAGAATAACACCCAAACCTCACACACACATGGCACATAACTCACTCAGGATTGGATTCATCAAGACACTCTAGTCAAAGCAGTTAAGCAAATTTAAAATCATACAATTTAAGGTATTTATACAAGAGTCAAGAACTGAGCCTAAGCGTCACAACCAAAGTACTCACTATTCTCAAGGCACAACAAAAGAAAGAGATATTTCTTCAATTCAAAACACAACACAATAGCTCCTATTCCTAAAAAAATAAAACTAGCTACACCCGGTTCAAACAAAACCCTTGGAAAAGAACCGCGACATAAAGAAAAATAAGGGGAAATTACTACACTACCTACAAAAAAAATCTTTTTATCTTTTTTCTTTTGACTTAAATCCCTCAAGAAAAATATCTAATAGATCCATCGTCGGGAAAGGTCCAATCTTTTATATTTTTGTAAAAATAAAAAAAAAATTATTCAATTAAACTAACACAACTAAAATAGCATGGAAAGTCACCTAAACAATCTCCTCACCCCACACTTAAAATTATGCATTGTCCCTAATGCACACCCATACATACAAGAGGGTAAAAGAAACTCCCTGAAAGGTCAAAGGCCGACGCACTAGCAGCTCATAGGGTACTCAGACTTCTCCCAGGCCTGGTCCTTCATATGAGTACCTCACACTTAGTTCCAACTATCTGGTTTGCTGTTGTATTCTTCCAATGGCTTTGCATTCTATGCTCCTAAAAAATTAAAAATCGACACTACAAAAATAATATTATAATAAAAAAATAAATTAAAAATAAAATTAAAAAAAATTAAATTAAATTAAAAAAATAAAGCTGGGTTGCCTCCCAACATGCGCTTGATTTAACGTCACGACACGACGAAAACTACTTTTTGTCTCCACCTCGAGCTTATGAATTGAACCCCCAATTTGGCTTCAAGTTTTCGGTTATGCTTCAAGGGTGGTAGAACAAATATAATTGGCCCAAGCAACCATTGTACTATTCTACACTTCTTGGCTTTTAGATGAGGTATGTAGTCCTGTCTTTCTGGCAAGAAAAATTCCAGAATGTAGACACCTTGTTCCTCATTCCTTGACTCCTCAATCGGCTTGGATGACTCTATTTCCATATCGTTATCCAAGCACAATGTGGAAAAATATTTGGAGTGAGGCCAAATGCGCACAAACACATGAGCTTCAAGACTTTCAACTTCCTCAACATCAATGATACTAGAGTCAACAAAATTTATATCCTCAAAGTCCTTGGCTGACTCTAGTCTCACTTCTTCAACATCAACATCCTCAAATTGTAGTTGGCTAGTTGGTTGATGTTCTACTCTGACCTCCTCATTAGCACCTCAAATTCACGTTCCTCTTGGCTACTATCCATAAAATTGCCTTGCTGAGCATTAAAAGCTTCAACTAGTTGACTCACTTGTGCCTCCAGGTTGCGAATAGTAGCAACTCACCTTTGTATGTGCAATTGTTTCTTATTATTTTGTTCCACAAGGCACCTTATCATCTCCTTGATCTCTTTCATGTCATCATCCCTGGGTTCTTTGTTCCTATTAACTTCACAAGAAAAAGAAGAACCGTCAAAGTAAGGGGTTGGGGGAAGATAAGAAATATAAGCACAACCATGAAAGTGACCATCTTGACCACTACACATATCACATACATTCCACACATAAGATTGAGTTGGTGCACATAACTCGCTCTCGGAAATATTTTAAAAATTTTGCCATGGGTGATTTTCTCCACAATATGCATAAGGAGGATTAAAAGTAGAATTACCAACATCAAAACTCTCATAATTCCAAGATGCCATATTTTTTTTAAAAAAAGAAGTAAGAAGTAAAACAAAAATAAAAAAAATTCAAATACAGAAAATAAAAATAAAAGTTCAAACTTGAAACCTAGCAATATGTACACCTACAGCTACACTGTTAGTTTTCCGACAACGGCTCCAAAATTTGATCACACCCAACTCTAGTCCTAAAAAGGATAAGCAGTCGCTGCAAATATAATCCGGTCTAAAAGTCCGGAATCGAATCCCATAGAGAACTAAGGTTTCGCCATAATTGTTCAATATCGCTAAGAAGACAAGCTCGAATAAATTTCTAAGTTATAAAGATTAAGATTCTTATATCTAACTAATTAACTAAGAAACTAAAGCAGTAAATTAACAACTAAAGATACCAAGGGTTGGAGATTAAATTTAGGATGTCTAGAGTTATGATTTCCCCAAATGTTGGAATCTTTCCCGCTATGTTCCCTATAATTTCGCCTATGTATTCTCTACTGATCGTAAGCACTTTAGTTGTCGTAATTCTCTCTCGAGCAACTACAATAATTTACTAGACATATTCTCTCGAACTACGCTAGTTGGCTTTATCTAACCACTCATTATGACCACGTCAAGGCTTTGTTATTTCTAAACCTACCTTTAAACCTGATGTATTGATTTCTCACATACGTTAGGAGTGACGTTGTTCAACAACCACCTAAATATATATATCCTTTCTCAAGCAACACATAATAAATAGGCACAGTCAATCGACGGCCATTCAATCAACTAAAATAAGTACGTAGTTGAACAAATAGACAAATTCAAAGGTTAAATTATATTAAAGCATAACAAGAATTCATCCTCCAAGAGGTTCCATCAAAACCCTAGATAACAAATTAGTTACTCATAATAGTATGTAAACCCTATAATACTAAAAGTCATAACCAATAATGAAAAGTAGAAAGAAAAAGGAAAAAATTCATGGTTGAATCTTCCTCCTTGCTTCTCGCGTATTCTTGCCTCCTTAGGTCGAATCCCCAGTCTCCTTAGGTCTAAATTATGTCGAAAGTATATCAAAAAGTCCTCAAAATACCGTTTTTCATATATATATATATATATATATATATATATATATATATACACCAAGTAGGGTCGAGCCCAAATAATTATACCTTCTCCTACGCGAAAAAGGACACTTTTCTAGGTCAGGACGTCCGCGGCCGCGGATTTTACCTAGTGTTCTGCCTCACATCCGCGGCTGCGGATTCGACCACATTTTTGACCCTGTTCTGTTTGTAATTTAGAAAAATATAAAACATAAAAGTTGTAGTCCTTTTAATTAGCTTTCCAACCATATATTGTGGGGCTCAAATGGAATTTTTAGCGAAAAGTTATGTGTATTTTACTAGACAGTGCGCAATATGCCTACTCAATTCTTCGTTCGTTCTTAACTATCATCAATTGATCCCCGAACAGGATCCCAGCTTAATTCCTTGGGTTTTTACTCAGACTTCAAAGCTCCAAATCACTTGAATTCATTTCCTAACATCTATATAGCTCGGAATCACTCCTACAAGGCATAAAACACATAATTAGTGCAAAACACTAGCGATTAAAGCTCAAACTCAATTAAAGTGCAGTAAATTAGAGTGTAATAAGAGACTAAAATATGTAATTATAGCCTATCATCACAGTATTAATAAACTGTTTAATTAAATTCTTGAGGATTAATCACCCAAAAAAGAGCAATTGGCTGCTTTTTGAGTTACACTATTTAATAAACTTTTGGCCGTCTAATATAAAAGAGCTCAACTTTTGTAGCCATCAAGTTAAGATGAACTACAACATGAGGTAATTTTTTGGTATTCTAAAAATTGTATTTCCTCTGTGCAATTTACTTGTTCGTGTTTGACTTGGCACACTCTTTAAAGAGCAATTAACAAAATGATAATTTTACTATATTATCCATAATTATAATATGTTGTGCAATGTATTGAAAATTATTAGTACTAGTACTAAATAATAAGAGTAAAATAAGTATAAATATAAAGTATTTCTTGGTTTTTCAAACTGGACCTGTAAAAGTGATCATTTATTTTTAGTATATTATTCCCTCCGGTTAACAATAAGTGATTTTTTAGTTCTTTTTTTGTGGTCCAAAATAAGTGATTTTTTCAAATTTCAAGAATGAATTAATTATTTTTTTCCTACATTGCCCTTGGAGTAAATAGTGCTAGAGTATGTGTTATGAATATTTATGTGAAGAGATAGTAAAGGTTAATATAGTCAATTTCATTGGTAATTAATATTAAAAGATAAATTTCTTAATTTGTGTGAAAATAATCCAAAATTCACTTATTGTGGGATGGGATCGGTGAACAAACAAAAATGGACAAAGGGAGTAATAAATAACCTGCTATATTTAGCAAAAGTATTGTTAACGAAAAAGAATAGTGGTTGCCATCATTTACTACGCAAGCATTCTTCTTGGATCTGGTGAATATTGGTAGACCTTTCTTGTTTAGGGTACTGTCCTACTTCTACTTTGAGTAGCTGAGAATGAATTTTCTATACCTTAGGTATTCCTAAATAGGTGTATTAATTAAAGCCTGAGACTCGTTATTAATGAACCTCTCTGGATATGTGCCTCTAAATTCAGTTACTTATTAAAAAAGCTTAAGCTATAGTAGTATTTATTATGAGTAGTATTACTAACTTCTTCATACCAAAAATGGGAATGAAATGCTGCTGCTTCTGGGTGCTATCAATTGGAGTATCTGATTCATTAATTGGCTTCTCCAAATAATTTAACTGTCACAACTTTTCTATTTTGTTGATTTTTTAGCCGGTGTTTGGTATTTTTATTGGGAATTCGAATTGGCACCGAAAAGTCTTACATTGGAGGTAAAATGATCCCTAACAAAAGTGATTCCTTACACAGGGATCAAACCCGTAATCTCTTATTAAGAATGAAAAAATATTTACCACTCCACAACCAGTTACCACCCTTGTTAACTTTACTCTTCAATCCGAACTTAGAAATGTTTATGCTTTCTGATTCTGAAACTGAAGTAGTTTTTCTTTTTTGTGCCTAAATCCTGAATTTTATCCAATTGGGAAACTGTTTATTATATCAGGATTTAACGTATCGTTGCCTTTCTTCTTTCTTGAATACTTTGATTGACTTACATGATTTCCTCAAGGTTATGTATGAAGAGAAAACATCACCTTCTACTAAATTATTCGGTTTTTCCATTAATAAATTTCAAGTTATTTCCTAGATATCCTCCAAATCATTTGGTATCAAATAACTATAGAATTCATCTTTTCTGTGCTAAGCAACAAGAAAATCACTAATTTCCTTGAGTTTAATAAGTTTAATCTCACATAAAAGGAAATAAATGACCATCTAAGAAACAAAGCATTTTTGGAACTGGCAAAGTTGCAAGAACATTTTGGACTATACATGGAACAACTGTCCCATCACTGGGCTGAGTTTTAGCCCACATATTTTAACCTAATGAGTACTACATTTGCACAAAAAACAAATGTCTCAAGGTAAAACCCATCTTTCTTGAAATAATAGATAAAATATTCCTTCTTTTTTCGAATAGGTTGAAGAAAGAAAAAGATTTATGTGCTGACATTTCCGGAAGTCATATGTCATTTCCATAGATACAAAGCATGAACCAGCGAAGAGCCAAACAGAGGAAGACAACTTACTATAATTACACTCATATGCATTCAATTAATGCATTGCAGTTTAAACTACTATTAAAAAGAATAATACAATTATCACATTCAGATATTCTTAATCAAGACAACGGCTGCAGAAGTAAGACTCAACCGTTGGAAGAGCATCATCAATACACAGCATGAAAAACAATCTAGGGAGGAGCAGAAGAATGCAACTTTTATAATTACTCCCAATTTGCCTTTTCTAATAGTTGAAGAATTAACAAGATTACATACAATAATTACCTTTCAGTATTAATCAACAGCTGCATAATTAAGAGATTCAAGCATTGTAGATTTCCCTTAGTACTCCTAAAACCTTGTTTGCTACTTCTTGACCAAAAAGCCTAGGGAAGCTTGATTCAAGATCTATCTCAATAGTCTTATTCTTAATTATTTTATCCCTCTTTGCCAAAGCTGTACTTTCATCCTCTGTCAATTTTTTCTCAGCACAAGCACAAAGATCCAACCATGTCTCCAACATTACCTTAGCAACAGGACTTATGTGATCCTTAATAATCTCATCGATTCGAACAGCCTGAGAAGCTTCGGTTTCTATAGAAACCAAGATAGCTGATGGAGAGACAAGAGCTCGAATATATAGAGACGACGAGAAATAAGGCTTCACCTCTGGTAGCTTCTCGAGAAGTTGTCTCTGATTGCCTAATTGCGTTTCCTCGTAAAATGTCTTAAGGTAATCAGGATATTGGACGAGGTCCTTTCGTGGAGGTAGATCAAGAATGAGGATGAGAGATGTTGGACTGCTGCGGATGACTTCGATTAAGAAGTTTGGTGCATCAGTTGAAGGTCTCAAATAGGCGGAGAGGCTTGTAATATTCAAGGCTCCACCCGTGGGCAAGTTGCAGTGAACCCAACTACCGAGTATGAAATCAACCTGTCACACATTAGAAAGGCAAAATGTTGACTTTGCATGTATTCTTGATGCTAGTAAAAAGCGACAACATTCATGGAGCTTTAATGCTTTGGATAATTTCGCCTTCACTTTTTTTAACCGCACACTCCTCTGAAGCGCATTGCTTGCCAGAAGCAATAACCCCTCGCTTCGAATCGCTTCAAGCGACGAAGCAATAGCTTTTAAAAAACACATCAAGCAATGAAGCGACAAAGCGATAGCTTTTAATAAACATCGGATGCAAGAATGACAAGAACTGCTTTATTAGACGACTTCTCAACTTATGTAAAAGTTAAAATCATTTACTGCGTGTTCCCAAAAGTATCTTATATTAAACACGTGCTAGAAACAAAATATCAAATCACAAAGAGAAAGAAGACCTAATGAAGAACTGTAGAGCAGTCAACGAAACTATTGAGTAAACTGGTAAATAACGGAATAAGAACTTATGAGTAGACACCAGATCAAAATTCAGGAATGAATAAGCATAGGAAGATCAGATTGTGGTCAAATTTACTTCCTTAAGCCTTAAGTGGAACTAACTTGATGCTCTTTAAGACTTCCTGTTTACATTCTCCACCTGCTCTTGTAGTCCTGATGTATAACATCAACAAGAATATATATCAAGAAAAAGCAACTCTACACCAGCCCATGAAAGTTACAAACTATGCACATGGATAATTCTAAAAACAAGTCCAGCGAGGACAGCGTCCACACCAAGTATAACCATATTGATTATATCGATTTTGAATGCTAATAGCCCATTAAAGTACAAATTGTAGAGTTAGAAGGATATTTTTTCATCTCCAAACATAGGGGCATGTCCAATATAAATTGAACCTTGAAGAACTCTTAAACTGTTCCTATTTACTGGTAAACAGAGAATTGCTCGAATTCACCTTATCACAGAGGACAACGCAAAATTCGACAAATTTAACAAACACCTTATGTAACTTTAATTATAGAGGAAGAACCAATCATGTTCAGGTAGACAAAATCCATACTTATGTTCAATATGATCCTCGTATATAGACAAAGGCGTGGAGATAACAAAACTATATTTGCTGCTCTTCTTAAACTTGCACTTGGCTTTTGAATTTGTGTTCTTACTCCTAAACGACTGAAATTAAATTAGCATAATGAATAAGAAAGCTCACACTTACATAAGCACAATTTGGCATGGTTTTAAATCCTCTGAATTAAGCCAAACCAACTAAAGTTAGAAGATTAGAGTTCTATACTTATACAAGAATGAGATTTATCGATCATTATCGTAATATATCTCAAATGCATAACATCATGCGGAAAATATAACAAAGCAAAGAGGTCCAGAAGATTCTCTTTTTTCTTTGTTATCTTCGCGATGTAAATTTAACAGTGAAAGAGAGGAGGATTTGTTCTCACATAGGAGCCGTGCTACATTCTACTGGAAGCAACATCATGATCAAGGGAAATGCTGAGAAGAACAATTTATTC
Source organism: Nicotiana tomentosiformis (assembly GCF_000390325.3). Classification (NCBI taxonomy): domain Eukaryota; kingdom Viridiplantae; phylum Streptophyta; class Magnoliopsida; order Solanales; family Solanaceae; genus Nicotiana; species Nicotiana tomentosiformis. The sequence continues at coordinate 82,825,937 of NC_090820.1, forward strand.
GATCAAGTCTCAACCATCCTCCAAAAAGAACAGGACCAATTCTGTGGATGCTGTTCAAGTCCATTTTGCTTATTGTCCTTCCAAGATATCCTCAACAACATTTATAAGTATAATTAAATCTATACTAAATCCACACTTAGTCTTTACAAAAGGAATAGTGAATGTAATATTCCATCTCCTTCCATTTTACATGGCATTCTTTCCTTTCTGTTTAAAAATGAAGGTCACTTTTCTATATTTGAAAATTCTTTCTTTAAACTGTGCGTTTGATCCTTAATGACATGCTCTTATAGCCATAAAAAAATATCATGGCACAGGGCCTAAGTTAACGGAGGCGGAGTCCGGGTTCAGAATTCTAGTTTTTTAAGCTACTCTGTTCTAAATTAATAATTTGTATATAATTCAATGAATTTCTTAAGACAATACATGGTTGGGACCAAATTTACCGGCCGAGCCCACAACCGAAAGGCTAGCTCCGCTACCGTAAGTTTGAGTTTGGGTTACGGGTTCAGCCGCACAGAGCTTTGAACCAAACCTTGTATTTGTGTTAAGAAATCCATTGAATATATTCAAATTATTAATTTAGAATACACTCAGCCATGTCTAAAACCAAAAATTCTAAGTTATTTTGTCTTAAACTGGGTACTCAACCAAAAACACGGCAAGATAAACTGTGGTTTTTAATAAAGTAGTATTCACATATGTTTCAGTTAACTTAACGACACCACTTTATAGGCAATTTAGGGGTACCTGGGAAGAGGAGTGGCCAGATCTGACATAGAGAGAAGCATGGGCAGTAGCAGTCTGATTCTCAAAGTACTGCACATTACAAGGCAGATTACAAGGAAGAAGAGATGTTCCAAGCCGATTCTCCACAGTCGATACAAGTTCCACCATTAACTCCCTATGTGGGACAGACACATAAGGAAATTCCTTGAATTTTGACTGATTTTCATTCTGCTGTTCCATGTATTTTGAGGATGAACAAGAGAAACGTTTTCTCACGAAAACAGAGCGAGAAGAAGAAGGGAGTAATGGTAGTGTGTGACTTGAAGTGAATAATTGGATAGAGCATATAGAAATAGCCATAGCAAAACTGCCATATTGTTCACAGCTTTTTCTTTTGTTCAAATAAAAATGAGGAACGTGACGTGTGGGACTTTTGTTCTGTCCTCAAGTCCCATTCCACTTGGGAATTACTTGTATGCACTCCCAACGTATTTATGGTATCATTTGTTTGCAATTAATCAAGATTTTAATCTTAAATATTCAGATTTTGTATATTTATTTTTAAAGTTTGATAGCATGTTTGGCCAAGTTTTTTTTTTTGCCAAAAGTACGCCAAGTTTTTTTTTGGCCAAAAGTACTTTTGGCCAAAAATTGAGATGTTTGACCAAGCTTTTAGAAGGAAAAAAAGTGTTTTTGAGAAGAAGTAGAAACAGATTTTGAGAAGTAGAAAAATGTAGTTTCTCTCCGAAAGTACTTTTCTGAGAATCACTTTTGATAAAAATACACTTAGAAGTAGTTTTCAAAAACTTGGTCAAACACTAATTGTTGCTCAAAAGTGCTTTTCAAATTAATTAGCCAAACACAAACTGATTCTCACCGAAAGTATTTTTTTGAAAAGCACTTTTCAAAATAAACATATTTTAGAAATTTGGCCAAACAGGATATGAAGCTTGATCATTTAGATCTTGGTCATTAAGTTTTTTTTTTTTAACTTCACAACCGCTTATTGAGTCTGAATAGGTATGTAAGATTAAGATATATAATAAAGACTTAATTTCATTAAGATGTTATCATCTACATTCATTATTAATTGTTGTCATCGCCTATCATTATCAACTACCACCATGCCACCCACCATCACCATACTCAATCACCACCACCATTATTCTCAACCATAACCGCCACCATTATCGACAACCACCACCTACCATCCCCACTACCCCCACCACCATCATTCTGAACCACAACCACATACACATCCACCTCAACTACCACAACTAACCATCCCATCACCATCAACAACCATAGCCGGTAGCCCGGCATTGCCCTCCATTATAAACTATCACTATCTTCCTCAGTCACAACCACAACCACCATCACCACCCACCATTATTAGTTATTATTACCCACCACCACCATCATCAATCATAGTCGCTATTACTACCAATTAGGGGTGGCAAAAGGGCGGGTCAGATCGGATATGGGACGAGTCAAAACGTGTAATGAAAAAATAGATATTATCCGACCCGATCCATATTTAATACAGATAAAAATTGGTTAATCGGCGGATAATATGAGTAACCATATTATCCATGACTTTTTGAATATGATCACTTTTGGGAGATTCCTAGTCTCACAAACTTGAGGAACCCCCAATTTGAGGCTTTACAAAGGTAAAAGTTAAACTTATTAGTTATCCATTGGTTATCAATTTTTTAAATGGATAATATGGTTCTTTATCCATATTTGACCCGTTTTTAAAAAGTTCATTATCCAACCCATTTTTAGTAGATAATATGGGTGGTTAACTGTTTTCTTTTAACCATTTTGCCACCCCTATTACCAATCATCACTAGCTACTAGCTAGAACTACCACCATCAACCACCGCCTCTAGTCGGCATTCACGAGCACTACCTTAGCCATTACTATCACTAACTACCATATTTTAAGAAATATATATTTTACTAAAAGAATATTAGATTAATTATTATTTTATTTGAATTTTATGTTTATTAGTTTTCAAATAAAGATAAGTTTTATATATTTATATGTTAAAAAACAAACAATCTTAATCATTTGTTATTCAGATCTTAATACACATCTTAATATTCAGGTGCGTATTCAGATCAGATGTTTTAATATTAATGCACATCTTGATATTCAGATGTGTATTCAAATTCAGCCGTATTAATCTTAATGTTTGATAATAATATTTCGTGTCGATTAAAGTATTAATATGAAATGATGAATTACTTTAGTTTATAACTTATTAAAACTAAATTATTTGTTTGATATAAGCACTGAGTATGAATATTTATTTTCCTATCGTTTGTTCACTCGGTCCTATTTTAACTGTCGCTTTAACTCAAAGAAATTGTCTCGAAATAATTGTCACATTACGAATTCAAGATTAAATTTGTTAATTATTTCTAACTATACACTTAATATTTGATCACGCCCAACTATGCCTTATAAAAAGGACTAAGCGATCGTTGCAAATATAATCCGATTTACAAGTCCGGAGTCGAATCCCACAGAGAACTAAGGCTTAGCTACAGTTGTTCAATATCGCTAAGAAACACAAGTCCAAACAATTTCCTAATTATAAAGATTATAATATTTATTTTTATCTAATTAAATAACAAATACTAGAAAGCAGTAAAACTATCAATTAACAAGGATAAGGATTGAAGACAAGATTAAGGAGGTCTAGAGTTATGATTTTTCCAATTGTCGGAATCCTTCCCGCTACGTCTTCTATAATTTCGCCTAAATATTCTCTATCTATCATGAGCGCTCTGAGTGTCGTAATTCTCTCCCGAGTAACTACTACAATTTACTAGACATATTCTCCTGAATTACGATAGCTGGCATTAAGTACGGCTCACTCGGATCGCACCAAGATTTTATTATCCCTAATCCCACCTTTAAACCCTCTGTATTCATCCCTCATATACGTTAGGAGTGATGTTATTAAACAACTACCTAAATATGCACTCTCTCCCGAGTAATACACACTAAATAGGCATAGTTGATTGAGAGCTCTTCAACCAACCACAATATAAACGTAGTTGAACAAATAGAGAAAAAGCTACAGTAAATATATATTAACGTAACAGGAAAATCATCCTCCAATAGGTTCCATCAAAACCCTAGATAACAAATTAGCTATTCATAATAGTATGCATAACTACAATACTAGAATTTATAACCAATAATGGAAATAGGAAGAAGGAAGTGAAAAACTAGTAGATTAATTCTCCACCTTGCTCCTAGTGTGTTCTTGCCTTCTTAGGTTGAATCTCCGATATAATGTCGGTCTCCCCCTCAAAATGGTGTTTAATGACTATTTATATGTGTAGAAAAAAGGCCTAGACGAAATAACCAAGTCCAAAATCAAAAAGGAGACAAAATAAGCCTAAAACCCAAAACACGCGTCGCCTCGCGACAGACCGCGCCTAGCCTGCTCTGCCGCGCACTCCACCTTGCGGTATGCTGTGCGACACAACCACTATAGCGAGCTTCAAAGCTCGCGTCGCGTACTGCTTCTTCGATTCAGTTTGCTATTTTTGTTTACCTGAAAAACGGATAGAGTTAAATTTGTACGTAGTTCTAAGGATATGTGGTATAGATTAATACAAATCGTAAGGATAAATAGAAATATCAAATACGGATTGCAAAGAATACAAAATAAGCTCGGTTGGAAAGAAGATGATTTTTAGGACTAAGCAAGATGAATCAATTTATGAAGCTTAAAAGAATAACTCTTCAATATAGGAGTATATGGTGCTTAAGTTACAATGTAAGCAAAGAAATCCCCTTTATAGAAACGTAGCCATCTTCTTTATAGTGGAGGATCCTACTTTTAGATATAATTAAAAATATACAGTGGGAGACCCATGATAAATCAACTTTTCCATAATTCCTGCCAGGATTCTGTCCTCTAGTGGGATTACAACGGCTCTTGTCTGTGAGCTCGATATTAGCTCGAGTTTTCAGTCTTGACTCGAGCTCTCGATCTTGACTCGAGCTCGATTCTGACTTGGATCCCTGTATTGATTCGGGGTTAGTGTTGGTCGTTATATGAATCATAAGCTCGATAACTTTACTTTGTATCATAGTTCGACTTGGATTCGAGCTTGATAATAACATCGAGCTCGACATTGATCGGTCCTTCCGGCTCGAAGCTTGGTGACCTGACTTCGGACCTCAACCTGATACTATGAAGAAGCTTCTCCGATCCAATGTATTACCTTTTAAACCAATTCGTACGAAGGACTAACTGGTCTTTATCGTATACAGATAGTCCTCTCATTTCTTGAGAAAGATGTAGCGAGAAACGATATGATTTCACAACGGCTCGATCAGATATAAGCTGACTTTCACATTGGACTCGATTATGACGCACGTGATAGCTGTCCCGTCGGTTTAGTTTTTCAAGGCATTTAATGCATGTCAGACGGTGGTCGGCCACCACTGATATTGAACCGCCATTGCTTTAATCTATAAATAGCCCTTCCTTTTACCATTTATCACTTTTACATCTTCAATCTTCCAAATTTTCCAAATTCTTTTTCGTACCCTCTGAGTTTATTCACAAATTTGTGATTCCTCTCTGCAAAAGTCCTTATTCAAAACTACCAAATCTTTGTCACTTTCTTCTATTCTCAACCTTTAAATTCGAAAATGGCGAAAATATCACAAACCATTCCTCAGAAAGAGAAAGCTTCATCTTCACAGTCTGCTGCCAACAAAACACCAGTAGAGCCACGGCCTGAGGAGTGCGTTCCTAGGGCGTGTATTCTTACATCTGATTTTAAGGTCGATAAAGGCTCGTCGGTTCCCGGCTGATGTGATCCAGTATCGAGGTACATGTGTTCGATAACCGAGAGGCACCTCAAACAACTAAAGAAAGATTACAATTGGGAGAACAAAGAAATAATAATCCCTTCTTCTGACGAAGATATCACCACTTACGTGAAAGGGATTTTAAGTGTGTATACTTACCCTTTCACGTTAGGTCCCCTCGACTCTGTTATTGTTGACTTCTGTCGTCAATACCAAATAACCCTAGGCCAGGTCCATCCTTCTTTTTGGTGGATCGTTATTTTGATCCAATACTTTGTGAATAAAATCGAGGGGATGCCGTTCACCCTCGACCATCTCATCCGTTTGTACCGTCCTCACCTTTTTCGAGGAGAGTTAATAAAACTTCAGCGTCAAGCTACCAAGGCTATGTTCTCGAGCATAGACAAGGACAGGGATCGAGGCTGGATGGGCAGGTTCGTTCGAGTAAGGACTTCGGACTTGATTCCGACTGAAAAGATGCCTTCCCCGAGGAGTGGAACATGAAGCATAAGTGTAATTCTGCTGTTATTTCCTTCTATGTTGCCCTTTCATTTCTTTTCTCACCAATATCCCACTTTTTGTGATGCAACGGTTCCCTGGATGCCCGGTGCAGTTCCCGATCTCAAGAACTGGGTACGAGATCTGGCTTCGACCTCCACATACGTCGAGCGCTCATGGCGTGATTTGTCAAAGGGCCGATGGGAGGCCAAAAATCATGGTAAGCCCTTTTCTCGTATTTTTGGAAGTTCGAACGTGATGCCTTCCATATACTTCAATAAATTTTTCCGTATGTAGGTGTGGGAAAAGATGAGGTTTTGAGGCCCTCATCCATCGAGGAAGAGGCTTCGGCATCTGTTCCAAAATCGGTGAAGGATAATAAGAGGAAAAGGGCCTTCGTTCCTGAAGATCCAAAATCGAAGAAGAGGACAGCTCGTAAGCCAAAGAAGAATACCATTCCTTTGACCGTAGAATCAGTTCTACGTCTAAGAGATGAAGACTAAGAAGAAAAAGAAGACGACGGGTCTGCGCTGATGTCCCGATTGAAGAAAAGCACCGATGCCCCAAAGGCGGCTGAATCGACGGTGATTCATAAGGCTCTGCCCCGAACCGAGGAGATATCGGAGGAAGGTTCAGGCAAATTCCTCGAGTCATTAGAGATCAAGGATGCTTCCTACAAAAGTCAACAAACGGTGGGTACATTGGAAGGGGTCGGTCCTGAAGCTCTCCAAACTGAGGAGAACGCCCCAAGCGAGTCGCCTGGGGTAATAGTAATTGGAGATTCGCCCACTCTCCCTGCCTTTTTCGAAGGGGCTATTCGGTAAACCCAAGCTTTGGGAGCCCTCGAGATGAGTCGGTCTCATAAAGGGGAGGACCCTTTCCGTGATCTGTTTACCGGGGTCGAGGACGCTGCTGGACCTACTGATGTGTCGGGCCTTCTCTGTGAAGTGCAAATAGCTCTGAATCGGGTAAGCTCTTAACTGTCTTTGTTGATATTATTTTTCATGTTTTGCTATTCTTTCCTAACTTTTTTTCTTCCTTCTTCGCAGGCCGTGGCGGTTCATCGAGAAGCATGTTCTCGGTCTCGAGCCGAGCTGCATCGGTTCAAGACCGATCATCAACGGGTCACGGAGGACAGGAACTCCCTTAAACTCCTCTTAGGGAAAAGGGGAGAGGAAATAAAAGATCTTCGAGCTAAGTTGGCCAAGGCTCACCAAGATCAGACCGATTTGTCTGAGCAGGTAATGATACTTTTAAAAGCCTATGGGCTCGATACCGGAACGATGGCTAATTGTTCGGTCTCACAGCTGCAACAGAAAATTAAGATGATCGGGAAACTTCGTGAGGAGGTTGATGTGATAAAAGCGGAGTCCTTGAAGTGGAAAGAAGGTATGGACCACTTTGCTGTAGAGAAAGAGGCTGCTCTAGCCCAATTGTCATCGGCCGAAAACCAGCTTCAAATTCTGAAGGAGAAAAGCTCGGTTCAAGTAAGAAGAATAGAGGATCTCGAGGCTCGGTTGGCCTCTAAACTCGCTAAGGCCGAATCCGACGCCGAAAAGGCAATGGCCGATGCAGATGCATTCGTGGCTGTTTATCGGGCCAATGCTGAAGCTGCTCAGGTACAAGTAAGAGAGGCAGTCGAGACCGCTAATACTCGAGCACATTGGGTTGCTGAGCTTGCTAAGTTCCGATCTAGGAAGGAGACCCTCTATGAGATCCACGCTCGAGGTTTCGACCTCACTGAAGAGATAAAAAGGGCTAAGGAGCTCGAAGCTGATGCTGAAGCCTTGGCTTCTGATGATGATGATGATGATGATGATGGGAGCAAGAGCGGGTCCGAGAGCGGGGAGGAGCCTGATGGAGAAGAGACCACCCCCGGGGATAACCAAGAAACTTAGTCCCTTAGTTTCTATTTCGGATGTTGCAAACAATCCTGTAAATATATACAAATATCTTTTCTTTTCCTATCTTGCCTCTGTTATATTTTCTGTCTTGTGAAGATTTCGTTTTATTCATGCCTTATGAATGTTTTCATAAGGCTTTAGGCAATTTGATCGAATTTGAACTTTGTAGCCTTTATATCCGAGTGAGCATTTTTGAACTCGAAGTGATGTAGCCCGTAGGCTTAGTGATTTCGAACTTGAAGTACTGTAGCCCGTAGGCTTAGTAGTCGAGTGAGTGATTTCGAACTCGAAGTAATGTAGCTCGCAGGGTTAATAGTCAAGTGAGTGATTTTGAACTCGAAGTAATGTAGCATGTAGGCTTAGCAGTCGAGTGAGTGATTTTGAACTCGAAGCAATGTAGCCCGTAATATAGCTCGTAGGCTTAATAGTCGAGTGAGTGATTTCGAACTCGAAGCAATGTAGCCCGTAATATAGCCCGTAGGCTTAATAGTCGAGTGAGTGATTTCGAACTCGAAGCAATGTAGCCCGTAATATAGCCCGTAGGCTTAATAGTCGAGTGAGTGATTTCGAACTCGAAGTAATGTAGCCCGTAGGCTTGATAGTCGAGTGAGTGATTTTGAACTCGAACTAATGTGGCCCATAGGCTTAATAGTCGAGTGAGTAATTTAGAACTCGAAGTAATGTAGCCCGTAGGCTTAATAATCGAGTGAGTGATTTCGAACTCGAAGTAATGTGGCACGCAGGCTTAATAGTCAAGTGAGTGATTTCGAACTCGAAGTAATGTAGTATGTAGGATTAATAGTCGAGTGAGTGATTTTGAACTCGAAGTAATGTAGCCCTTAGGCTTATAGTCGAGTGAGTGATTTCGAACTCAAAGTAATGTAGCCCGTAGGCTTAATAGTCGAGTGAGTGATTTCGAACTAGAAGTAATGTAGCCCGTAGGCTTAGCAGTCGAGTGATTGATTCCGAACTTGAAGCAATGTAGCCCGTAGGCTTAATAATCGAGTGAGTGATTTCGAACTCAAAGTAATGTGACCCGTAGGCTTAACAGTCGAGTGTGTGATTTCGAACTCGAAGTAATATAGCCCGTAGGCTTAATAGTCGAGTGAGTGATTTCGAACTCGAAGTAATGTAGCCCGTAGGCTTAATAGTCGAGTGAGTGATTTTGAACTCGAAATAATGTGGCCCATAGGCTTAATAGTTGAGCGAGTGTTGCTCGAACTCGTTGATTTTCCTTTTGCATAATAAATCTCGAAATAGGAGAATCTTTCTTGGATATAAGATATCGGTAAAGAAGAAATTTTTCTTTGTAAGTCATTATATATGTGTCCGTGTTTCGTGTCAGGGCTCGGGCCAACTACATGAGCATGGTTCGTTTTGACCATTTGGCTCTTATAATTTTCCTATCGGAACCCTGTTGTTATGAAGTAACTTTCTTGCATCGAACTTGATATATTTGAGGGCTAATGCCCCCCAGTATTCGAGGTCGATTGTAAATAGGCCTCGGATACTGTCGAATTATTTCTAAGTTAGCACGATCAATTGTTGCCTCATTAAAAACCTTGCCAAAAAATCCATTTTGGATAAAACCGGTCTAAAGAAAAAAGAGTGCAACGCGTGCTTTGAGACCTAGGGCTTTGTATTGAAGGATCCATCCTAGCTCCTGATCGGACTCCTACAGGGGTTAGTTTCGAAATATAAACGAATATGGGAGGGCCGTACCTTAGCAGTAGTATCATTTTAGGTGTGACACATTCCAATTGCTTGATAGTTGTTTTCCGTTTATAATACCTAGCTTGTAGGACCCTTTTCCGACGTTTTTGAGAACCTGATACGGTCCTTCCCAGTTTGGATCTAGTTTTCCTTCGTTTGGATTTCGGGTACTGAGGGTGACTGTCCTTAGCATAAGTCCCCGAGTTTAAAATGGCGAAGCTTGGTTCTTCGATTATAGTATCTTTCGATTCGCTGCTTTTGGGCGGCCAATTGGACGAGAGCAACTTCTCATTTTTCATCTGATAATTCGAGGCTAGTGTTCATGGCCTCGTTATTTGACTCTTCTATTGTATATCGAAACCTGGCACTAGGTTCCCCGACTGGAATCAAGGCTTCGGAGCCATATACTAAGGAGAACAGGGTTGCCCCCGTACTAGATTTTGATGTTGTTCGATATGCCCAAAGAACTTCGGGTAGGATTTCTCTCCATTTTCCCTTAGCGTCGTTCAACCTTTTCTTTAGGTTTTGAATGATAGTTTTGTTCATTGATTCGGCTGATCCGTTCCCACTGGGGTGATACGGTGTTGATAATATCCTTTTTATTTTGTGGTCTTCGAGGAATTTCGTCACATTGCTGCCGACAAACTGTTTCCCATTGTCACACACTATTTCGGCGGGTATCCTGAATCGACATACGATATGATCCTAGATAATGTCTATAACCTCTTTCTCTCTTACTTTTACGAACGCCTGTGCTTCAACCCATTTAGATAAATAGTCAGTCATAAACAAAATGAATTAGCTTTACTTAGGGCCGATGGCAGAGGGCCGACAATATCCATTCCCCATTTCATGAATGGCCATGGGGATAGGACTGAGTGAAGTTTCTCTCCGGGCTGATGGATCATTGGTGCAAACCTTTGACATTTTTCACATTTTCGAACAAACACCTTTGCATCTTTGTCTATATCGATCCAATAATATCCTGCCCTGATTATTTTTCGGACTAATGAATCGGCACCAGAGTGATTTCCACAAGTGCCCTTGTGCACCTCATGTAGGACGTAGTCGGTGTCTCCTGAACCTAAGCATACTGCCAATGGTCCATCGAATGTCCTTCGGTATAACGTTCCATCTGCAGTTAATGTGAATCGAGCAGCTTTGGTTCATAGGGCCCTTGAATTTTTAGGGTCCGATGGGAGCTTTCCATTCTTTAAGTATTCAATATACTTATTCCTCCAATCCCAGGTTAAGCTTGTAGAATTTATCTCGGCATGACCTTCTTCGATCACGGATCTCGAGAGTTGAACGACAATCCCCGAGCTTATCTCTCCTTCCTCGACCGATGATCCCAAATTTGCAAGTGCATCGACCTCACTGTTTTGTTCTCGTGGAACATGTTATAAAGTCTATTCTTTGAAATGGTGCAAAGTGACTTGCAGTTTGTCCAAATACCTTTGCATTCTATCTTCTCGAACTTCGAAGGTTTTGTTTACTTGATTTACCACCAGCAAAGAGTCACACTTGGCTTTAATGACTTCTGCTCCCAAGGTTTTAGCTAGCTCGATACTTGCAATCATGGCCTCATATTCGGCCTCGTTATTAGTCAACCTAGTAGTTTTGATAGATTGCCTAATAGTGTTACCCGTGGGTGGCTTTAAAATGATGCCTAGACCGGACCCCTTCACGTTCGAAGCCCCGTCCATAAAAAGGGTCCATACCCCCGATGACGTACTCGATTTCAATAAGAGTTCTTTTTTAACTTCGGGTACGAGGGTCGGCATGAAATCGGCCATAAAGTCCGCTAAAATTTGAGACTTGATGGCCGTGCGGGGTTGATATTCGATATCGTACCCATTGAGTTCGACGGCCCATTTGTCTAATCGACCTGATAGTTCGGGCTTGTGCAAAATATTACGGAGTGGGTAAGTGGTCAATACGTATATGTGGTGACATTGAAAGTACGGTCTTAACTTTCTAGAGGCGCTTATCAGTGCAAGTGTCAATTTCTCTATGTGTGGATATCTAGTTTCTGCTTCTCCTAAGGTTCGACTTACATAATAAATGAGAAATTGCGTACCTTGCTCTTCTCGAACTAGGACACCACTTACCGTGATTTCTGATACTGCCAAGCACAAGCAAAGTTTTTCGTCTGTTTTTGGAGTATGAAGCAGTGGTGGGCTCGATAAATATCGTTTTAATTCCTCTAATGCCTGTTGGAATTCCGGGGTCCAAGCGAAATCGTTCTTCTTTTTGAGTAGAGAGAAAAATTTGTGACTTCGATCTGACGACCTTGAAATGAATTGGCCTAAGGCAGCAATCCATCCCGTTAGCCTCTGTACGGCTTTTACGCTGTCAACGATGGCGATGTCTTCGATGGCCTTGATTTTATCGGGGTTAATCTCGACCCCCCGATTTGATACAATGAAGCCAAGGAACTTGCCCGAACCGACCCCGTAAGCACATTTCTCGGGGTTGAGCTTCATGTTGTATTTCCTTAAAATCTCGAATGTTTCCTGCAAATGAGCTAAATGGTCCTCTGCGTGCAGGGACTTAACTAGCATGTCATCAATATAAACTTCCATTGATTTACCTATTTGTTCCTCGAACATTTTATTTACTAGGTGTTGGTAAGTAGCTCCTACATTTTTAGCCCGAAGGGCATCACATTATAACAATATGTTCCATACTTGGTGACAAATGAAGTCTTTTCATGGTCTTCCGGGTTCATTTGGATTTGATTATACCCGGAATAGGCATCGAGAAAAGTAAGGATCTCGTGGTCGGCCGTGGCATAGATCATGCGATCGATGTTAGGTAGTGGAAAAGAATCTTTGGGGCATGCCCTGTTTAAATCCTTGTAATCTACACACATTCTGAGTTTGTTCCCTTTTTTAGGGATTACAACTACATTGGCTAACCAATCAGGATATTTCATCTCCCGAATGGACCCTATTCTGAGAAGTTTAGTTACCTCGTCCTTTATGAATGCGTGCTTTACCTCGGATTGGGGCCTTCTCTTTTGCTTTATCGGTTTGAGCCTAGGGTCCAAGCTTAGTCGATGCGTCGTTATATCCAATGGGATCCCTGTTATATCTAAATGGGACCAAGCAAAACAATCCATGTTATCGATAAGAAATTGAATAAGCCTTTTCCTGAGTTCGGGGGTTAATCCCGTTCCCAGGTATACCTTTCATTCGGGCAAATGCTCGATTAGTATGACTTGCTCCAACTCTTCAATCGTTGATTGGGTAGTGTCGGAATTATCGGGAAGCACGAAGGATCGAGGGATCCTTTGATCATCATCTTCATCGATCTTCTGATTTTCTTGTTGGGTTAAAGCTGATGTCTGTGATTTCTATTTGGCATCTTGTTCCCCTTTTGAGCCCGATCCTTCTATTGGTGAAGGCGAGGATATCAGATTCGCTTCCTCGACGGAAAACATTTCTCTTACGACCGGTTGTTCTTCGTACACTATTTTGACTCCCCTTGATGTTGGGAATTTAAGAACCCGGTGTAGGGTCGAAGGTATAACTCTCATGTGGTGGATCCATGGCCTTCCAAAAAGGGCGTTGTACCTCATATTGCCTTCGATTACGTGGAACTTCATTTCCTAGATGGTCCCCGCCATGTTTATCGGTAGAATTATCTCACCTTTGGTGGTTTCACATGCCATATTGAATCCATTTAGAACCAGGGTTGCGGGTACGACCTAGTCTTGTAGACCGAGCTGTTCTACAACCTTCGATCTAATGATGTTGGCCGAGCTACCTAGATCAATTAACACACGCTTAACTTTAGTTTTATTCATAAATACGGATATTACCAGTGCATCATTATGAGGTTGTATGACTCCTTTTGCATCTTCATCATTGAAGGACAAAGTTCCTATGGGTGCGTAATCCTGAGTTCGAGATCAATTTTCTCTCACAATCGATGTCTTAGTGTGTTTAAGCACCGATCCTTGAGGGGTATCGACGTCGCCGATGATCATGTGGATGACGTGCTGTGGTTCTTCTTTTTCATTTTGTTTGCCGAAATCCCTGCTTTTGAAATGGTTCTTCGCCCTATCGCTTAGAAATTCTCGAAGGTGCCCTTTATTGAATAACCAGGCTACCTCCTCTCTTAGTTTCCTCAAATCTTCCGTTCTGTGGCCATGGGTGCCATGATATTCGCACATTTGATTGGGATTCCTATAGGCAGGATCGGTCTGCATGGGTCGAGCCCATTTAGTGTGTTTGATGCATTCAATAGATGACACGATGGTGGATGGTTCAATGATGAAGTTATACTCCGATAACCGAGGCGCTTCCTTAGATCTGGTAGGCCTGTCGAACCCACTTATGTTCATCAACCCCCGAGACCCTTGACCTCGATCACTTCTTTTATTGCTTTGTCCGGGGTTATGTCTCGATTCATTGATTATGTGGTTTCCATTATACGGTCGGTATCGATCCCTGATCGGATCTTGTTCTCGATTGATACCTCTTCGAGCAGCGAGTTCAGACCCCAACTGATCATCTTCAACTCTAATATTTTATTGGTACCGATTGTGCACGTCGGCCCAAGTGATAGCCGGGTACTCGATCAGGTTATGCTTCAACCGCCGTGAAGCCATCGAACTTCGTTCGTTCAAGCCTTGAGTGAAAGCCTGAACAACCCAATCGTCTGTGACTGGGGGTAGATCCATTCGTTCCATTTGAAAATGAGACATGAACTCCCTTAGCATCTCGTTATCCTTTTGTCTTACCTTGAACAGGTCCGACTTCCTGGTCTCTACTTTTATGGCCCCAGCGTGTGCTTTTACGAAGGAATCCACAAGCATAGCAAAAGAATCGATAGAATTAGATGGCAAATTATGGTACCATATCATTGCTCCCTTTGACAGGGTTTCACCGAATTTCTTCAATAATACGGATTCGATCTCATCATCCTCTAGATCGTTCCCTTTGATGGCACATGTGTATGAGGTGACATGTTTGTTGGGGTCGGTAGTTCTGTTATATTTAGGAATCTCGGGCATGTGGAACCTCTTTGGGATTGGTTTAGGAGCTGCTTGGGGGGGGGGGAGGGGAAGGCTTTTGTATGAATTTTTTTAAATCTAAGCCCTTCAATATTGGTGGTGCCCCCGGGATCTGATCAACCCTGGAGTTGTATGTCTCCACCTTTTTGGCATTTTCTTCGATCCTCCTTTTTCCCGATTCTATTCGTTTGGTCAGTTCTTCGAACATCTCAGCAATTTCGGGTTTAGTCCCCGACTCCTGCTCATTTGATTTCGCTATAGCTGGTTTCGTTGTATGGGCGATTTTTCGGAGGGGGTGGTGGGGGGGCTGGTCTACTCGGTATCTGGGTTTTACTCTGCAACTGAGCTATTGCTGCCTGTTGATCTTGTAACATTTCAAAAATCATACGCAAGCTAACGCCGTTTTCCTCGACGTTATGGGTATCTCGAGCTGCAGATCGAGTGCCACCATGAATGCTATTTTCAAGTTCAGAATGTAGGTTTGCCTCAATGGCCACATACGAATTGATGTCTATCGGCACTTCGATTCGAGCTCCAACGGCGTTGACAAGTAGTCTTTCGGTACTGGGTGTCAAGTTGTTGTTCTCATCTTGAAGACCAGCTTCGTTGTCGATAGGTAAGGCCATTTGATTGATAGTTATTTGTTGCTAGTCGGAAATCCAAGATACTTTCGGAAACAAGCGCAAAACGGTGTATTTTTGCAGATTCGTATCAAATAACCACTGTTATCCTTAGCCCCATGGTGGGCGCCAAATTGTTTACCCGAAAAATAGATAGAGTTAAATTTGTACGTAGTTCTAAGGATATGTGGTATAGCTTAATACAAATCATAAGGATAAATAAAAATATCAAATACGGATTGCAAAGAATACAAAATAAACGAGGTTGTAAAGAAGATGGTTTTTAGGACTAAGCAAGATGAATCAATTTATGAAGCTTAAAAGAATAACTCTTCAATATAGGAGTATATGGTGCTTGAGTTACAATGTAAGCAAAGAACTCCCCTTTACAGAAATGTAGTCATCCTCTTTATAGTAGAGGATCCTACTTTTAGATATAATTAAAAATACATAGTGGGAGACCCATGATAAATCAGTTTTTCCATAATTCATGCCAGGATTCTCTCCTCTAGTGGGATTACAACGACTCTTGTTTGTGAGCTCGATATTGACTCGAGCTCTCGATCTTGACTCAAGCTCGATTCTGACTCGGATCCCTGTATTGATTTGAGGTCAGTGTTGGTCGGTCTATGAATCATAAGCTCAATAACTTTACTTTGCATCATAGTTCGACTTGGATTCGAGCTTGATAGTAGCATGGAGCTCGACATTGATCGGTCCTTCGGGCTCGAAGTTTGGTGACCTGACTTCGGACCTTAACATGATACTATGAAGACGCTTCTCCGATCCAATGTATTACCTTTTAAACCAGTTCGTACGAAGGACTAACCGGTTTTTACCGTATATAGTTTTGTTGCCTAACGTTGTCAAATTCTCTCTTTTCAATTGTTCTTTTGCCTTGCTTCTCTTTTTTGTCTTTCTTTGTCTTCTTTTATAATAAACGCAAATTCAATCATTGTCTCATAATTAAATAATCATAAACCATTTTTGTAGTATATAAATAACACATAAAATCTTTAGTTTGCTCCCAATTTCATCTCCAAAGTATCTACACATAAAATAAATTAAATTAAGCATAAATATAGTATAGTTTAACATTAAAACACCTAAATGTAAGGTAAGTAATGCACTAAAAATATATAATTATAACCACACATCACTACCCCACACTTAAATGTTGCTCGTCCTCGAGTCAACCAACACTTTACACTATCTTTGAGCACTTAACATATTTAACACTTTTGAATCACACTATACCAATTAGTATGGTTGATAGAAATAATTAAACTTTAGCATATGCAATCTCATACACTTCCCTTTGCTTATGCCATACTTCAAAACATTCACCGTAACTACAACATGCTCGTAACAATCCTAGCCTCAAAAACTGACTCAAAAGTCACAATGCACTCATGGCTTGAACACCCAACATCCTAGAGAAGTCTAATAACGTTACCTATCCATCGTGAAACTATGTGCCCTCACAACAAGAACACAAGAGTAAGTTGAATCTACACACTTAAATCAAATGCTCAAATATATTTTAAGGACTCATATATATCAAAGAAAATCTCTCACTATCACAAAAGAAGTCACATGTATGCAATTGGCACCATAGGCTTGCCCTTAATGTAAATCTCTACTAATGTAAGCTCGCTCGATCTAAAATTAATTAGGACTTTTTTTATGGTTGTAATGTGGGCTAAGGGACGAGAAGGATATATTTAGGAATAGTGGCTCACCCTCCTAAGCACTTTAACACATCATATGATAACTTAAGCGCAATTTTCTCAATCCACTTTAGTTTCACAACTTCAATCACTCCCAACAATGTCCCCTTTTTCTTTAGGCACTACTTTAATTCATACCCACTAGCAGAACAAGACAACAATTTATTAATCTCTATTTTTTCTTCTTTTTTTTCCAGATGTTTCTCTCCTTTTTCCCAACTATTTTGTTTTTCAATTTTCGCTCGTGGTGTATTATTTTACAAAACAAGTACACCTTCCTTCCTTTCATTTGTTCCACTCAAAAGCCACCCCACACTTAGTCCCTTCTTACTTATTTTAGCGCTCGTTTCGCAATTAAAGTGCTTTAAGAGGTAAAAGGATCAAAATAATATCAATTAAGAACAAAAAAAGTATATGCTTGTAATGTGGGTGCCAAATAAAAATCTATAGGCTCAAAAGGGATAACTATGGATAAATTTTATTTATAGTAAACAATAAACTCAAAAAGATCAAAGAAAGCCTAAAATTATTTTTCAAATCGAGTATCACATAAAATTTCGCTTCGACTCACATACGGGGCGAGTTCTAGACTCAATCACAATGACATGGACTACACAAAAACTCACTTCACAGCGGCACATGACTCACTAAGGATGGTCTCATTCTAACTCTCAAGCAATGCAAGTATTCGCAAAGCCACGAGATATTACGCATTAAGTATAAAGTGAACATAAGTCAAGAAAATGAGATATAGGCGTCACAAAATATGCTATCCAACTAACCAAGGCATCATAAGCGATTTTAGCTCATAGGAAAGATACTGCACATACCAAAGCCTAAATATACTACTATCAAATAAGTAAAGGGCGCCTAAGAATCTCATCTTTCTTCCTCCATTTATTTCCTAAATTCTAATCTAATCTAAAAAAAAATCAAAGGAAAAACTACTACCCGATTCAAACTACATCCCATGAAAAAGAATCGAGGCACAAAGAAAAACTACGGGGGATTATTACTACCTAAAAAAATAAAAAGACATACTTTTGTATTATTTTTTTATTTTTCAATTATTTTTTTTGCTAGAGTTTAATCCCTCAAGAAAAGTCCAATATTTTTCAAATTAATTTTTTATACTACAAAAAAAATTATTTCATTAAACTAACACAACTAAAATAACATAGAAAGTCATCCAAACAATCTCCCCACCCCACATTTAAAATTGTGCATTGACCCCAATGCACACCCATAAATACAAGAGGATAAAAGAAACTCCCTGGTAGGCCAAAGGCCGAAGCACTAGCAGCTCATGGGATACTCAAACTTCTCCTAGGCTTGGTCCTTCGTGCGGGTACCTCACACTTAGTTCTAACCATCTGGTTTGTTGTTGCATCCTTCCAATAGTTTTATTTTCCATGCTCCTAGAAATCAACAATCGACACTACTCGAATAATACAATAATAATAATAATAATAATAATAATAATAATAATAATAATAATAATAATAATAATAATAATAATAATAATAATAATAATAATAATAATAAAAAGATGTAAAGCTGGGTTGCCTCCCAACAAGCGCTTGATTTATCATCGCGGCACGACGCAAATCACTTTTTGCCTCCACTTTGAACTTATGAATTGGACCCTAAATTTTGATTCTGCTCTATGATCATGCTCCTGGGGTAGTGGAATGAATTTGACTGGCCTAATAAAATAATGTAATATTCTGCACTTCTTGGCCTTTAGATAAGATGTGTATTCCCGATTTTCTGGCAAGAAGAATTCCAGAATGTAGGCATCTTGTTCCTTATTCCTTGACTCCTCAAGAGGCTCGGATGGCTCTATTTATGTATCATCATCCAAATACAATGTGAAAAAATGCTTGGAGTGTGGACCAATGCGCTCAACTACATGAATATTGGGATTTTCTACATCCTCAACACTAATGACACTAGAGTCAACTAAATATGTATCATCAATGTCCTTGGTTGACTCTAGTATCTCTTCTACAACATCGGTATCCTCAAATTCTAGTTGATTGGTTTGGTCATATTCTACTCTCAACTTTCTGCAGCCAATTCATGCTCTTCTTGGCTACTATCCCCAACATTAGTTTGTTGAGCATTAAATGCTTCAACCAATTGACTCACTTGTGCCTCCAGGTTGTGAATAGTTTCCTCTTGCCTTTCTATCTTCAGCTGTCTTTTACTATTTTGTTCCACAATACACTTTAACATATCCTTGATCTCTTTGAGGTCATCATCCCTGGTTTCTTTATTCCTATTAACTTTACAAGAAAAAGAAGAACCATCAAAGTAAAGGGTTGGGGGAAGATAAGAAATATTAGCACAACCATGAAAGTAACCATCTTGACCACCATATATATCACACACATTCCACACATAAGATTGAGTTGGTGCACATAACTCGTTCTCGAAAATATTTTGATAATTTTACCATGGGTGATTTTCTCCACAATATACATAAGGAGGATCAAAAGTAAAATTACCAACATCAAAACTCTCATAATGCCAAGATGTCATATTTCTCAAATCAACAAGTAAAACAAATAAAATAAAAAAAATAAAAAAAATCAAATACAGAAATAAAATAAAATAAAATAAAAGTTCAAACTTGAAACCTAGCAATAGGTACACCTACAACTACACTGTTAGTTCCCCGGCAACAGCGCCAAAATTTGATCTCGCCCAACTATGCCTTATAAAAAGGACTAAACAGTCATTGTAAATATAATCCGACTTACAAGTTCGGAATCGAATCCCACAGACAACTAAGGCTTAGATACAGTTGTTCAATATCGCTAAGAAACACAAGTTCAAACAATTTCTTAATTATAAAGATTATAATATTTATTTTTATCTAATTAACTAGCAAATACTAGAAAGCAGTAAAACTATAAATTAACAAGGATACGGATTGGAGACAAGATTAAGGAGGTCTAGAGTTATGATTTTCCCAATTGTCGTAATCCTTCCCGCTACGTATTCTATAATTTCGCTTAAGTATTCTCTACCGATCATGAGCGCTCTGAGTGTCGTAATTCTCTCCCGAGTAACTATCATAATTTACTAGACATATTCTCCCAAAACGCTAGCTGGCATTAAGTACGGCTCACTCGGATCGCACCAAGGTTTTGTTATCCCTAATCCCACCTTTAAACCCTCTGTATTGATCTCTCATATACGTTAGGAGTGATGTTGTTCAACAACTACCTAAATATGTACTCTTTTCCGAGTAATACTCACTAAATAGGCACAGTCGATTGAGAGCTCTTTAACCAACCACAATATAAACGTAGTTGAACAAATAGAGAAAAAGCTACAGCAAATCTATATTAATGTAACCGGAAAATCATCCTCCAATAGGTTCCATCAAAACCCTAGATAACAAATTAGCTATTCATAATAGTATGCATAACTACAATATTAGAATTCATAACCAATAATGGAAATAGGAAGAACGAAGTGAAAAACTCGTAGAAGAATTCTCCGCCTTGGGTATATTCTTGCCTCCTTAGGTCGAATCTCCGGTCTAATGTCAGTCCCTCCCCCCCTTCAAAATGGTGTTTAATGACTATTTATATGTGTAGGAAAAAAGCCTAGACGAAATAACAAGTCCAAAACCAAAAAAAAAATACAAATTAAGCTTAAAACCCAGAACACGCGTCGCCTCGCGACAGACCGCTCCTAACCTGCTCTGCCGCTTGCTCCACCTCGCGGTATGCTGTGCGACGCAACCACTATAGCGAGCTTCAAAGCTCGCGTCGCGTACTGCTTTTTGGATTCAGTTTGCTGTTTTGTTGCCTAACTTTGTCAAATTCTCTCTTTTCAATTGTTCTTTTGCCTTGCTTCTCTTTTTTTTCTTTCTTTGTCTTCTTTTATAATAAATACTCAACTTCAATCCTTGTCCCATAATTAAATAATTATAAACTATTTTTGTAGTATATAAAATACACATAAAATTTTTAGTTTGTTCCCAATTTCATCCAAAGCACCTACACATAAAATAAATTGAATTAAGCACAAATATAGTATAGTTTAACATTAAAACACCTAAATGTAAGGTAAGTAACGCACTAAAAATATATAATTATAGCCACACATCAATATTGAAGAAGTAATAGTTTTTTTAATACTTGCTCATTTCTCAAAAAGTATTTTATAAAGATAATAACAAATTATATAGTATCCTTTATTTATTATTTTTTTAATGAAAATGAAAATAGCTAAAATAACCGTAAAAATGAAACTTGAGGAAGTAACAAGTACGGTGCACTGATTAATGTCGGAAAGAAACATTGATTGTTGCTTTAATGTAACGTGAAACATAAAAGGCAATCAAGATAGTAGGTTCCTTTTTATAGTCTTCAAATGTTTTGACTTTAAGGAATGATTATAAATGGAAATTATAAAACTTTATTACATTAGAAAGATTGTAATATGACAAAACACATATTGAATTCTGATAGTACTCTTTCCATTTATACGGAGTGACAATAAAATATCCAACCTTTGTTTGCTTAATTTAGCATTCTTTACACGTTTATCACATGGCTACCGCACAAGCTTTGTATTTATTTGTCAAATAAACATAAAATTCCCAATCCAAAATGAGGTCAATATTTTCCAAACTTTTGTTAATGATTTTTGAAATATTTTGCAGGACAAGAATAATTAGCTAATTCAGAAATTGGATCACTTGAAGCAATTGCTTTTAATCAATGATATTTCCTTCGAGCTGCAAAGTTGATGTAACGATCGGTCGTTTTGAGGATTAGCGTCTCGTTCGGTGGCTTAAGGTCTCAGTCAATTTCGTATTATGTGTTATGACGTGCGTGTGCGGTCGAGTTCGGATTTCAGATGATTCGGGATTGATTTGGAAGAATGATTCATGTTTTAGAAGCTTAAGCGGTAAGAGTTGACCGGAGTTTGACTTTTGTGTAGACGACTCCGAAATAGCGTTTTGGTGATTTCAATAGCTCCGTATAGTGATTTTGGTCTTAGGAGCGTGTTCGGATGTTGATTTAGAGATCCGTAGGTCGTTTTGACATGAATTGGCGGAAGTTGAAAACAAAAAAGATTTTGAAAAGTTTGACAGGGAGTTGACTTTATTGATGTGCGGGTCGGATCCCAGTTCTGGAAGTTGGAATAGGTCTGTACTGCCATTTATGACTTGTGTGCAAAATTTAAAGTCAATCGGAGTTGGTTTGGTATGAATCAGCATTAGTTTTGGAATTCGTAAGTTTATAAGTTTCTTAGGCTTGAATCGATGCGCGATTCATGATTCTATTATTGTTAGAGGTAATTTGAGGCTTCGAGCAAGTTCGTATCATATTTTGGGACTTGTTAGTATACTTGGTTGGGGTCCCATGGGGCTCGGGTGAGTTTTGTATATGTTTGGATTGTGACACGCTCTTATTTGATGTTTCGACGTAATTTTTTTGGCATAAAGGGTACCACATTGTGCAATCAACCTTTGATTTATGACTCGATTGAACCATCAGATCCGTATAGTAATTACAGAACCACAACAGCCAGAATCGTCGCATTCCGAAGTCGTATGAGAGAGTTATGCACATTTTTGTGTCGGGAAAGACTGCTGTTTTTTTGGTGTTTGAGGGAACAGAGGCAAATCTCAGGTGTTAAAATGCGATTTATAAGTCTTAGGTGTCAAATGCGATTTATAAGTCTCAGATGTTAAATGCAATTTATAAATCTCTGGTATCAAATGCTACTTGCCTAGAGAGGTTTCTAAAAACGTGAGTTTCACCATTTTTAACATATTTTGAGTTCTAGACCTCGGATTTGAGCAATATTTTAGGGGTTCTTCAGGTGTTCGATTGGGATAAGTGTTCTATATTATAAATTGATTACATTTCATGATTTCATACTTATTTATATCATTAACTTAGTGAATTGAATGGAAGAAAATGGAAAATTTTGTAAAAATCTCTCAAAATGTAAAATGAGGATTTGAAGGGTGATTCGATGTTGGAAATTGATAATTTTGATATGGTTGAACTCTTATCGGAATGGGTGTTCGGATTTTATTAATTTTGTTGGGTTCCAAGGTGCGGGCCCGAGGTTGACTTTTTAGTTTTTGTTAAAGATTGAAACTTTATTATCCTGAATTGTTTCCTATGAGTTTTATTTATGATTTGAAGTTATTTTGGTTAGATTTTAGCTGCTCGGAGGTTGTTTCACTCGAGAAGGTCATTTTAGAGTAACAGTCTTGCTTCTTTGAGGTAAGTATCTTGCCTAACTTTGTGTGGAGGAAACTACCCCTTAGGATTTGAGTCATTTGTTCTAATTGTGTCATATGAAGGCCGTGTATGCGAGGTGACGAGTACGTACTTGGGCTTATTGTGGAAATTTGACCATTTAGGGCTCTTAGGTTCTTATGTTTATTAGATGTGATATTGTTTTAGCATGTTAAATCCTCCATTTACTAAATTCACCCTTTTGTGTCTTATTTGGAATTGATTGATTCATGTTCTACCCGTGTTGCCAATTAAACCCTTATGTGCCTTAATTGAAGTTAGTTGCTTCTTTATTGCCTTATTGTCTCTTCCGTAGTTGCTTAACCTTAATTGAAGTTATTATTATTATTTCTTCCTTAATCGCTTAACCTTAATTGAAGTTATTATTATTTCTTTCGTAATCGCTTAGTCTTAATTGAAGTTTTGTTATCTCTTTCATTGTTGGCATATTCTTATTTGGGGTCATTGATTCATGCTATCTCTCTTATCGTTGAATTGCACTCTTGTGGGATCATTGTTACACATTATCTCTCCCTTATTGAGCTATTCTTGTTGAGACCATTATTCCCTGTTGTGTCTTTCTTTGTGAGCTCGTTCTTCCGTTTCTTTGTGTTCTGAAGTTCTTATGTTGATTTACTTGTTGTACTCTTGTGTTATCGTTGTTATTATTGTTGTTGTACTCAGTGTTGTTATGCGTGGATATAGTATTAAAACTGTTTTGAGGAACTGTTGTGGCATATGTGCACATGTTGTGAAAGTCATTTTATTATATTTTTATGTTTTGGCACACGTGGTATTGTTGAGAGGATTGTCGGGGTGTTCGCATGTGAGTTATGGGTATTGTTGTTATTATTATTATTGATATTTGCACATGTGGCTATATATGTGGGTTTGCGCATGTGGAGATACAAGGTGAGAATATTATTATGCGTGTATGGCGAGACAAGTCGGGCATTTACTTTATTGTTGTGCACGTGGCGAGACAAGGTGGTCTATGTCGAAAAATAATTTGTGATGACTTGTGATGGCCTAGGGACATTGCTATTGTTGATATTTGTGTAGTGGTGTGCTTACCTTGTGTGAGTTATATCTTGTACATTTTGTGGTGATAGTTTCTTATGTGCCATTCATTGTCTGAACTCTTGCTTGTTGACTTGAATTGGGATAGAACACTTGCACAAGCATATACATAATTAATCAACCATATCGGTTTAAGAAGATGAATCCTGATGTTATTGACCATTTACATGTACTCCCGTTTACTTGCCTTCTGTGTGAGAGTTCTATTGGCACGTGAGTTATCCGTGTGGTCATGCATCATTATTATTGTTGGCATGTGAATTATCCGTGCGGATATTTGATATTGTCATTCCCTTGGCACATGAGTCGTCCGTGCAGTTATGAACTTTAATGTGGGCATGAAATGCCAAGTGATTAGGGTTCATGACTTGGGACCCGTGAAATGTGAATATGAGGTGAAGTACCTTGGGAAAGTCCTTGAACAAATCTTGTGAGAAAGTGGTTGCTTTTATTGAGTGTTACTTGTTTTTCCTTACTTGATTTCATCGGACTTAAACTGTATTCAGCTTACTCCACGACGTTATTACCTGTTGTGTCTCGTTGCTAATTGCTGCTTTTAGGTTCCTATTACGAGCATTGTTTCATTATTGTTATCATGCTTAGCTTTAGATTGATATTGTTTAGTTTCACATTCATACTTGTACAGCTTATTAAGTCTAGTAGGTGTCTTGACTGTCCCTCGTCACTACTCTACCGAAGTTAGTCTTGATACTTACTGGGTACTGCCATAGTGTACTCATGCTACGCTTTCTGCATATTTTTGTGCAGATCCAGGTACTACGGAGTTAGTTGATCATTAGCTAGTTGTTCGGACTTTGCTGTGGAGACTCAAGGTATACCTGTCGTCACGTTCGCAAGCCTCGGAGTCAACTTCTGATGTACTTTTACTGTTTATTTCTATTTTGAAATAATTATACTTAGAAAACTTTCTAGTAAACTTAGTAGAGTTTATGACTTGTACTATTGGTTTTGGGATTGTAAGCTTTATATAGAAAATTTTTGTTCGTGTTTAATAGTTTTTGGTTGAGTTTGCCCTTAATTCAGTAAGTGTTAGGCTTACCTAGTCCCTAAGATTAGGTGCCATCGCGACATCCTACGGAGAAAAATTGAGGTCGTGACAGTTGACCGTTATGTTCTCTTCTTCTTTTCTCTCTCCACCTATGGTAGCTCTATTGTATTTAAATTTTTATTGTTGTACCACGTAATAATTTCTCAAAAATTGGCTTGAGATCATTTTTACTAAATTTTGTGAATTCTTAGACAATTACACATCTCATATATATAGCCAACATTGGCAGCTCATAATTAGACGTCATACATAGTCAATATTGCGGGGCCGAATTCACAATCCAAATTATGGTTCACTGAACTCATGGTCTTTTCATCAAACTAAATATTTTTAGTACATATTTTTTAGAATTAATTAATTTACTATTATCTTTAAAAAGATTGAACGCTGAGTTATTTATCCAATATTAGCGTGCAGACATGTCATAAGATTCAAACCAATAATACTGTCATATTTTGAAAATCGAGATTTATGATCAAACCAATAATACTGTGATAGTTTGAAAATCAAGATTCAAATTCATAATACCGAATCTACGTTGGACAAAAAGCGAAAAAAGCAAAGATACCCCTGAAACTATCAAAAATAGATTATTTTTGCCCTCCGTTATTTTTTGGTACTAAATTATCCTTCTCATTAGCAGAACTCCAGCTCACATTTGACCTTAGTAAAAAAATTATTTTTGGTTGACATGGAGCTCTAGCAACGTTCTATGTCGTAGATTTGCATTAGCTTGGTCAAACTGGTGCAAGCAAATACAGATGTAGAATTACTCAATTAGTGTAGGAACTAATGTACTATTACTATTTTGTAACAATGTGAGCGAATTTTAGTATACTGTATATTATTATAAAAATTAGAGAAACAATCCAAATTTACCTTTGAACATTGCAAAATGGTAAAAATATGTCCTATATTAATATTGGAGTCAGATTTATCCATATCGCTATAAACATGGGCAAAATTTGCTCTTATTAACTAATGGGTTAAACTTTTCACTACATACATTTTTTTTTATAAGAAAAAAAGAATTCAAATTGTCCTTGAACTAAATAGTATGAAGGCAGCTGAGTGCAACCAGGGGCGGAGCTTGCATGCAAGTTACGGGTTAGGTCAAACGTAGTAATTTTGATACAAATTCATGTATTTGTCGGAAAAAATTATTAAAAATATACAAATTATTAATTTAGAACTCAATAACTTAATAAGACTAGAAACTCGTATTCGATAACTTCAAATTCTGACCCTGCATCTGAATGCAATAATATATATATATATATATATATATATATATATATATATATATATTGTAACGACCCGACCGATCGTTTTGAGTATTACAGTCATATACCCTCATTTACTGCTCAATTTATTCTTTACAGTTGTTTTATGACTTACGGGGTTAGTTGGTTTGGGTCCGAAAGGATTTCAAAGTGAATTGAGACACTTAGTCTCATAATTAAAAACTTAAGTTGAAAAAATTGACCGGATGTTGACTTATGTGTAAATGACCCTGGAATATAATTTTGATGATTCCAATAGTTCCGTTGAGTGATTTTGGACTTAGGAGCGTGTCCGGATTGTGATTTGGAGGTCTGTAGTGGAATTAGGCTTGAAATTGCGAAAGTTGAATTTTTGGGAAGTTTGACCGGGGAGTTGACTTTTTGATATCGGGGTCAGAGTCCGATTCTGAAAATTTGAATAGGTCTGTTATGTTATTTAGGAATTATGTGCAAAATTTGAGGTCAATTGGATTTGATTTGATAGGTTTCGGCGTTGAATGTAGAAGTTGAAAGTTTTTAGTTTCATTAGGCTTAAATTGTAGTATGATTCGTGATTTTAGCATTGTTTGATGTGATTTGAGGTTTCGACTAAGTTCGTATGATGTTTTAGGACTTGTTGGTGTATTTGGTTGAGGTCATGGGGGCCTCGGGTGAGTTTCAAATGGCTAACGGATTAAAATTTGGACTTAAACAGCTCCTGAAAATTTTAGCCTTCTGGTGCAATCGCACCTGCAGAATTTAGCTCGCAGGCATGGGTTGAGGCCGAGGTCACAGAAGCGAACAAATGGTCCGAAGAAGTGACCAGACGTGGGTTGAAGCCGAGGTCACGACCAGTCATGGGTTGTGGCCGAGATCGCAGGAGCGAGCAGATGGACCGAGGTCGCGATCAGGCATGGGTTGAGGCCGAGGTCGCAGAAGCGACTGCTCGACCACAGAAATGGCTAAGTTAGTCACAGGTGCGAAAGGCCCTCGACAGAACATATAAATTCGTAGGTTGGCCATTTTTACCCATTTTTGGATTTTAAGAGCTCGGGTGAGGCGATTTTCAGGAGATTCTTCAAGGAAAATATTCGGGTAGGTGTTCTTAACTCAATTTTGGTCAAATTAGCCGAATCCATGGTTGTTTTTAACATTTAATTGGTAAATTTAGTTGGAAGATTTAGAAAACCCTCTTGGGTTAAATTGAAGATTTGAGGGTCGAGATGATGTCGGAATTTGGTAAAACTAGTATGGTTGGACTCGTAATTGAATGGGTTGTCGGATTTTGTAAGTTTCGTCGGATTCTGAGATGTGGTCCCCACAGGCGATTTTGAGTGAAATTTTGGATTTTGATGGAAAATTTGTATTTTCATATGGAATAAATTCCTATAATTTTTATTGACTGAATCAGATTATTTGTGGCTAGATTCGAGGCATTTGGAGGCCGATTCGCGAGGCAAAGGCATTACAGAATAAAGAATTACATGGTTTGAGGTAAGTAATAGTTTTACATTTGGTCCCGATGGCATGAAATCCTAGATTATGTCTTATATGATCGGTTTTGAGGTGACGCACATGCTAGGTAACGAGCGTGTGGACGTGAACCGTAGGAATTGTGAATTGTGACTTGGTAAAATTCTATGAAACTGTGTAGTTGAATAATCTGTTGTTATATGTACATTCTCAATGTAGTAGAGAAATTGAACGACACATCATGTTTAGATTATGGGTTGGCACTGTAGGGACCCATAGAGGCCGTGTACATGTTAAACTATCTACTAAATTGTTGTTTGTACTCAGTCATGTCCTGCCCCTCTTTCTCGCGAAATCGGGTTTCGACACGTGACAACTCTTTTAAAGTAAGGTGTTAAAAGAGAGAGTCGCCACCTAATGGGTTTGAGGTGCGTTAGGGCACCTATTTGCAAATAACTCTGGTTTAACCAGTTTGCGTCACCAAAGATTGGGTAAGGGTTTAAATTACCTCGAAGAGAAGGTGTTAGGCACTCTTCAAGGTCTACAACTGTGGGTCCCGACCGAACTTGAATTATATGAATTAGTCAAATAGTCAGAGAGAAAAACAAGAAGTTTGAAAAAAAAATCATTATTAGAAAGTCCTTGAGTAAACACAGATAATTGGTTTAAAGACAAGATGGGGAGTCCTAAGTTTTTTAGCCTAAAGGATTACCCCGTGCAACATAAATAATACATCGTAACTCCCTCGAGGTGGGGTGTTACTCGTATTATTCAGCGGGCACAGACTATCATCTCCTGCTACCTGATTACTATCTTTAAGTTTTTACCTAAAGCGCACTAGTTGATTCTAAACCGTGCCCTATGCGTGCACTAACCGTCCCATGCCTATGGCCCAGGAGGCGTTTTGGACCTCTATTTTGGATGGTTTCTAGACTTAGCTTAGGCTGCTCAGAAATAATAAAACTAGACGACATACAAATCAAGTTGGACTTCATGTAAAAGCAATTAAGGGCTCAAGTTAGCCTCCACTCTTAGACAACAAATGCACGCGAACCAATTTTCACATTAAGCGTTAGACAATTTCAGGATTGAGGCAAATTAAAGTCATCGGGCCCTATAGACATGGTTTCTATGTGACCTTGGGATTCAAACGTACAGGCAGTTTCAGATGCAAGGTGCCATTTTAGATACAGCTTCTAAGCGACTACACAATCGCCCGCTGATTACAGATTATAAGCGATTAAACCTATAGACATGCTATCTAGGTGATTTATACAGTAGTTAGCAGTGATAACCATGGAAGATATTTAGAACTACTCAGTTTGATCCTATAAGCATGCTTTCTAATAGAATGAGTGTTGAAAGTTCAATATTAACACTTAAAAGCGCGTAGGATTACCCTATAGGCAGAATTTCTACAATTAGCGATTGAAACTGGCTTTAGCTCCTATAGGCATGTCTCCTAAGTGAGCAATTATAACAACAACACATTAACCAATTAAAACCCTATAGGCATGATTTCTAAAATGCAAATTTGCAGAACATAAGCTAACATAACCCTAGGGTCATAGTATCTAATGAATATACCGTAATGCAAATTGAAACATTGGTCACTTTATTTCCTATAAACATGATATCTAACAAACATGTAGAAGCAAAATATGTTAAATGAATTAAACACTCAAGTCCTATAGGCAGGTTATCTAACACACACAGTAGCAAAACATGTTCAAGCAAATTAAATACCTATAGGCAGAATTTCTACCCGTTCATGCAAATATTAGAATAAACCCATTTTTCCAATTTTACTAACACCCCAATTGTTATTACAACAATTATTACAGACCCAAAATGAATGGAATAAATTACAGAGTAAAATAACTATAGGGAGCCTACAGCAGGCCCAAAGATATACTCAGCCAGGCCAGGCCTTCATTCTCATGGTTCACAACAGCCCTGAAATTACATCTTCATTGACATAAGGCAGCTAGAAACCAATTGATTCACCCAGTAGGTAGAAAACAAAGTTGAGAAAATAGAACCAAGACCCTAGTGTATCAGAGTTCCGAAGGGCTTCGGGAACCCAAGATAGTGCTCACACTAGAGAGGTTAATAAGAGAGATTCAGAGAATAACTAGGGACCAAGTCCTAGTGTGTCAGAGTTCACGAGGGTCTCAAATGGACCCTGAGCAATGCTCACACTAGGGAGGTCAAAGAGTAGAGCCTAAGTAGCTTTGGCTTTTAGCCGGCTAAGAATGGGGATTCAAAGAGCTCGAGTAACAAGTGAAAGAGAGGGGACCAAGGTTGAGAGACAGGAATTGAGGGATTTAAACAGACACGACCAAATTGAGCATATAGAGCAAACAATCAAACAAATCACAGAATTTTAAAAGCAAGCTAAATAGAAACTGAGAAACGGGTTCAACACTTAGCACAGAGGCAATCACATGCTGAAAAAGTTAAGGAAAGAACATGTTTACGGGATTGACAAAGATTATTATGCGTAAGTGCACAATACTAAACAGGTTGAAACATGGTTGATTTATGCTAAGTACACAACCTAGTATTATTATCAAGAAACAGGACAGCATTGTGATGAGCCAACTAATCATAGAAAGAACTGGGCATCATGTTAGCAGAGGGATAAGATCACAATCACAAATTAAGACACGTATACAAGACTATTACTACAGAGATTCTAAGCAGAGTGGAAGGTAAAATCATGTCAAGTAGCAG
The DNA here is from genome assembly GCF_000390325.3 of Nicotiana tomentosiformis. Taxonomy (NCBI): domain Eukaryota; kingdom Viridiplantae; phylum Streptophyta; class Magnoliopsida; order Solanales; family Solanaceae; genus Nicotiana; species Nicotiana tomentosiformis. Next base: position 82,856,904 of record NC_090820.1, read on the forward strand.
ATATAGGCATTCAAGCATTGCCATAATGGCCTAATTAACTAAGAATATCCAGTTGTTTCAAAGATTTATCCTAACATCGTAAAGTAACAATTCAAACATGCTGAGACAACTGTTCTAAATCATAAGCAAATACTAAAGGGGTATGGGATTGAGTGACCATGCTGAGTGACACAATAGCAGAGAGGCAAATTATGACTAACAATGAAGGTCTTAATATAAGTTAATCAAATGTGAGGCATCCATTATAGGGATTCAGGACAAAGTAAGTAAACATATTTATGAACATTCAGGAGTCGATACACTAGCTGAGCAAATCTTAGGAAGGTTCAGATTACCCAGGCTAGGCGTAGATAATTTCAGAACTAGTACCATTAGGAGCAGTTAAATGCTAAAGAGACTTAAAAATGCATATAAAGTTAACAGAGTGATGCTTAATCATAACTCAGAAACATATTAAGCCATGGATTCAGAAGTAAGAACACATGCAAATCAGAGACACGTAAGGATAAAATTGCAAAAAGTCAAGTGACTTATCAGTTAAATGAAAATACAAGAAAGAACAAAAGTCCACAATATTCTGAACATTAATGAGAAGCAAGAACTCAGAACTTAATGGCCTTGGCTTTCAACCGGCCAAAATCAGAGTATAGAATGAAATATCAGAGTAAATCTTTTAGATCTAGTGAGGCTATAGTGATTCCAAAAAGAGTCCCCCCTAAAGGGGAATGGGGAGGGGTTTATATAGTGTAGAAATCGAACACATAAACATGGGAAAAAAATATTCGAACTCAAATAATAGAGAAAGAAAATATTTCGGAATCAATTAGAAACGGTTTTAGGGCATAAATCAAAGGGGTCCTGTAAATCAACAGGGAAACACACAAATAATACCAAAAATACCAAAAATTATTTAGAGTCAAATTTAAGACAAAGAATAAAGTAGAAAATAGGGAAACATAAGGAAAAAGAGTAGTCAAACACATAAAAGGAAAAGTATCAGTTAAGAATCGGTAAGAAACAAAGGGGAATTGAAACCCTAGTTGACAAAAGTTGAAGATTGGCAGAAATCTCGGCTAATCGTACCCATATAGCCATGGTCGTGAAGTATATGGACGAGATACATGTCTATATTCAAGTGGTCAAAGGGGAATGGTCAAAATCTGAGATGTAGTACTTGCCATGTTTAGGCAAGTACTAGGCGGTAACATAGAATCGTAGGAGATGGCTATATAATACACAAAAGGTAAGAGAATCATGGAAAAATCCATGGTTGAGGCAGATTTGGAGAGATTTTTTGAGAGGCGGCTAGGGTTTCTATGAGGGGGAGGGGTGTTTGAAGGCGGCGGCTGAAGGGAAATGGGGATTAGGGCTTAGAGTAAGGGGATATAAGGAGAAGGGGGAAAGGTGTTGTGAGTCGTTGATCATTTTTGATCAACGGCTGGGATTTGAGAAGTGTTGGGTCGATTTTGGACTGGGTTGGGTCGTTTAGGATTGGGCTGGGGTTATTGGACCAAGTTCTGGGTAGTTTAGCTCCGAAAAATAGTAAGTTCTGGGCAAGATTTTAAATACCCAATATTTAATAAATAAATAATATATGAAAGTAATTAATAAATAAAAAGGTATCATTTGTGCACTAAAATAATTAAAAATAATTAATTAATATTATAAAAATATAAAGAGTCATTTTCGCATAAATAATGTAATTATACATGAATATGGGCTATTATTATAAAAATGTGCAATTTGCCCTAGAAATGCAATTGTAATTAAAAAAATGCACTGAAAATATTTATAACATCATGTTGGTGTAAATGATAAGTTTAGATGATTTAATCATCATAAAAATAATTTAAAGAATAATTAATGGATATAAAAATGCGGAAATAAATCGATTTAAAGCCTTTAAAAATTATAAACAATTATGAAAAATACTTGTATATGCTTATAAACTAAATGATGATGCATATGTACTATTTTGAAAGTATACACACACACACACACACACACACACACACACACACACACACACACACACACACATATATATATATATATATATATATATATATATATATATATATATATATATATATATATATAAGGGGAAAATTGGGTATCAGCAAGTCACAGTTTACTTATTTATTTTATCTCAGTCTCTATTGTTCATTATTGATGCATCATATCATTATTGTTTGGGCTGATTTTCATGATTATTGAGAGCCCGAGAGACTGGAGAGATTTATGACTAAGTGAGGCCGAATGTCTGATTGTGAGATATTATACTATAGCACGTGAGTTGTCCTTGCGGATCCATATATTATACTATAGCACGTGAGTTGTCCGTGCAGCATGTGAGTTGTACGTGCGGATCCATATATTATACTATAGCACGTGAGTTGTCCATCCAACACATGAGTTGTATGTGCGGATTATAGCGCTTGGGCTGAAAGAGCCCCTCCGGAGTCTGTACACACCCCCAGTGAGCATAAGTACCTACTGAGTGCGAGTGCTGAGTGAATGGAATGGCTGAGTGACTGTGGTCCTGAGAGGATGCATTTGACTTCATTATTGTTGCACTTCAGCTGTCATATATCACTGTTTTAGAAATTTATGAGAGATATTATCTTATGTTTCAGTTGAACTTGACATGAAATTACTGTTTTGGGCTTAAATGTTGAACTTGAAAGTATGCCTACCTTATTATATTGAAAATTACTGTAATTGGACTCAGCTATGAAGCTCGTCACTACTTTCAGTTATTTATTTAGTATTATTACTTGCTGAGTTGGTTGTACTCATACTATACCCTGCACTTCGTGTGCAGATCCAGGTATTTTCGGATACAGTGGGTGTTGAATTTTTCGCATAGTTGATTATTCGGAGATTCCGAAGTAGCTGCTGGTGTTTCGCAGACCTTGTCTCTCCTTCCTTATCTTCTTGATTACTGTATTTGGCCTCAAACTATTATAGACCGTATTTTCCAGACTTGTGATATATAGATGCTCATGTATTCTGTGACACTCCGATAGTTGGGAATTCTACATTATGTTTTGGGTTTTCTATCCCGGTTATGAGAACTTTTACTATTAAAACTACTTTAAATTCATTCTTGTTAAAAGTGTTGGAAATATTTGTGAGAAATCGGCTTGCCTAGTAGCACGTTAGGCGCCATCACGACAAGTTAAGATTTCGGGTCGTGACACACACACACACACACACACATCAACATCTCGGAAACATGCACTCTAACAAACTAGTTGGCCAAGGCCTGAATATCCAAGGATAAAGGCCTCTCTGCTACCGGTAATTATGCTAAGCTACCCAAACTCTCTGCCTTACGACTCAAGGCATCGGCCACCACATTGGCCTTTCTGGGATGATAGAGAATGGTGATGTCATAATCCTTAAGCAACTCTAACCACCTTCGCTGCCGCAAATTAAGATCCTTCTGTTTAAACAGATGTTGTAGACTCCGGTGATCGGTATAAACCTCACAATGCACACCGTACAAATAATGCCGCCAAAGTTTCAAGGCGTGAACAATAGCTGCTAACTCAAGGTTGTGGATCAGATAATTCTTCTCATGTACCTTTAACTATCTGGACGCATAGGCAATCACCCTACCGTATTGCATAAGCACTGCACCGAGACCAATATACGATACGTCACAATACACAGTATAAGACCCTGAACCTGTAGGCAACACCAATACTGGAGCTGTAGTTAAAGCTGTCTTGAGCTTCTGAAAGCTCTCTTCACATTCATCCGACCACCTGAACGGAGCACCTTTCTGGATCAATTTAGTCATAGGCGATGCAATAGATGAGAAACCCTCCACGAAGCGACGATAATAACCGGCTATGCCGAGAAAACTCCGAATCTCAGTAACGGAAGATAGCCTGGGCCAACTCTTAACTGCCTCTATTTTCTTCGGATCCACCTTAATCCCTTTATTGGACACTATGTGTCCCAAGAATGCCACCGAACTAAGCCAGAATTCACACTTAGAGAATTTGGCATACAATCTCTCCTCTCTCAGCCTCTATAATACAATACCCAAGTATTGTGCATGCTCCTTCTAGCTACATGAGTACACCAGGATATCATCAATAAATACCACGACAAATGAGTCAAGATACGGCTGGAATACGCTATTCATCAGGTGCATAAATGCTGCTGGGGCGTTGGTTAGCCCAAATGACATCACAAGAAATTCATAGTGACCATAACGAGTTCTAAATGCTATTTTTAGAATATCCGAATCTCAAATTTTCAACTGGTGATACACCGATCTCAAATTAATTTTGGAGAATACCCTCGCTCCATGAAGTTGGTCAAATAAATCATCAATACGCGGCAAATGATACTTATTCTTGATTGTAACTTTGTTCAACTGCCTATAATCGATACACATTTGCATAGTGCCATCTTTCTTTTTCACAAACATAACCGGTGCACCCCAAGGTGACACATTAGGCCTAATAAACCCCTTGTCAAGAAGTTCATGAAGTTACTCCTTCAATGTTTTTAACTCAGCTGGTGCCATACGATACAGAGGAATAGAAATGGGCTGAGTGCCCGACACCAAGTCAATACCGAAATCAATATCCCTGTCGGGCGGCATACCTGACAGGTCTGCAGGAAATACATCCGAAAAGTCCCTCACTGTCGGTACTGAATCAATAGTAGGAGTATCTGCATCAACATCTCTCACAAAAGCCAAATAGGATAAACACCCCTTCCCAACCATACGTTGGGCTTTTATATAAGAAATTACCATGTTGGGGACATAATCTAGAGAACCTCTCCATTTGACTCTCTGCAACCCCGACATTGCCAACGTCGCAGTTTTTGCATGACAGTCTAGAATAGCATGGCATGGAGACAACCAATCCATACCCAGGATTATATTGAAATCAACCATAATAAGCAATACGAGATCAACTTTAGTCTCCAGTCCCTCAATAGTTACCACACAAGACCTATATACACGGTCCACAATAATAGTATCGTCCACCGGCGTAGATACACGAACAGGTGAAACTAAGGACTCACGGGGTATATCCAGATAATGAGTAAAGTAAGATGATACATACGAATAAGTATAACCAGGGTCAAATAATATCGAAGCTTCCCTGTGGCACACTGAGACAATACCTGTGATCACTGCATCTGAGGCAACGACATCTGGCTTGGCAGGAAAAGCATAGAATCGGGCCTGACTGCCACCTGATCAGCCTCCCCCTCTTGGGCGACCCCTAGCTGACTGACACCCACCCCGAGCTGGCTGGGCGGGTGGTGAAGTAACTGGTGCTGAAGTCATAGTCTGACTCCTCTACTGCACTGGACCTCCTGAGCGACGATGATATTGTCTCCACATATGCCTAAATTCCCCGCACTCAAAGCAGCTCCCCGGTACTGGTGGTGGTGCTAACTGAATCAGGCCCCGAGAACCAGAATAACTGCTAGAAGCACCCGGTGCAAATGAACCCTGAACTGAAGGAGCACGGGACGAACTCTGGGATGGCATGGGCACTGAGAGATGACTGACCCTGATGAGAACTATATGAACCCTGGCTGAATGATGCACCACAGTGAACTGGACGACCCGCCTGAGCGTGTTTGTAAGGACGACCCCTATCGCGGTAAAACTGACCCCCTAAAGGAACACCGCTAAAATCACCTGGACCACGAGGCCTCCTGGCCTCTCTCTCTCCACGCTTTTGTCTATGAACCATCTCTATCTGCTGAGCAATGTCAACTACCTCATCAAAAGTAGCACCAGATACTCTCTCCCGAGTCATAAGTAATCGTAAATGATATGTGAGGCCATCAATGAACCTCCTAATCCTCTCCCTATCCGTGGGAACCAACCAAACTGCATGACGAGCCAACTTAGAAAATCTCATCACGTACTGCATCAAAGACATACCATCCTGACGTAACTGCTCAAACTGTCTGCGCAGCTCCTCTCTGGGAGGCTGCGGCACAAACTTCTCTAAAAAGAGAACAGAGAATTCCTGCCATGTAAGTGGTACAACACCGATCGGCCTGCGCCTCTCATAAGTCTCCTACCATCTGAAGGCAGCTCCAGAAAACTAAAAAGTAGTGAACGAGACCCCACTGATCTCCAAAATACCCGTTGTCCGAAGCATCTGCTGACACTTATCCAAAAAACCCTGAGCATCCTCTGACTCAGCACCGCTAAATGATGGAGGTCGAAGCCTCCCAAATCTCTCAAGTCTCCTCTGCTCATCATCTGCCATAACGGGGACTACCGGGGCCTGAACAGCTGCAGCCGGTTAGGCTGGTAGTGCCCCCGGTATCTGAAGTCCCTGTACCACCTGATTTGGAGTACGGGCAACAGGGGTATGAGTACCTCCCCCGGCCTGAGAAGTGGCAGGTGCGGCCTGAGACGAAACCACCTGAGTAAGGCCAGTGCAAACTGTTATTATTTGGGCCAAAATCTCCTGAATGCATGGAATCTCAATGGGCACAGCTTGTGCCTGAGCTGGTCCTGTTGGCTCAGCTAAGTCTGGAATCTGCTCCTGAGCTGGAGCAACTGGTGGTGCTACAAGTGCTGCTCCAACTGCTGTACGAGCTACACCTCAACCTCTACCTCGGCCCCGGCCTCTACTACGACCCCGGCCTCTCGTGGCCCTAGCTGGTGCCACTGGTGGATGACCGTCCGATTCGGTAGTACGTGTCCTCACCATTTTTGAGAGAATAGAATAATAGAAATTTAGTTACCGGAATCAACAATACGCACGACAGAATACAAGAAAGTGAAATTTCCCTAAGGGTTAGGCAGCCTCTCGAAGATAAGTACAGACGTCTCAGTACCGATCCACAAGACTCTACTAAACCTACTCATGACTCGTGAGACCTATGTAACCTAGGCTCTGATACCAGCTTGTCACAACCCTAAATCTAACACATCATGATGGCGCCTATCTCAATACTAGGCAAGCCGAAAATACCAATAACCCAAAATTTATTTGAAGTTTAAAAATATAATATTTAAACACAATCCACAAGTCTTGCAAATACCGATACACACACTCCCAAAACCTGATGTCATTGAGTACATGAGTATCTATACATTACAAGTTTGGAAAACGTGGTCTATAACAATCTGAGACCAAATACAATAAATAAAAGGATTGGGAAAGAGAGACAAGGTCTACAAAACATGGCATCTACCTCTGAATCTCCGGAAAATCGACTGTGTGAAAGAATCAACACCCACTGTATCCGGGATCACCTGGATCTGCACACGAAGTGCAGGGTGTAGTATGAGTACAACCAACTCAGTAAGTAACAATAATAAATAAAGAACTTAAAGTAGTGACGAGCTTCTCATCTAAGTCCAAATATAGTACTTTCCAATATAAAAGGGTAGGCATGCTCTTAAGTTCAACATTTAAGATTTGACTGAAATTTCATATCAAGTTTGACCGAAACAGAAAATAATATTTTTCCAAAATTTTCAAAATGGTGATATATGACAGTTGAAATGCAACAAATAATGAAATCAATGTATCCTCTCAGAGTAACAGTCACTCAGTCCTCCCATTCACTCCAACCTTACAGTCACTTTTTCCTCACAGTCGCTCATTCCTCACAGTCACTCATCACTCGGCACTCGGCACTCGCACTCGACACTCGTACTCAGTAGGTACCTGTGCTCACTGGGGTTGTGAATAGACTCCGGAGTGGCTCCTTCAGCCCAAGAGCTATATCAAGACAATCATGGCATAAATCAATGAAACATGCTGCGGCGTGCAACCCGATCCATAAATATCCTCACAATTATGCCCTCGGCCTCACTCAGTCATCAACCTCTCCAGCCTCTCGGGCTCTCAAAAATTATGATAATCAGCCCAACAACAATGATATGATGCATCAATAATGAATAAGAGAGACTAGGGTAAAAATGTGAAAATAGAACTGTGATTGAGTGCAAAACAGCAATTTAGCAAATAATTTCATAAGTACACGACCTTTGTGGGTCCCAACAGTGTAAACATATGATTTAAACATGATTCATAGATCCATTTCTCTAATACGGGGAAAAATGTGCGGATATCAACAGACTTTTCAACTACACAGTTCCATGGAATTGACCAAGTCATAATTTCTACGGTGCACGCCCACATGCCCGCCACCTAGTATGTGCGTTGTCACGACCCAAAATACAACTAGTCGTGATGGAACCTAACTCAACCCGTTAGGTAAGCCAACTTTCAATTATCCAATTCCAATAGCCATTATTAAAGAAATTTACGTGAATAAAGGTCTAAATCTTATACATCCCCCAAAAACTGGCAGTACAAATCATGAGCTTCTAAGAATAGAGTAAACAAAGCGAAAATGAAATAAATACATAGTCTGTTTGAATAATACATAAACAGATCTTTTATAAATCTAAGGCTACCCTGAACAAGAGGCAGCTACAACAGAAATGCAGGTACATCATCAAGTCCTGCAACCATCGATCACAGCAACTACAGCAGCCAACATCTGCACGTAATATGCAGAAGTATAGTATCAGTACAATCGACCCCATGTACTGAGTAAGTAACAAACCTAGCCGTAGGTTGAAAGTAGTGACGAGCTTCTACCAAGGTTGGGTCCAAAACCACTAGTCCATAACAACATAAAGCAAATAATACCAAAAGTAACTCAGAGATAAAATGCTCAACCAAATCATGATTTCAAAAATAATAGTTCTCCCTTTCATGTACATCTGTGAAAAACCCAAATCGTTTACCGAAATTTCCAAAAATATGAATAAGTTTGAGTGCAATAATTTTTCCAAAATCCTTTCAATAATAAATGATATGTTTCATTTTCTTTTCAGATAACCCGTGTAAAAAAAATGCATCACTATGCCCATCTGTCAACATGTGTGAGAAATCATGAATAATGTGATACCGTACAGCATGAGGAAAACATATCTCTATGCATATATGTCATGTGTGCATGTCAATGCAATGTATCTCAGAGATCGTACTCATGCACTCACACTCTCAGAGTACTCAATCTCACTGTCTCGCATTCTCTCTCACTATGCTCAGCACACTCAATCACTCAGCTCTATACAATACTTGCTGTGGCGTGCAGCCCGATCCCTATTTATAGTCGACTGCACTCACTGGAGGTGTGTACAGACTCATGAGGGGCTCCTACAGCCCAAGCGCTATAAGCACAGACAACTCACGTGCTGCCCGGACAACTCACGTGCTATAATATCATATCTAGATCCGCACAGACAACTCACGTGCTGCACGAACAACACATGTGCTTTAATAATATCTGGATCCGCTCAGACAACTCACGTGCAATAGTTTAATATATATAAAGCCAATGTGTCCTGTTGTGGTGTGCAGCCCGATCCCAAAAAGCAATATCTTCACAATCAGGCCCTCGGCCTCCCTCAGTCATCAATCTCTCCAGTCTCTCTCTCATGGGCTCACAATGTCATGAGAATAGCCCAAAATGATGATATGATGTATCAATAAATAACAACAGAGACTGAAATATGATATGCAATGAAATGAATATGACTATGAATTTTCAATTTAAAATAAATAATTCACAATAATATGACCTCTGTGGGTCCCAATAATATTGGCACATAGCCTCAAAATGATTTTTAATATGCTTTTAATCTCAATTTCTTTAACTCATAAAACCGCATGGAAAATGCCAAGATCATTTAACTACAAAATTCCACAGAAACAATTATGTTATAATTTCTATAGTGCACGCCCACGCGCCCATCACCTAGAATGTGCGTCACCTCCCAACAATTCACGAAATATATATATTTAGGGTTCATACCCTTAACTCCAAAATTAGAAGAGTTACTTACCTCGAACAAGCCGAATCCAATGTCGAGCAAGCTAAACAATACTCCAGAAATTCCATTCTGCGCGTATCAACTTCCAAATGGCTCGAATCTAGTCACAATAAATTTGATTCAGTTCACAAAAATTATAGGAATTAATTCCATATGAAAATGCTAATATTTTCCAAAAATCCAAAATTACGCCCCAAAAATACCCGTGGGGCCCATATCTCGGAATCTGATAAAACTTACAAAATCTGAACCCCCATTCAACCATGAGTCCAACCATACCAAAATTACTCAAATCCGACTAAAATTCAGCCTTCAAATCTTCAATTTAAACTAAGAGGGTTTTCAAACCTTTCCAACTTAATTCACCAATTAAATGATAGAAAAACAACCATGGATTCGAGTAATTTAACCAATATTGAGTTAAGAACACTTACCCCGTTGTTTCCCTTGAAAAACTCCTGAAAATCGCCTCTTCCCGAGCTCAAATCCGTCAAAAACTGAAAATGGGACGAAGTCCCATTTTCAGAACTTAAACTCTCTGTCCAGACCTCTCTTCTTCGTGAACGCGATAGGTCCCTCGCGTTCGTGAAGCACAACTCCACTGCCCACAAATTTAACCATTCGCGAACAAACCTTAACCTTCGCGAACGCGACCACGGCTTCATGAACGCGAAGCTTTGCAAACCTTACCCTTCGTGAATGCGACCACGACTTCACGAACGCGAAGCTTTACCAGTTTAGGCCTTCGCGAACGCGAATGCCACCTCGCGAACGCGTAGAACAAGGACTCGGGGTCCCCAATAGCCTCACTCCTCTTCGCAAACGTGACATCTCTCACGCATTCGCGATGCACACACAGACCATACCTTCGCATTCGCGTTCGCGTCCTCCCCTTCGCAGACGCGAAGAACAAAACCTCACACTCAGAAAACACTTTTCGCGAACACGAGGGCCCACTCGCGAATGCGAAAGAGAAAATTAGAAAAATGCAGCAACAGATATCAGCAATCTCACCAAGGCAAAAAATGATCCGTTAACCATCCAAAACTCACCCGAGACCCTCGGGACCTCAACCAAATATACCAACAACTCCTAAAATATCATACGGACTTAGTCGAACCCTCAAATCACCTCAAACAACGCTAAAACCATGAATTACACCCCAATTCAAGCCTAATGAATTTTGAAATTTCTAATTTCTACAAACGACTCCGGAACCTAACAAATCACGTCCGATTTACCTCAAAGTTTGCGCACAAGTCATAAATGAGATAACGAAGCTATTCCAATTTCTAGAATCGGATTCCGACCTCGATATCAAAAAGTCAACCCCCGGTCAAACTTCCCAAAATTCAAATTTCGGCATTTCAAGCCTAATTCCACTACGGACCTCCAAATAATTTTCCGGACACCCTCCTAAGTCCAAAATCACCATACGGAGCTATTGGAATCATCATAATTAAATTCTGAGGTCGTTTATACATAAGTCAATATCCAGTCAACTATTTCAACTTAAGCTTCCAACATAAAAATTCATTCTTCCAAGCTAACTCCGAAATATCTTAAAACCAAAACCGACAATTCACGCAAGTCATAATACCTCGTAGGAAATTATTCAAGACTTCAAATAGTTGAAAGGAACGTAAATGCTCAAAACGACCGGTCGGGTCGTTACAATCTCCCTAACTTAAACATATGTTCGTCCTCGAACGTGCCAAGAGTTGTTCTTAACCTTCAAATCTCTATTCCACCTTACCACGCACATACCCGGGAGTGATCTCATGTCACCCTATTCTATATAGGCCAGACCACACAACATAACTAAAAATCATTAATTTAACATTAGCCGAAAAAACTTTGAGTCAAATTTCTAATATCCAAAATTCTTTTCAAGACCCGAATCTCCTATCTACACATTGTATAAGCCTGAACAAGCTGTATCAAGCTATAGCCATAACCCCAGATATAATCACATTACATACTACACAACTCACATGCTCGCAGCACCATTCCCGATCACAGTAATTACTCCAAACCAATCAAGTACTAGTATAAAACCTCATATCAAGCCAAACTTTGTTCCAAAACCTTCGTACACTGCCAATGATGAAAGAAACAATCAAAAACTCATAATAACTCATCAGATCAACTAGCCATGGAGCTCTCTCGCCCCAACCAAAACCATAACCCTCTTGAATATACCATAATCAAGCCTGGTAGTACCCATTCTAGGTCCAATGACCTTATATTATTAAACACAACTATCCCACAGACACGCCGCATCAATATAACTCCAGCCACCACTGCACAATCCGTGTACCCAAATATGGGAGATGTCTTAAAGAAGAGAATCGTATTGCAAGTTCAACAAGCACTACCACAGTCGCAATGTTACAACCAACTCCTCAAATTTTGTGAAGCCGTAGGTGCATGTGCACAATTATAGAGGAAGGAAAATAATAAATCAGATAAAGTATCATAGAAATAAAATTCCCACACACGACACGGATAACTCACGTGCCAATAATATGAATCGCCTGTCATGGTCACAGGCCTCCAGTCCCAGCATATCATACATGAGCAATTATACAAGTACACTTGTATATGATAATGAAATAAGATTCCCATGCTCCTGGACTGGTATAAATAACACGCCATAGTGTAAGCATGTGCAAAGTCTACTATCACACTTCATCGACAATTTAACACAAAAATAGTAACTACCCTACTTATTCAAGGAAATTACCCTCTTTGTAACCTCAAATATAGCCCAGATAGTTTTCAACAAAGGTATGAACATGAGAAATGTTATAACTTTACGCTTAATAGTCAACTCTAGGCATATCATAGCCTAAGCATTCTTGCGAGTATGAATACATGCCCTGATGTTCGCACATTGGATCAAACCTCACATATATGCACACTTATAGCGTGTAGCTATCACAAATAATTAACGCAACTAGTGCCTCTACTGAGTTTAAAGAAAATACTCATCTCAAACAGGCCGCAACCCGAAACAATATACTTCTGAGAACTCCTAGTCTCCAAATTCATCAAACACATGAATCACTGTAACTAAACTCAACTCCAGCACTAGAATGACTAACACATCTTCCATTCACGATCTTCCCATAAGTAATACTTTCATAATTCTTTCGTGCCACATAGCAATAATTTGAATATCAGTAGTCTATCAACCAGGTGAGTATTGCAATACCAATGAACATCCGTAAGCCAAAACACAATGCGCCTTTTGAAATGCGCACCCTTCTCAGGGATTATCGAGCAGTTATAACATTAATCTAATTATCTGAAATTGGCCATTCTGTCCAAAATTCGTGATCTTCCTTTCAAGAATGGACTGCCACCTTGTACATGTAAATCTTAATCCCGCGCCACATACCACATCTATCATGTCATCATGTGACAAGCACGAGAATCTCATTATCAACCTTGGGTAACCGGCAAATTACATACCCGGTCATTCAGTAACCTTCATCTTGCTTCCTTCCAGGAGGAATTCATAATACACAACACGTTCCCTACACCGGTAGAATATATCCGGTTCAACCCATGGTAGAAACCATTAAGAACACTTTGAAACCATTTGCACATAACCAAGCTATCAGAACTAAATCCCTATAACTCCACCAAGCCACACAAGTTGCCAAATCCGAGAGTATTGCCACAAAACACCCGTAAAGCCTCACCTCATCATAAGAACTAAAAGAATCGAGCATACCATTACCATATTGATCCCGCACGTTACCCATTTGTCCTATTTCATCCGATTTTCTTCTGGATTATCCTCAAGTTGCCAATTCTCCTTGTCAGAATACCACTACTTTACCCAAAGCTCACTACAAGACATCCTAGCATAAAACTACACCGCCCTAAGTCCCATAAGCCACTGTATTCTTCTTAAGCACCGCCATAAATACCACAACTGTAACACTCACTCTGAAAATACCTTATGCAAATTTAAAATTATTCCTCTTTCCTTTCTTATACTGAAATGTAGAATCCATAGTCAAACAGAATTACTGCACATCTCGATACCATCCAATGTAAGTAACCGATTCTAGTGATATACAAATTCGAAAAAATTTCAATTTCCACATATACATTTTGAATCCATTAAAACCCTCTCGAGAGTCATCCACTCTGCTCAAATCTAATTTACTCCGCCCCAAACGGGCCAAAAGATATGTGCTCTTTTAGCACGATCAACACTCAAAGAAGTAACCCTGCCTTAACACGACCAATCGAATTCATACTTCGTGCGCACTACATCCTTCAAATTAACAACTTAATCATTCCATAATTTTCATATTTTCATAAAGTTCAATGTAACCCGTATCCAGGAATTTACTTACCTGAGCCATCCTCGATCTCCACCTCTGTAAGTCATAACTAACCTACAAGTATGCCTCAAACCAAAACTAAAATTTAACATATATCCATGAAATTGAATTGTCAATAACAGACTCCCCCACTTGGCTCAAAGCCATAGAACAAAACACTAGATAACTCATAATACCCATACTTCATTACTTTCATAATACTACAGTTAGTTCAATGAAAATGCTTCTCAAGATTATGCAACACCCACCATAAAATACCTCAATCATCCGCTAAGTTAGCATTTATTCTTGCGACAATCAAGTCAAATTTTCTCAACCCGATTCAAATTCAAATCTCAACACATACGCCCCATTGGTAGAAAAGAAACTCTCTATTCACATTATAAGGAACACACCTACATAGATTACTGTGCAGGAGATAACCCACCTGCTTAGTCTCAAATTGGTATCTTGTTATACCCTTTCGCAACCACAATTACTATGAAATCACATAATCTTTCTGAGTCCAAACTTATTAACTAGACACGAGAATTTAATTTGCCCCAAAATTTAACAACGTGAAAGATCTTTAAAAACATTCATACTCGAGATTGTACGTCACATCAAAACAAAAATAAAGCACCCAATGACCTTTCTTTACATTTCAAGGAAACACTTCTCGTCACATTCAAATCATTTTAACACATCCCGCAGTTACATCGTACTCATCACAAAGCCATTCCACCACTCATCGAGCCACAAATTCCACTATAGGGTCATTACCGGACATATGAGTCCCACTGTACAGGTTACAACTGAAGCTACCGAGCTCAAGCTACGGTCTAACCATGGCCTCAAGTCCTCCAGGCTGGCCCATTACCAAAACACAGAATACTCACCTCGAACCTCGTTCATAGAATTATAAGCCGGCGATGCACAACTGATACCGAGCGCTCATGTGCACATACGAATACATGGAAGGAATTCAAAGAGTTATGTCCCAAGCTGAATCAATACCGCTCGATAAAGAAAGAAAGATGGGAAGTATAAATCCTAAATGCCCTGTAGCCTCTCGAAGATAAGTATGGACGTCATCATACCGATCCGCAAGATTCTACTAGACACTTGCTCATGACTTGTAGAACCTATGAACCTAGAGCTCTAATACCACTTTGTCACGACCCAAAATCTAACTAGTCGTGATGGTACCTAACGCAACCCGTTAGATAAGCCATCTTTCAATTATCCAATTCCAATAGCCATTATAAAAATAAATTTAAGTGAATAAAGGTTTAAATCTTATACATCCCCCAAGAACTGGTAGTACAAATCATGAGCTTCTTAGAATAGAGTAAACAAAGCGGAAATGAAATAAATACATAGTCTGTTTGAATAATACATAAACATAGATTTTACAAATCTAAGGCTACCCTGAATAAGAGGCAGCTACAATAGAAACGCAGGTACATCTTCAAGTCCCACAATTATCGAGCACAACAACAACAATAGCCAACATCTGCATGTAATGTGCAGAAGTGTAGTATCAGTATAACCGACCCCATGTACTGAGTAAGTAACAAACCTAGCCGTAGGTTGAAAGTAGTGACGAGCTTCTACCAAGGTTGGGTCCAAAACCACTAGTCCACAACAGTCCATAACAACATAAAGCAAATAATACCATAAGTAACTCAGAGATAAAATGCTCAGCCAAATCATGATTTCAAAAATAATAGTTCTCCCTTTCAAGTACATCTGTGGAAAACCCAAATCGTTTACCGAAATTTTCAAAAATATGAATAAGTTTGAAAGCAATAATTTTCCCAAAATACTTTCAATAATAAATGATATGTTTCATTTTCTTTCCAGATAACCCGTGTAAAACAAATGCATCACTATGCCCATCTGTCAACATGTGTGAGAAATTATGAATAATGTAATACCGTACAGCATGAGCAAAACACATCTCTATGCATATATGTCATGTGTGCATGTCAATGCAATGTATCTCAGAGATTGTACTCATGTACTCACACTCTCAGAGTACTCAATCTCATTGTCTCGCATTCTCTTTCACAATGCTTAGCACACTCAATCACTCATCGCTATACAATACCTGTTGTGGCGTGCAGCCCGATCCCTGTTTATAGTCGAATGCGCTCACTGGGGGTGTGTACAGACTCATGAGGGGCTCCTACAACCCAAGCGCTATAAGCACGAATAACTCACATGCTGCACGGACAACTCACGTGCTATAATATCATATCTGGATCCGCACGGACAACTCACGTGCTGCACGGACAACTCACGTACTTTAATAATATCTGGATCCGCACAGACAACTCACGTGTCGCACGGCCAACTCACGTGCAATAGTATAATATATATAAAGCCGACGTGGCCTGCTGCGGCGTGCAGCCCGATCCCAAAAAATAATATCTTCACAATCAGGCCCTCGACCTCCCTCAGTCATCAATCTCTCCAGTCTCTCTCTCATGGGCTCACAATGTCATAAGAATAGCCCAAAATGATGATATGATGTATCAATAAATAACAACAGAGACTTAGATATGATCTGCAATGAAATGTATATGACTGAGTATGAATTTCAATTTAAAATAAATAATTCACAATAATATGACCTCTGTGAGTCCCAATAATACTGGCACATAGCCTCAACATGATTTTTAATATGCTTTTCAGCTCAATTTCTTTAACTCATAAAACCGCATGGAAAATGCCAAGATCATTTAACTACAAAATTTCACATAAACAATTATGTCACAATTTCTATAGTGCACACCCACACGCCCAACAATTCACGAAATACATATATTCAGGGTTCATACCCTCAACTCCAAGATTAGAAGAGTTACTTACGTCGAACAAGCCGAATCCAATGTCGAGCAAGCTAAACAATGCTCCAGAAATTCCATTATGCGCGTATCAACTTCCAAATGGCTCGAATCTAGTCACAATTAATTTGTTTCCGCTCACAAAAATTATAGGAATTAATTCCATATCAAAATACTAATATTTTCCAAAAATCCAAAATTACACCCCAAAAATATTCGTGGGGCCCACGTCTCGGAATTCGATAAAACTTACAAAATCTGAACCCCCATTCAACCACGAGTCCAATCATATCAAAATTACTCAAATCCGACCACAACTCGGCCTTCAAATCTTCAATTTAAACTAAGAGGGTTTTCAAACTTTTCCAACTTAATTCACCAATTAAATGATTAAAAAAAACCATGGATTCGGGTAATTTAACCAATATTGAGTTAAGAACACTTACCACATTGTTTTTCTTGAAAAACTCCCGAAAATCGCCTCTTCCCAACTTAAACTCTCTGTCCAGACCATTCTTCTTCGCGAACGCGACAGGTCCCTCGCGTTCGCGAAGCACAACTCGAGTGCCCAGAAATTTAACCCTTCGCGAACAAACCTTACCCTTCGCGAACGCGACCACGGCTTCACGAACGCGAAGCTTTGCAAACCTTACCCTTCGCGAACGCGACCACGAAGCTTTACCAGCTCAGGCCTTCGCGAACGTGACTGCCACCTCGCGAACGCGTAGAACAAGGACCCGGGGTTCCTAATAGCCTCACTCCTCTTCGCGAACGTGACATCTTTCATGCGTTCGCGATGCACACACAGACCATAACTTTGCGTTCGCATCCTCCCCTTCGTGGACGCGAAGAACAAAACCTCACACTTAGAAAACACTCTTCACGAACGCGAGGGCCCACTCGCGAACGCGGAAAAGAAAATCAGAAAAATACAGCAGCAGATATAAGCAATCTCACCAAGGCCAAAAATGATCCGTTAACCATACAAAACTCACCCGAGACCCTCGGGACCTCAACCAAATATACCAACAAGTCCTAGAACATCATACGGACTTAGTCGAACCCTCAAATCACCTCAAACAATGCTAAAACCATGAATTACACCCCAATTCAAGCCTAATGAACTTTGAAATTTCTAATTTCTACAAACGACTCCAGAACCTAACAAATCACGTCCGATTTATCTCAAATTTTGCGCACAAGTCATAAAATGACATAATGAAGCTATTCCAATTTCCAGAATCGGATTCCGACCTCGATATCAAAAAGTCAACCCCCTGGTCAAACTTCTCAAAATTCAACTTTCGACATTTCAAGCCTAATTCCACTACGGACCTCCAAATAATTTTTCGGACACGCTCCTAAGTCCAAAATCACGATACGGAGCTATTGGAATCATCATAATTAAATTTCGAGGTCGTTTACACATAAGTCAATATCTGGTCAACTATTTCAACTTAAGCTTTCAACATGAAAATTCATTCTTCCAAGCTAACTCCGAAATACCTTAAAACCAAAACCGGCAATTCACACAAGTCATAATACCTCGTAGGAAGTTATTCAAGACTTCAAACAGTTTAAAGGAACGTAAATGCTCAAAATGACCGGTCAGGTCGTTGCATTCGCCACCTCAAAACCAATCACATAATACATATTCCGGGGTTTCATACCCTCATGACCAAATTTAGAACTGTTACTTACCTCAAGCTGTGTAATTCTTTATTTTGCAATGTTTTTTCCTTGTGATTTGGCCTCCAAACGCCTCGAATCTAACTAAAATTAATTTGATTCAGTCAATAAAATTTATTAGAATTAATTCCATAAGAAAATACTAATTTTCTAATAAAATCTGAAATTTAGCTCAAAAATTGCTCGTGGGGCCCACGTTTCGGAACCCGACAAAAGTTACTAAATCCGAAAGCACATTCAACTACGAGTCTAATCATACCAATTTTACCAAAATCCGATCTCAACTCAACCCTCAAATCTTCAATTTAAACCAAGAGGTTATTCTAAATCTTCCAACTTAATTCACTAATTAAATGTTAAAAACAACCATCGATTCGGGTAATTTAACCAATTTTAAGTTAGGAACACTTACCCCATTATTATTCTTGAAAATTCTCTCTCTCCGAGCTCCAAATCGGTAAAAATGAAAAATAGGACGAAGTCTCATTTTCAGAACTTAAACTCTTTGCCCAGTCATTTGCTCTACGCGATCGCGGATAACCACACGCGATCGCGAAGCACAAATTTTCACTGCCCAGATTTAACCCTAAGTGATCGCGTAATTTTTCACGCGATCGCGAAGTTCACTCTCACAGGCCTACACGATCGCAGACTCGTCCACGCGATCGCAAAGCACAAAACGTGTGCCCTCTAATTCTGCTCCACTTACTATACGCGAATGCGACCTTCTTCACGCGTTCGCGAATAACAAACTCGCACAGCTACGCAATCACGACCCTCTTCACGCGATCGCGAAGAACCAAATCATCACTGACTCAAACAAGCCTATGCGATCGCGGACATTCTCATGCAATCGCATAGAAGGAAACCAGTGACAGAAAACCAGCATTCTTCAGCTAGAATGCCAAGTCCAAAATTGATCCGTTAACCATCAGAAACTCACCCGAGGCCCCCGGGACCTCAACTAAACATACCATCAAGTCCTATAACATCATACAAACTTAGTCGAACCCTCAAATTACCTCAAACAATGCTAAAACTACGAATCATACCCCAATTCAAGCCTAATGAACTTTGAAATTTCAAATTTCTACAAACAACGCCGAAACCTATCAAATCACGTCTGATTGACCTCAAATTTTGCACACAAGTCATAAATGACATAATGGAGGTATTTCAATTTTCAGAATTGGATTCCGACCCCGATATCAGAAAGTCAACCCCCAGTCAAACTTTCCAAAAATTCGACTTTCGTCATTTCAAGCCTAATTCCACTACGGACCTCCAAATAATTTTTCGGACACGCTCCTAAGTCCAAAATTACGATACGGAGCTATTGGAATCACCGAAATTAAATTCCGAGGTCGTTTACACATAAGTCAATATTCGGTCAACTTTTTCACTTAAGTTTTCAATTAAGAGACTAAGTGTCTCATTTTACTCTGAAATCTTTCAGGACCCGAACCAACTAACTCGGTAAGTCATAGAACGGCTATAAAGCATAAATTGAGCAGTAAATGAGGGAACGAGATTATAATATTCAAAATGGCCGGTCGGGTCGTTACGCAGTTGCTCATTCACAGAGACAGTATGCTGGTGGGACTGTAGAGTACGATCATATGCATTGATTGATTGTCGTACCCCATGGGGACGAGTAAGTAATTCTTTAATTTTAATTATTAGAATAAAGATCTACATATATTTAACGAATGTTTATTTTATATATAATGCAGGTTTTTCTTTCAAGCCACACATATAGTTGTGGAAGCTAAGAAGCCATTTCCCCATGAATCGTGAAATTCCTTGAGAGATATTCCATACCAAATCAGATTGAATATGTGGTTTCAATTTAAGATACGAATAAATATAATTTATATAATATTTATTGTGTTTGTCTAACATTTATTTTAATTACAGGCTAAGTGTGCATGGCAGCCTCAACATGAAAATTTGGTGAATGACAATTTCGAGAAGAGAGCTCAGAAAAGGATTAAAGATACTAACTTTGTTGCTCGGAAAGGTGGGAGCAGGTCTTTGTGGTTGCGTGAAGATATCTGGAATCAGCTACTGACAAAGTGGAATACTGAAGAATGAAATAAGAGGAGTAAAAAGGCAAAGGAAGGTAAACAGAGCCTCCAGTAAGGGTGGCTCATTGCACACCGAAGATTCAATTAGTTTTGCGGCCCATCGATTGAGATTGGTAAGTTATTTATAAGATTTTTCTTAGCTTTACTTATATGAGATTCAAGTAATAAACTCATATTTTTTATTTTGAAAGGAAAAGGCACATGGGGGAGATGTATCTCATGCTACTGTCTTTGAGGATACACATAAGAAGAAGAAGAAGAAGAAGGATGGTACAAGAGAAACATGGGTCGAACTGCATGTATCAGAGACATATGTAAGATTCTAACAATACTATCTTTATTCTTGATTAAGATTAATTCATTTGTATAATATTTGTCAACAATATTTCAGGAAGGGTATCACAGAATAATAGAGGAGTGGCAACAAACTCAGCCTGATTCCCAGCCGACGCCCGAAAATATGACTTCGATATAGACACAGGCAGCTGGTGGAGTAAATAAAGGTATAAAATATTTTTGTATTTTTTTATATATGACTTCGTTTTAATATTATTTTGCACAAGTTGTATGTTTCTTCTCTTGCTCATTTAAATATATATATTTTTTATTTTTCATGAAAATAAATAAAAGTAAAGTCTACGGACTTGGAGCGCAGCCATCATCCAGTCGTCCAACCGCATTATTTAGTGGTGTTTCTGCTTCACCCGAAGAAATTGAGAAAATACGGACGTAAATCGATGAATTATCTCAACAATAGAATAATGCTCAAGAAACAATAAGTATGATGCGGACATTCATGGCAAATCATGGAAAACAACATTCAATGAAAGAATTTAACAATGAGGAGACTAAAATCGATGATGATCGATAGTACTAATCTTGAATGTAATATGAGTTTAGACTGAAAACTTAGCTGGGAATTCCCAGATTTACGACTGAAGTGGTCGAAAAAATTAATTATTTTTTAATTTAATTTTAATTTTTTTGACAGATTTGGTCGGAAATTATAAATTTAATTTAAATTAATTACTAAAATTATCGACCAAAATGGTCGGAACTGTCAAGAAATAATTAATAATTTATTTTAAATGTGTGACTGTTTTGGTCACAAAATTACTGACCGTTTCGGTCACAAAAGTCAAATTTAGCCGGTCTCCTAGTTTTTTCCTCTTTGTGAATGTTTTGGTCTCAAATATCTGACGGTTTTCGTCGAAATCTTTTTGCGACCATCTATATTTCGATCACTTCATTATCGTCGGAAATCTATCGGGAATAAGTGATTTCCGACTGATTTTCAATCGATTTAATGATCGAAAATTTTATATTTTCTAGTAGTGTATGTTGTTTTGACTGAAAAGTAAAGACATGGTACATTTCTTCTCTATATGTTAATCTGTGCACATTGACTTGATTCTTAATATGTATTTTCTGTATATGCTAAGGTTGATGATCTTTTGGTGATAAATGCATATCTTCTCTATATATTGAGTTGTAAAACTGTAATAAGACTTGGGCACATCTTCTTTATGTCCATTGATATGGTTATAACTCTATTTCACGTTTAGTTTGGTACTATTACTATATACTTGGATATTTATGAACTGAGCAGGTTGTTAAGTGAGTATCATTAGCAATTCTTGTCAATACTACCTCGCCGAGGTTAGTCATGATACTTATAGAGTATATGAGGTCGGTTATACTCATACTATACTCTGCACTTAATTGTGCATATTCAGGAGTTGGATCTAGTCTAGCTTTATGAGAAGATATATTCGTTGTGTTTTGGAGATCGAGGTAGAGCTGCTTTCTGATTGTAGTCAGTGGCATCTCTTCCTATGTTTATTTGCTATTGTTGTTTTAGATAGTATTTTTGTATTTCAGACTTGTATTCATACTGTAAAGCTCATGCCTCAGTGTTACCAGTTCTGGGGAGTTCTATTATGATTTTATATTATCTATGGTTATTTATCTTCCAGACTTATTTATTCTGTAATTCGTTATCATATTTCGTTAATATTTCATAATTGGATTGCCTAGCAAGTGGGTTAGCGCTATCACGACCGGTGGTAGTTTTGGGTCATGACATATACAACCCACACCCTTCTCAGGTGACATCAAGATAGTATCATCACCCTCTTAAGCAGTCGAGACCTCTCATGCTGACTCAAATTCATAACCTTCCTTTTGAAAATGAACTGCAACATTTTTCATTCAATCCCAATCTCACATGACTCACTGCATTTATCATGCTGCCATGTGAAAATACGAGAATTCTGCTATCAACTCTGAATCACAAGTAGGATAGTTCTCTTCATAAGCACTCCATGGCTCAGAAGCACACTACTTAACTTAATTCAGGAGTCAATCACATCATGCGACAAACTTTCTACGCCCGTAGAAGATACCAATCTCAAAGTTGTGGTCAAAAACATCATAAACACTATTTAACATATTACAGTACTAATATGTTTAGTTTCAGTGTACTTTACACGTCATTCTTCATTTCCTTCGTAATTTTGCTGACATGTGTTACCATTTAATTGATCCATGTGACGAATTTTTTTTTAATTAACACAATGATACGTTTTCAGTCTGTCCTAAAAAAATAAGTTATATTTGAAAATAGTTTAGCTTTAAGCTTCTCATATTAGCCTAGATGCGATGATTTATAATTACACAAATATCTATAATTTGTTTTAGATTATAAGTATTAAAAGTCTTTTTTTTATTTTAATTTCGTGCTCAATAAAAATGCATCACATAAAATGAGACAAAGTAAACTATTTCATTATTATTTTTCAATTGACATGAACTAGAAAAGAACAAAAAAGGAGAAAGAATAACGGAAAATACAAGGAAGTCAATTTCCGTGCATTGCATAGATCCAATTTGAAGTAAAAAGTACAATGCACCGAGTAGTTGGGTAGGTTGCAAAATGCAAAATTTGACAATAAAAAGTATACTCTAAGTGCTCCAATCTTTATATCACGAAAAATAAAAAATAAAGCATAAGGATTACACAACATTGATTGGTTTCCATTGATAGGAACAATCCATGATTTTGAGTCTTAGGAGTCAATACATGAACAATTTCTTTAATTGGAGTGTCCACATTTTGTGACACTTGGCACCACCATTCATATTTCTACTGCCATACGGCTTCATCGGGAAACTAATCATATTGTTTTTATTATGTTGCCATCTTATTCTAATCAGTGGTGTACTTTGGATATTTTATAAGTGGTATTACAATTTTAAAAAAAGTGAAATAATAAATAAATCATTGTAAATAATAAATTAATATAAATATTTATCCTTAATATTTTTATATATATCTAGTAAAAAGAATTACAAAGGAGTGTCTCGTGACACCGCATGCAACAAGGTGCATGTCTCTAATTCTAATATGATGGATAGAATTTATGACAGAAGTTGCATATTTGAGCTCTGAGAATAAAAAAAATCTGATAACAAATATTTTTTCTTTCAATGGGTCTTACATGACATGAAATTAGTTAGACCTTAGAACAAGTATTCGAGACCGAATGAAAAACCAAAATAAAATATTTGGGCAGATCATAGATCATATTATTATTAATAATAATTGAGTATTCGATTATAATCTACTACTAATTCTTCGTCTATAAGTCT
This sequence comes from Nicotiana tomentosiformis, assembly GCF_000390325.3. NCBI lineage: Eukaryota > Viridiplantae > Streptophyta > Magnoliopsida > Solanales > Solanaceae > Nicotiana > Nicotiana tomentosiformis. The sequence goes on from NC_090820.1 coordinate 82,881,391, forward strand.
ACTTCATTTGAAAATGCTAATCATATATATTTGTTTTTTCACTCCATCGTAATTATAGGGTTGTTATGCTTAATATTAAAAGGATTGATACTCGAGTGCTTAATTGAAAACGGATTGTAAATTTATTGATAATATGTTTACGCTAGTTCGAGTTAATGATACGTAAACCAATTAATAAAGAATATAATAAGCTTTTACAAACTTAGGTTATATAGCAATTCTTGAATCGACAAAATTATTTAATGAAATTCTATAGCTTGAGCTGATAATGTTGAAGAGAAAATGCTAACTAATAGAGTATAATGACCTCCTAATTCCCATGTTTCAAAACTTACCTTATTCTGAGAATCAAATGAAAAATATAAAAAACCTGAATTATGATCTCTTATCCTTTTGTAATACAAACAAAATACTTCCAATAGCTCCATAATGGAATCTTCTAATTTTAATCCCTCCATGTTATAAATATTTGTTTAAGTCATACTCTTTTATCTAGTTGTTTTAGGAAATGTTAACTCGTAATTAAAACAAAAACACTTCTAATTATGCTTAGAAAAACAAAAAGGAAAATTACATTTGCAATGGTCACATTTTCATTGAATTGTTAACAAAATTATAAGTACAGCAAGAGATCGATTGACTTTGACCTTCCTACTTCATTGAGATTCAACCTTTTATCGCATTGATTCATACAACGAAAAGAAAAGATCCACTCAGTGTTGGGAGACTCGAGACTTCTAAATCCAAAAGGGAAGACTAGTACTCCGTATGAACCAAATCTTTACAAAAACTAAATGAACATATTCATGATTTAAATACATTATTCTTTCACTTCACTTAACTTAGCATTTGTGCATTAGAGCTCATCAAATGAGGAGTTTGGCATGACCTAAAAGAACTTAAATAATCCACAGGTTGTGCCATTAATGTTGTGGAAAATCCAGTAATCATTGGCCTATTAACAGCAGCTGCTTGTTCCAAAGATTTGAGTTGTTTCTTCAAAAACTTAACATAATGAACAGCCTCATCTAACATAGAAGCTGTGTCCATTTTTGTACCACCAGGAACAAGTCTCTGCAAAATCCTTATCCTCTCGCTTATTTTTTCCCTCCGATGCCTAGCTGCAACGCTCTGTGGATCTTTTGATATCTTCACGTTCTTTCTCTTAGGCGGTTTTACTGACTCTGGATCAATGTGAATAGGTTGCATCATCGCCATACGAAAAATCATCTCCCTCATTGCATCCATTGAACTCAGTTTCTCAATATCAAAAGTCTCGTCGTGGATTGGTAAAAGATGTAGCGCGTTATGTTCATCGATTGAGTTGCACATCATATAATTAGAGTTGTGATTTGATAGAAATTGAGTCATTTCAATATTGTTGATCGATTGTGTAATATCATGTAAATCCATGGTTTTTGAGAACTGTATATGCTGACAATAGGAAGATAGAAAAGTTGGGAATGAAGAAAATATTGGAAAGAACAGAAGGATGTTAAATATTCAACGGATATTAGAAGAAGAAATTTTCCTATGAGCATAGCATGGGGATGTCAGTGATATATGCATATTTATATTGCAAGTTGTGACCTACTCCTATGTTTAAATATTTACTAAATCTCCAAACTATATTCCAAACGATAAACATTACTCTAGAAGTTTATATACTCAATAATATTCTTAAGAGTATAAGAATGAAGTAAAGAATATAAACATCAATCAAACACAAGTTGGGTCGGCTATATATATTCTCACGGTCAATGTTGTTTTATTTCATACTCATATTTATGATGACCCGATAGGTTATTTATAGTTTTAACCTTTATTTCAGTGTTTCGAGACCTCGAATAGCTCCGTTTAGCCTTTCTCGATTTGCGTGCTCAGTCCGTGTCTTTTTCCGAAAAAGTTTTATGTGAAAAATTGAAGAAAATATGAAATTTTGCCTTAAAACTCATTTGAGTTGACTACGGTCAACGTTTTGTATAAGAGGACCCGGGGGTGTCGTGATTTGGGATTTGGGCGTATTCCCGGAATCGAATTAGGAAGTCCTTAACTTGATTTAACGTGATTTATTAAAAATTAGTAATTTAAAGGTTTAAAAAATTCCTAAGTTTGACCGTAGGTTAACTTTGTTGCTACCGGATTCGGATTTTGGTTCTGTAACTTGATATGAGTTCATTTCAGTATTTATGACTTGTCTGCAAAATTTGGTGCAAAACAGAGTTGATTTGACGTAATTCGGACGTCCCGTTGTAAAATTGCTTGTTCTTGAGTTTCTTTGAAAATGTCATTCATTTGGATGTTTGATTCGTAGTTCTATTGTTATTTTGTTGTTTTGATCGCGCGAGCAAGTTCATACGTTGTTATTACACTTATGTGCATGTTTAGTTTGGAGCCCGAGGGGCTCGTGTGAGTTTCAGATAGGATATGAAGTGATTTTTAGACTTAGGCTATTGCTGGTTTTAAGTCTGTTGTTGTCTGGTGTTTTGTGCTTCGCGATCGCGAAGCCACTATCGTGATTGCGAAGGGGAACTTGGGGCTAGGGTGGTTTTACTCTACGCGAATGCGGGAAACAACTCGCAAACGCGAAGCTTTGGGAGGCTTACCCTTCGCGAATGTGACCACCCACACGCGAACGCGAAGGTTTGTGGGGTTTTGGGGGAGCTAGGTAGGTCACTCTATGCGAACGCGAGCCTAGGCTCGTGAACGCGAAGGCAATGGGGGATAAGCCTTCGCGAACGTGAAAAGGTGACCGCGATCATGATGGCATGTCACGACCCCAAATTCTCTCTGTGGGATATCGTGATGGCACCTAGTCTCTATGACTAGGTAGGCCTGTCAATGCGAAATAAATAAATTTGAAATTCACATAATTACAACTTCTAAATCCCGGTAGGAATAAGTCACAAGCTTCTAAGAATTTTTTTTCAATGTCTCTATATATCAGAGTCTAAAGAAAATAAAGAAGCAACATAATAAGGATAGAAGGGGACTCCAGAGTCTGCGTACGCTGGCAGATATACCTCGAAGTCTCCATACACAGGTAGCTCACTGATATCTAGGCTGGTAGGAAGTACCTGGATCTGCACAAAAGGATGTACATAAGCGTAATATGGGTACACCACAGCGGTACCCAGTAAGTGCCAAGCCGAACCTCGGTAGAGTAGTGACGAGGTCAGGTCAGGCCCTACTGGAATAATAAAAGACATGGTGAAATGTTTAACAACATAATAACAATAAATGACAATGAAAATGAATCAAGTAAGTAGAATGTCACCATTAAATTACACAAAATAAGGGAAAGTAATACCTCGCGGAAAGAAAACAGAAATTTACAACTTTAAGAAACATCACGACAATAATCAAAGGCAAATGTAGCCATAAAGAAATATCAACAAGGGAACTCCCGAGCTACCGCCTCGTAGTCCCAAATCATAAATAGATTCACAATATCTCATTTCCTTATATCACCGCGGGAGCCTTCATATTAAATTTTAAAGAAATCATTTTTCCCGAAATTGCATCCCGCATTTTAGCCACCCTTATCACATCGCATGACTTCTAGTAGTTCCCCAACTAGCCACGCGTATCAAGCCACCCTTATCTCACCGCATGCGTTTCAACATCCAGACCTTATACTACCGCATGCATATCAATATCACAATATATCACAATCTGCACCTCAAGTGCTCAAATATTTTAAATTACCAAAATAAATCAACAACAACAATATTTTCCACAATAGGGAGCTCACGGCTCAATCACAATGAGTACAAAAATCTCTCAAAATATTCGGGAATAAATAACTCAGCAAAAATATAATTTTTATAATTTTTAACACGTTGCCTCAATACCAAATTTAAAATATCAATTACTTCGTATTAATAATATTTAAATTAAAGAAATTCAACCTTCAAATAATGCACAGAATAAAAGAAACCAAGTTTCAACTAAGCAGGTAAAATAATTAACAAGAAAAGGTCAAGCAAATTTAAAGTATAGAAATTAAATCAATGATACAGAATATAACAAGATCAAATAATTTAATTAATATGCAACAATGATCTACACAATTTAAAGACATAATCTTCCATATTTAATCCGTGTACACACTCGTCACCTCGTGTACACGACTTTCAACACATCACAATTATCATATCAACATTAATCCTAAGGAAAATTCCCTCCCCTCCCTTCCCCCTCCCCACAAAGTTAGACAAGTCACTTACCTCGAACCACGCCCAATCAATCAAGTAGTATGCCCTTTTCTTGATTTTTCAACTCCGATCGGCTCGAATCTAATTATAATTAATTCGATTCAATAAATACAAATTATAGGAATAAATTCCATAAGAAAATACAATTTTTTCTAACAAAAATCTGAATTTTAATCCAAAAATTGCCTGTGGGCCCCAAGTCTCGGAATCCGACGAAACTCACAAAATCCGACAATCCATTCAACCACGAGTCTAACCATACCAAAATTACTAATTTCCGACAACAATTCGGCCCTCAAATCCTCACTTTTATCCAAGAGGTTTTTCTAAATCTTCCAACTTAATTCACCAATTAAATATTTAAAATAACCATGGATTCGAGTAATTTGACCAATATTGAGTTAAGAACACTTACCCCCGTCGTTTTCCTTAAAAATCTCCCGAAAATCGCCTCTTCCCGAGCTCCAATTTGGTAAAAATGGTCCCATTTTCACATCTTAAATATTCTGTCGAGGTTCGCATTTGTGAATGAACAGTACCTCCCATGAACAATGTTCACAATTGCGACAAATTGTTCGCAATTGCGAGTGAACAGTATTTTCGCAATTGCGATAAATAGTTCGCAATTGCGAATGAACAGTGTTTTCACAATTGCGATAAATAGTTCGCAATTGCGAATGAACAGTACCTCACTAGAAACCAGCAAACTCAAACTTCTCTGAAATGATACAAAACCACCCTGAAATTCATCCGGAACCTCCCGGACACAAATCATATATGAATTTCAATCATAAAATATGCTACGGACCTGCTCGTGCTCTCAAAACACTTAAAAGAGGTCGTCTTGACCCAATATTGATCCGATATTGACCATGGTCAAACTCCCAAATTTCTTAACTTTACTAGTCTCTCAACCAATGATCCAAAAATACAACCAAGCCCCTCGGGACCCTTCAAATCATACCAACAAGTCCCAAACACATGATACAAACTTATACGAGGTCTCAAATCACATCAAATAAAGCTAAAACCATGAATCATACCACAATTCAAGCTTAAGGAACTTAAGAATTCCCAACTTCTACATTCGATGCCGAAACCTATCAAATCAAGTCCGATTGACTTCAAATTTTGTACACAAGTCATAAATGATATAACGAAGATATAAAAAATTTCAGAACTAGATTCCGACCCCGATATCAAAAAGTCACCCCCCACCCCCGGTCAAACTTCCAAAAAATTTAACTTTCGTCATTGCAAGCCTAATTCCACTATGGACTTCCAAATAATTTTTCGGGCACACTCCTAAGTCCAAAATTACCCTACAGAGCTATTGGAATCAGAAAATTTTATTCCGGGGTTATTTACCCATAAGTCGACATCCGGTCACTATTTTAACTTAAACTTTAAACCTTGGAACTAAGTGCCCCAATTCATTCTCAAACCTCACCAGACCCTAACTAACCACCCCGGCGAGTCACATAACAATTATAAAGCATAAATTGAGAAGTAAATAGGGGAACGGGGTTGTAATACTCAAAACGACCGGCCGGGTCGTTACATGGCCTTTTGGCCAGTGCTCTTCGCGAATGCGTTAGGTGCTTCGCGAATGCGAAGAACACCTGGCGCGCCTAGACTTTAAAACTTCTAAAAATCGGGATTTCACGCATTTTTCACCATCTTCACATTAGAGTTCGGCCTTAAGGCATTTTTGAAGATATATTTTATCACCATTTCATAGATTAATATACTTTAACTCGTTTTCTTCCATTTCCATCAACACCCGTTGATTTTTAACCTTAATATAAGCTCTTTCATGGTAGAAAATTAGGGGTTTAGGTAGAATTGAATATTTTTGTAAAATTAAGATTTAAACCTCAAATAGAAGCCAGATTTTGAAATAATTGCGTAATCGGCCTCGGGGGTAAATTTATAATTGAGTTTTTGTCTGAATCTCGGGTTTTGACCAAGCGAGTCTGGGGTTGACTTTTGTTGACTTTTTGGGAAAAGTGTAAAGATTTTAACTTTATATATTGTAATTGATTTCCCTAGCATTGTTTGTTGATATTAAGTCGATTTTTGTTAGATCCGAATGGTTTGGAGGCAAATTTTAGAGGAAAGGCCCCGATTGAGCTTTGATTTGCTTGCAGAACGAGGCAAGTGTTGGGTCTAATTTTGATTTGAGGGAATTAGGAATCCTTGAGCTATATGTTATTTGAATTACATGTGTAATGGTGTATATGCGAGGTGACGAGTGCATATACGTCGTTAAAATAATTATTTCCATGCTTTCATGTATTTCATTAATTATCTTATTCCATGTCTTAACTGCTAAATGCTTTAATTACTTTCTATGCCATAACTTGCTACTTGTCATTAGTTAGTCTTGTATTGAAATATTCGTTTTCTCCATAATTTCATGATTAATTGCTACTTGCCTTAATTGCCTTACTTGTACCCTTTAATTGTCCTATATTTGGCTTGTGTTGTTACTTTGTATAAATTATAGTATTCCTTGATTTGATACAGGGGTTCCTTATTGCTTTGTTTTCGTATTCTTTAATCGTAGAGATTCTTATGAATTGAGTTGTTGAATTGATTACATTTATTGATTTTGTTTATGGATCGGGTTGCACACTGCAACGGTTGTGATATGGTGGAATAAGGGAGGATATTATATTAGTATGGTGGGATCGGGTTGCACGCCGCAACAGATATTATATGTGATTTTTATATGATGAAATAAGGGAGGATTTGATATTGATACCGTGGGATCGGTTGCGCTCCGCAACGGATTTTATATGTTATTCTTGATATTGATATGGTGAAATAAGGGAGGATTGTGTTTGTACGGTGGGATCGGGTTACGCGCCACAACGGATTGTGTGTGTTGTACTCATTGTTGGATTGTTTAAATTTTCAGTATTTTCATCTGCGATTCTGAGGATTGGATTTTCTGGTTTCACTGATTTCGAGGATTAGGTTTGCTTTCATCAGTTAACTACTTTGTCATTATTTCCTATGTTCCTTTCCTATTGTTATTATTATTATTATACTGCGTATAGGTTATTGTAAGTGACCTGCCTTAGCCTCGTCACTACTTCGTTGAGGTTAGGCTCGACACTTACAAAGTACATGGGGTCGGTTGTACTCATACTACACTTTGCACTTCTTGTGCAGATTTTGAAGTCAATCCTAGCGGCGGTAACTAGATTGCTCGGATTGATTGCTTGGTGGAGACTTGAGGTACAACTACACGGCACTCACAAACCTGAAGACCCCTTCTATATCATTCTAGTTATTTATTTTATTTCAGACAGTTATGCTTTCGTTCACTCTAGCCGCTCGTGTACTTGTGACACAAGTTATGGGATTGTATCTAGATATCAGTGTTATTTTGGGTTACTCGCTCCATTTTAGTTTATTCAGTTTCTTGGTTATCATTTAATTTGAATTGTTTAAAAATGGCTAAAAACTATTCTAACGTTGGCTTTCCTAGAAAGTGAAATATTAGGCGCAATCACTGTCCCGAGGGTGGGAATTCCGAGTTGTGATAAGTTGGTATTAGAGTACTAGGTTGCCTACGTCTCATGAGTCATGAGCAAGCTTAGTAGAGTCTGGAGGATCGGTATGGAGACGTCAGTACTTATCTTCTAGAGGCTATGGAGTTTAGGAAAAACTTCACTTCCTTCCTTCTCTATCGTGCAATTTTACTCTATTATTGATGATTGAACCATTCTATTCTTGTTCTCCCGCATATGGCGAGAACACGCACAACATCTACAGTCGGACATGAGCCGAAGCCCCCAATGGAAGCTACTACCAGGGTCAAGGCCGAGGCCGAGGTTGAGGCAGAGTGTCACGATCCCAATTTCCCTCTGCAGGATGTCGTGATGTCACCTAGTCTCTAAGACTAGGTAAGCCTATCAATTATGAGGACTACAAATTTGAAACTCAAATATCAACATATAAAATAAATCAAACCGCGATTCAAATAGTTACAACTTCCAAAACCCGATAGAAATAAGTCACAAGCTTCTAAGAATTTATTCTAAGTGTCTCTATACATCAGAGTCTAAAGAGAATAAGGAAAAACAACATAATAAGGTAATTCTGAGGTCTACGGACGCTGGTAGATACACCTTGAAGACTCCGCGTACGGGTAGTTCACTGATGTCCGGTTTGACAAGAAGTAGCTGGATCTGCACAAAATGATGTGCAGAAGCGTAGTATAAGTACACCACAACGGTACCCAGTAAGTGCCAAGTCTAACCTCGGTAGAGTAGTGACGAGGTCAGGTCAGGCCCTACTGGAATAATAAAAGACAGGGTGAAAAGTTTAATAATATACTAATAATAATGACAATGGAAATGAACCATGTAAGGGGGTATGTCACAATTTAACTACCCAGAAAAAGGGCAAATAATATATCGCAGAAGGAAAACAGAAATTTACAACTTTAAGGAAAACACAAAAATAACCAAAGGTAAATGCAACCATAAATAAACATCAACAAGGGCACTCCCGAGGTACCGCATCGTAGTCCCAAATCATAAATAAATTCATAATATCACATTTTCCTTATATCACCGCGGGAGCCTTCACATTTAAATTTTTTAAAGAAATCATTTTTCTCGAAATAGCATCTCGCGTTTTAGCCACCCTTATCACACCGCATGACTTCTAGTAGTTCCCCTACTAGCCACGCGTATCAAGCCACCCTTATCTCACCGCATGCGTTTCAACACCCAAACCTTATACCACCACATGCGTATCAATATCACAATATATCACAATTTGCACCTCAAGTGCCCAAATATTTCAACTTGCCAAAATATATCAACAACAACATTATTCTCCACAATAAGGAGCTCACGGCTCAATCACAATGAATACAAAAATCTCAAACATATATTCGAGAGGGAATAACTCAACAAAATAACTCAACAAAAATAATATTTCATAATTTTAACACGTTGCCTCAACACCAAATTTTAAAATGTCAAATACTTCATATTAATAATATTTAAATTAAGAAATCCAACCTTCAAATAAAGCACAGAATAAAAGAAACAAAGTTGCAACTAAAGAGGTAAAACAATTAGCAAGAAATGGTCAGGCAAATTTAAAATATAAAAATAGATCAATGATGATGAATATAACAGGATAAAATAATTTAATTAATATGTAAAAGAGACCTATACAATATAAAGACATAATCTTCCACATTTAGCCCGTGTACACACTTGTCACCTCGTATACATGACTTTCAACACATCATAATTTCCATATCAATACCAATCCTAAGAGGAATTCTCCCCCTCTCCCCCCCCCCCACAAGGTTAGACAAGTCACTTACCTCAAACCAGGTAATTCTTTACTCCGCTATGCCTTTGCCTCGCAAATTGGACTCCGAAAGTCTCGTATATAGTCACAATTAATTCGACTCAATCAATACAAATTATTGGAATTAATTCCATATGAAAATACAAATTTTCCAACAAAATCTGAATTTTAACTCAAAAATTATCCATGGGGCCCACATCTTGGAACCCGACAAAAATTATAAAATATGAATGCTCATTCAACCACGAGTCCAACCATACCAAAATTACTAAATTTCGACATCAACTCGACCCTCAAACCTTCAATTTAAACCAAGAGGGTTTTCTAAATCTTCCAACTTAAATCACCAATTAAATGTTAAAAACAACCATGGATTCCGGTAATTTGACCAAAATTGAGTTAAGAACACTTACCCCAATGTTTTCCTTGAAAAATCTCCTCAAAAGTGCCTCACCCGAGCTTTTAAAATCCAAAAATGGGTAAAAATGGCCAACCCCCGGATTTATATGTTCTGTCCAGGGCTTTTTTCACCTGCGACTAACTTACCCATTTCTGCGGTCGAGCAGTCGCTTCTGTGACCTCGGCCTCAACCCAAGCTTGGTCGCTTCTTCGGGCCATCTGCTCCCTTATGCGACCTCGGCCTCAACCTATGTCTGGTCGTTTCTTCGGACCATCTGCTCGCTTCTGCGACCTCGGCGTCAACCCACGCCCGGTCGCTTCTTTGGACCATCTGCTCGCTTCTGCGAACTCGGCCTCAACTCATGCCCGGTCGTGACCTCGGCCTCAACCCATACCTGCGATCTAAAATTTGCAGGTGTGATTGCACCATAAGGCGAAAATTTCCAACAACTGTTTAAGTCCAAATTTCGATCCGTTAGCCATACGATACTCACCCAATGCCCCCTGGACCTCAACCAAATACACCAATAAGTCCTAAAACATCATACAAACTTAGTCAAAGACTTAAAGCACATTAAACAACGCTAAAAACACGAATTATACCTCAATTCAAGCCTAATGAAATCAAAAAATTTCAAACTTCGACATTCGATGCCGAAACTTATCAAATCAAGTCCGATTGACCTCAAATTTTGTACATAAGTCATAAATGACATAACAAACCTATTCAAATTTTTAGAACCAGATTCCAACCCCGATATCAAAAAGTCAACTCCCCGGTCAAACTTCCAAGCATAAATTTTTATTTTAGCCATTTCAAGCCTAATTTAATTACGGATTTCCAAATAATTCTCCAGACACGCTCCTAAGTCCAAAATGACCATACAGAGCTATTGGAATCATCAAAATTCTATTTCGGGGTCGTTTACACATAAGTCAACATACAGTTAACCATTTCAACTTAAGTTTTCATCCTTGAGACTATGTGTTTCAATTCATTCTGAAATCTCTTCGGACCCGAACTAACTACCCAGGCAAGTCATATAGCAGCTATAAAGTACAAAATGAGCAGTAAATGGGGGAATGTGGATACAACTCTCAAAACGACTGTCCAGATCGTTACATCCTCCCCCTTAAACAAATGTTAGTCCTCGAACGAGTTTAGAACTATACCTGAAGTGGTGAAATGATGGGGATAACAACTGCGTATATCATACTCGGTCTCCGAAGTCGCCTCCTCGACCGGATGACCCCTCCACTGCATGTTTATTGAAGCAATGCTCTTCGATCTCAACTTTCTAACCTGTCTGTCTAAAATGGCCACTGGTTCCTCAACATAAAATAGATCCTTGTCCAACTGGACTGTGCTGAAGTCTAACACATGAGATAGATCGCCATGATACTTCCGAAGCATGGAAACATGGAACACTGGATGAACTGCAGTGAGACTAGGTGGTAGTGCAAGTCTGTAAGCCACCTCTCCAACTCTCTCAAGAATCTCAAAAGGCCCAATATATCTAGGGCTCAACTTGCCCTTCTTCCCGAATCTCATAACACCCTTCATAGGCTAAACCCGGAGCAAGACCTGCTCACCAACCATGAATGCAACATCACGAACCTTCCGATCCGCATAACTCTTTTTTCTAGATTGGGTTGTGCGAAATCGATCCTGAATCAATTTAACCTTTTCCAAAGCATCCTGAACCAAGTCGGTACCCAATAGCCTAGCCTCGCCCGGCTCGAACCAACCCACTAGAGACCGGTACCGCCTCCCATATAAAGCCTCATACGGAGCCATCTGAATGCTCGACTGGTAGTTGTTGTTTTAAGAAAACTCCGCAAGTGGCAAGAACTAATCCCAAGCACCCCTAAAATATATCACACACGCACGAAGGATATCCTACAATATCTGAATTGTGCGTTCGGACTGTCCGTCTGTCTGAGGGTGAAATATTGTACTCAACTCTACCCGAGTACCTAACTCACGTTGTACGGCCCTCTAGAACTGTAATGTAAACTGTGTACCCCGATTAGAGATGATAGATACTGGTACGCCATGAAGCCTGACAATCTCGCGAATATAAACCTGGGCCAGCTGCTCCGAAGAGTAAGTAGTAACCACATGAATGAAATGAGCTGACTTGGTCAATCTATCCACAATCACCCAAACTGCATCGAACATCCTCTGAGTTCGTGGGAGCCCAACAACAAAATCCATAGTAATTCGCTCCCATTTCCATTCTGGAATCTCTAACTTCTGAAGCAATCCACCCGGTCGCTGATGCTCATACTTCACCTCCTAACAATTTAGGCACCGAGCTACATACTCTACTATGTATTTCTTCATCCTCCTCCACCAATAGTGCTATCTCAAGTCCTGATACATCTTTGCAGCACCCGGATGAATGGAGTACCGCTAACTGTGAGCCTCCTGGAGAATCAACTCACGCAAACCATCTACATTGGGTACATAGCCTGCCTTGCATCCGTAATACACTGTCATCTCCAATAGTGACTTCCTTGGCATCACTGTGCTGAACTGTTTCCTTAAGGACAAGCAGATGAGGGTCATCATACTGACACTCCCTTATACGATCATACAGAGAAGATTGAGAAACCACACAAGCCAAAACTTGGCTCGGCTCGAAAACATCCAATCTGACGAACTGGTTGGCTAAGGCCTGAACATCCAAGGCTAAAGGCTTCTCTGCTACTAGTAGATATGCTAAACTGCCCAAACTCTCCACTTTGCAACTCAGGGCATTGGCCACCACATTGTCCTTCCCGGGATGATAAAGAATGGCGATGTTATAATCCTTAAGAAACTTCAACCACCTCCGTTGCCGTAAATTAATACCATTCTATTTAAACAGATGTTATAGACTCCGGTGATCGCTATAAACCTCACAATGGACACCGTACAAATAATGCCATCAGATCTTCAAGGCATGAACAATAGCTTCTAACTCGAGGTCGTGGACCGAATAATTATTCTCATGTACCTTTAACTGTTTGGACGCATAGGCCATCACCCTACCATCTTGCATCAACACTGCGCTGATAACAATGCACGATGCATCACAATACACAGTATAAGACCCTGAACCTGTAGGCAATACCAATACTAGGGATGTAGTCAAAGCTGTCTTGAGCTTTTGAAAGCTCTCCTCACTTTCCTCGGTCCACCTGAACGTAGCACCTTTCTGGGTCAATTTGATCATAGGTGCAGCAATAGAAGAGAAACCCTCTACAAATTGGCGATAATACCCTACCAAACCAAGGAAACTCCGGATCTCCGTAGATGAGGACGGTCTGGATCAACTTTGCACTGCCTCAATCTTCTTCGGATCTACCTTGATCCCCTTGCACGAAACTATATGACCCAAAAATTCCACTGAATCAAGTCAGAATTCACACTTTGAAAATTTTGCATATAACTTCTTTTCTCTCAAAGTCTGAAGCACAGTCCTCAGGTGCTGCTCATGATCCTCCCGGCTCTGGGAGTACACCAGAATGTCGTCAATAAACACAATGACGAATGAGTCAAGATAGGGCTGAAATACACTGTTCATCAAATGCATAAATGTTGTTGGGACATTGGTCAACCCAAAAGACATCACAAGGAACTCATAATGACCATACCGAGCCCTGAAAGCAGTATTCGGGATATCTTGCTCCCGAATCTGCAGCTGGTGATAGCCTAAACGCAAGTCAAGTTTTGAGAACACTCTGGCACTCTGAAGCTAATCAAATAGGTCATCAATACGTGGTAATGGATACCTATTCTTCACAGTAACCTTGTTCAACTGGCAAAAATCAATACACATCCGCATAGAACCATCCTTCTTCTTCACAAATAAGACAGGAGCACCACAAGGTGATACACTAGGCCGAACAAAACCCTTATCAAGCAGCTCTTGTAACTGCTCCTTTAATTCCTTCAATTCTGCTAGGGCCATACGATATGGTGGAATAGAAATGGGCTAAGTGCCCGGTAACAAATCAATGCCAAAATCAATATCCATGTCGGGTGGAATACCCGAAAGATCCACTGGGACTACATCTGGAAAATACCTTACTACCGAAACTGACTCCACTATAGGAGCATCAATGCTAACATCTCTCACATAGGCCAGATACGCATCACAACCCTTCTCAACCATTCGTTGAGCCTTAAGAAATGAAACAACCCTGCTAGGAACATAATCCAAGGTACCTCTCCACTCTAGCCGTAGTAGACCTAGCATAGCCAACGTCATGTCTTGGCGTAACAATCAAGGATAGCATGATAGGGCGACAACCAGTCCATGCCCAAAATAATATCGAAATCCACCATACTGAGCAATAATAAATCAGCTCTGATACCAACTTGTCACGACCCCAATTTCCCTCAGTAGGATGTCGTGATGGAACCTAGTCTATAAGACTAGGTAAGCTTATCAATTATGCAAAATACAAAACTGAAACACAAATCTCAACATATAAAATAAATCAAAGTGCGATTCAAATAGTTATAACTCCCAAAACTCGGTAGAAATAAGTCACAAGCTTCTTAGAATTTATTCTAAGTGTCTCTATACATCAATGTCTAAAGAGAATAAGGAAAAACAACATAATAAGGATAGAAGGGAACTCCGAGGTCTACGGACGCTGACAGATATACCTTGAAGTCTCCGCGTATTGGTAGTTCACTGATGCCTGGTCTGATAGAAAGTACCTGGATCTGCACAAAAAGATATTCATAAGCGTAGTATGAGTACACCACAACGGTACCCATTAAGTGTCAAGTCTAACCTCGGTTGAGTAGTGACGAGGTCAGGTCAGGCTCTACTAGAATAATAAAAGACAAGGTGAAAAGTTTAACAAGATACTAATAATAATGACAATGGAAATGAACCATGTAAGGGGTTATGTCGCAATTTAACTACCCATAATAAGGGCAAATAATACCTCACAGAAGGAAAACAGAAATTTACAACTTTAAGGAAAGTACAAAAATAACCAAAGGCAAATGCAGCCTTAAAGAAATATCAACAAGGGCACCCCGAGGTACCGCCTCGTAATCCCAAATCATAAATAAATTCACAATATCTCATTTTCTTATATCACCGTGGGAGCCTTCACATTTAATTTTATTAAGGAAATTATTTTTTCCGAAATAGCATCCCGCGCTTTAGCCACCCTTATCATGCCGCATGACTTCTAGTATTTCCCCTACTAGCCACGCGTATCAAGCCACCTTTATCTCACCGCATGCGTTTCAACACCCAGACCTTATACCACTACATGCGTATCAATATCACAGTATATCATAATTTGCACCCCAAGTGCCCAAATATTTCAACTTGCCAAAATAAATCAACAACAATATTATTATCCACAATAAGGAGCTCACAACTCAATCACAATGAATACAAAAATCTCACAAAAATATTCGGGAGGGAATAACTCAACAAAAATAATATTTCATAATTTTAACACGTTGCCTCAACACCAAATTTTAAAATGTCAAATACTTCATATTAATAATATTTAAATTAAGAAATCCAACCTTCAAATAATGCACAGAATAAAAGAAACAAAGTTTCAACTAAAGAGGTAAAACAATTAGCAAGAAAAGGTCAGACAAATTTAAAATATAAAAATAGATCAATGATGATGAATATAACAGGATAAAATAATTTAATTAATATGTAAAAGAGACCTACACAATATAAAGACATAATCTTCCACATTTAGCCTGTGTACACACTCGTCACCTCGTATATACGACTTTCAACACATCACAATTTCCATATCAATACCAATCCTAAAGGAAATTTCTCCCACACAAGGTTAGACAAGTTACTTACCTCAAACCGGGTAATTCTTTACTCTGCTATGCCTTTGACTCGCAAATTGGACTCTGAAAGCCTCGTATATAGTCACAATTAATTCGATTCAATCAATACAAATTATTGGAATTAATTCCATATGAAAATATAAATTTTGTAACAAAATCTGAATTTTAACTCAAAAATTGCCCGTGGGTCCCACATCTTGGAACCCGACAAAAGTTATAAACTATGAACGCCTATTCAACCACGAGTCCAACCATATAAAAATTACTAAATTTCGACATCAACTTGACCCTCAAATCTTCAATTTAAACCAAATGGGTTTTCTAAATCTTCCAACTTAAATCACCAATTAAATGTTAAAAACAACTATGCGTTCTTGTAATTTGACCAAAATTGAGTTAAGAACACATACCTCAATATTTTTCTTGAAACATCTCCTGAAAAGTGCCTCACCTGAGCTATTAAAACCCAAAAATGGGTAAAAATGGCCAATCCCCGAATTTATATGTTCTGTCCAGGGCTTTTCGCACCTGCGACTAACTTAGTGGAAGGTGGGAAATAAAGTGAAAAATAAGAAAAATAAAAGTAAAGGAAGGTGGGGAATATTATTATTTTTAAAAAGAAGGAAAATGGGAAGTGGGGATTTTTTTTATTAAAATACAAACAATAAAAAATAAAAGAACAAATCTGAAAATTTTCGAAAATTCTTCTATAAATAGAAAAGAAAAATGAGAGAAGTGAGGAGAAAAAAAAGAGGGACGAGGGAATTGAGAGAAATTGTTTCTTCTTCTACGCTAAGGAAATTTCGACTCGTGTCATTCTTTCTTCGTCTTTCTTTCGAAACATCCTGGAATTCATTACCCGAAACCCAACAAAAATATTTCAAAATATCACCTTTTACATGCCAAACAATGGAGTTAATAGTCGAGGTCGAGGATTCCGTTGGAGCACCGTTCACTAGCTTTGATGTTCTTCTTTGCTTATACTTGTTCGGTGTTCGTCTGAGTTATTGTACCTGTTCTTGGAGACTCATTTAATTGGAAATTTTTCATTAAAGGTTTATTCTTTCCTTTGTTCTTTTTATCTGATTTCATGTGATTTTATTTATTTTCCTTTAAACTTTATAAATAATATTGTAAATTACTCCTTAAATGCTATATGCTTAATCATGTTACTGGAAATATGGTATTCAAACTTGCTTTAATGCTGGGAAGATTTGGACCCTAATAAGTTTGGATTTCGATTGCTAGATTGTAGGGTATTAGTATATGATGGTTTCATACACTTCTTCCACAAGTAATTTCATAATTCATGACTTTACAATAATCTCAAAGTTTAGGAAGAATAATGAACATCGTTAGAGTGATTTAGGCGCGCTTTTAATTTGTTTATCGCGATTATGTGTATGTTTGCGTGGCGTAATTGTGATTTCCAAAATTAAAACCGAAGTATGTGTTCGGTCAAGTTTGGCCAAAACAATCTTAATATAATAAAATAATATTAATTGTGTACACATACGCGTGACATAATTTTGGCACTAAAAACAAAACGGATTCACACACGTGATTCGTTTCAAAGATAATTCCATATTTTAATAATTAAAAGCGGATAGATAAAATATGAAAACCAATAAATCATATTTTATCCAAAATTAATATAAGCCAAGTTGTAGTCAATAAAGTGACCATGCTAGAACCACGGGACTCGGGGAATGCCTTACACCTTCTCCTCGGTGAACAGAATTCCTTACCCAGACTTTATTTTCGCAGATGAATAATAAAAGAGTCAAATCTTCCTTTGAATAGGGATTCAAATAAAAGGTGACTTGGAACACCCAAAAACCAAATTCCAAGTTGCGAATCTGAATAATAAAATAATCCCTACTTCAAAAATGCCACTTGAATTGGAAAAACTCTTTAACCTACAACAACCCATAACTTATATCCTTTGGGGGGTAAAAAGGAGATGTGATAGAGGGAGGGGTACTTTTGATAGAGGTCATCCTACCAGGCCTTTTCAGTCAGCGCTTCAGGCATCTCACAGTGCTTCAGGTAGTCGTGGTCCTTATGTATCTCATTCTCGGCAGCCAGCCTACAGTGCACCATCAGCTCCTATCAGTGCACCTCCGATTTAGAGCTATCACCATGGTTATCCGGCCCATTCACGTCAGCTTCAGCTTCAACAGCCACAGTAGCAGGATGCATTTTTTGAGTGTGGAGGTACTGGTCACATCAGGAGGTTTTATCCGAGATTACTAGGCGGCATTCCACAACAGAGTTCTTGTGCCATGGTCCCGGCACCATTACTTCACCGCCCGCTCAACCAGCTAGAGGCAGGGGCCAGGCAGCTAGAGGTGGAGGTCAGGTTGTTAGAGGTGGAGTTCAGGCCGTTAGAGGTGGAGGCTAGCCAACTAGAGGTCGTCCTAGAGACATAGCTCAGAGTGGTAGGGCCTAGCCCAAATTTTATTGTTTCCCAGCTAGACCTGAGGCCGATTCATGTGACGCCGTTATCATAGATATTGTTCCAGTTTGCTATAGAAATGCTTCAGTCCTATATGATCTGCGCTCTACTTATTCCTACATTTCATCCTATTTTGAGTGATCATGTGTATGTGTCCACATCTGTTTGAGATTATATTATTGTAGATCGCGTCTATCGCTCGTGTGTGATTATTATTCGGAGTCTTGAGACTAGCGTAGATCTCATACTTCTTCATATGGTATATTTTGATATTATCTTGGGTATGGTTGGTTGTCACCTTATCATGCTATATTGGACTGTCATGCCAAGACGGTAACCTTAGCCATGCCAGGGTTACCTCGGTTAGAGTGGAGAGGGACTTCTAGCCATTCAACCAGAACGGTTATTTCTTATGTGAAGGCTCGACGTATGGTCAAGAAAGGATGTCTAGCTTATTTGACCTATGTTTGTGATTCGAGTGCGGAGATTCCTTCCATGGATTCAGTACATATTGTGCGTGAGTTTCCAGAGGTGTTTCCTGCAGATCTGTCGGGGATGCCTCCCGACAGAGATATTGACTTATGTATTTATCATATCCTCTGGCCCTGCCAGAGTTAAAGGAATTGAAGAAGCAGTTGTAAGATTTGCTTGATAAGGGATCCATTAGACCTAGTGTCTCACCCTAGGGTGTGCTCGTATTGTTCGTGAAGAAGAAATATGGGTCGATGAGGATGTGTATAGATTATCGACAGTTGAACAAAGTCACTATTAAAAACAAGTATCTGTTGTCGAGGATTGATGACTTATTTGATCAGCTTCAGGTTGCTAAGGTGTTTTCGAAGATTGATTTGAGGTATGGATACCATCAGTTGAATATTAGGGCATCGGATGTCCCTAAGACGACCTTTTGGACCCAGTATGGGGATTTTGAGTTCCTAGTATTGTCATTTAGGTTGACAAATTCCCCAGCAACATTTATGGATTTGATGAACCGGGTGTTCAAGAATAATTTAGATTCTTTTGTGATTGTATTCATTGATGATATCTTGATCTACTCCCGTAATCGAGAGGAGCATGTTCAAATTGTACTTCAGACTATGTGGGATAGTCAGTTATATGCCAAGTTTTCAAAGTGTGAGTTTTGGTTAGACTCAGTCACCGTTTTGGGGCATGTTGTATTGGTGGAGGGCATAAAAGTAAATCCTAAGAAGATTTAGGCGGTTCAGAACTTTCCTATACTATTTCAGCTACAGAGATTCGAAGTTTCCTAGGTTTGGTGGGATATTATCACCTATTCGTGGAGGGGTTTTCATCCATAGTAGCCCTATTGACTTGATTGACCCAGAAGGGTGCCCCATTCAGATGGTCGGACGAGTGTGAGTTGAGATTTCAGAAGCTCAATACTGCTTTGACTACAGTGCTAGTGTTGGTGTTTCCTACTGGTTTAGGATTATACACGGTGTATTATGATGTATCTCATATTGGGCTCAGTGCAGTATTGATGTAGGATGGCAGGATGATTGCATATGCTTCGCGGTAGTTGAAGGTTCATGAGAAGAATAACCATGTTCATGACTTAGAGTTGGAAGCCATTGTTCATGCGCTACAGATTTAGAGGCACTATCTTTAGGGCGTGTCGTGTGAGGTATTCACGGATCATCGAAGTCTACAATATTTGTTCAAGCAAAAGGATCTTAACATGAGGCAGAAGAGGTTGTTGGAGCTGTTGAAAGACTATGATATCACCATTTTGTATCATCCCGTGAAGGCCAATATCGTGACCGATGCCTTGAGCAGAAAGGCGATGAGTATGGGTAGCCTTGCGTACATTCCAGTTGAGGAGAGGCTGCTAGTATCAGATGTTTAGGCTTTGGCCAATTAGTTCGTGAGGTTAGATATTTCGAAGCACAGTCGTATTCTAACTTGCACGATCTCTCGGGCTTTTTTGTATGAGCGCATCAGAGAGCGTCAGTATGATGATCTCCATTTGATTGTCCTTAAGGACACGGTGTGACACACTGGTGCCAAGTAGGTTACTGTTGGACATTATAGGGTTTTGCGGATGCAGGGTCATATTTGTGTGTCCAATATAGATGGGCTTCGTGAGTTGATTCTTGAGGAGGCCCATAGTTCCCGGTTTTCTATTCATCTGGGTGCCGCCAAGATGTATCAAGACTTGTGGAAACATTATTGGTGGAGGAGAATGAAGAAGGATATAGTTTCATATGTAGCTCGGTGTCTGAATTGTCATTAAGTAAAATACGAGTATCAGAGGCATGGTAGTTTGCTTCAGAGGCTAGAGATTCTTGAGTGGAAGTGGGAGCATATTACTATGGATTTTGTTGTTGGACTCCCACGGACTCAGAAGAAGTTCGATGCGATATGGGTCATTATGGATAGGTTGACCAAGTCGGAACATTTCATTCCAATGGCAGTTACCTATTCTTCAAAGTGCCTAGCTGAGATCTACATCCGTGAGATCGTCTGTCTTCATGATGTGCTCGTGTCTATTATCTTTTATCAAGGTACATAGTCTACCTCGCACTTCTGGAGGGTCGTACAGCATGAGTTAGGTACACGAGTTGAGTTGAGTACATCATTTCAACCCCAGACGGACAGACAGTCTGAGTACACTATTCAGATATTAGAGGTTATGTTTTGCGCTTGCGTTATGGATTTCGGGGGTTATTGGGACCAGTTATTTCCACTTGCAGAGTTTGCTAACAGCAACAACTACTAGTCAAGCATTCAAATGGCTCCCAATGAGGCACTATACGGGAGGCAGTGTCGTTCGCTAGTTAGATGGTTCGAGCCGGGAGAGACTCGGTTGTTGTGTATCGATTTGGTTCAGGATGCCTTGGAAAAGGTCAAGATTATTTAGGATCAAGTTCACACAGCTTAGTCTAGGAAGAAGAGTTATGCCGACCGTAGAGTTCATGATATTTCATTCATGGTTGGAGAGGGTATTGCTCCGGGTTTCACTCATAAAGGGTGTGATGAGGTTCAGAAATAAGGGCAAGTTGAGCCCTAGGTATATTAGACTCTTTGAGATTTTTGAGAGAGTGGGTGAGGTGGCCTATAGATTGGCATTGCCACATAGTTTGCCAGCAGTCCATCCGGTGTTCCATGTGTCCATGCCCCGGAAGTATCACGGTGATCTGTCCTACATGTTAGATTTTAGCTCAGTCCAATTGGACAAGGATTTGACTTATGAGGAGGAAGCGGTGGCCATTCTTGCCCGACAGTTAAGGTCTAAGAGTTATCCTTCAGTTCGAGTGCAGTGGAAAAGTCAGCTGATCGAGGCAACCACGTGGGAGTCCGAGTCGGACATGCGGAGTAGATATCCACACCTTTACACCAGTTCAGGTACCTTTCTATGTACGTTCAAGGACGAAAGTTTGTTTTAGAGGTGGTGAATGTGATGAACTAATAAGTCATTTATAGTTTAAACCTCTAGTTCTGTGTTCCGAGACCTCGAATAGCTTTGTTTAGCCTTTCTCTATTTGTGCGCGTAGTCTATATCTTTTTCCCGAAAATTTTTATGTGAAAACTTGAAGAAAATGTGAAATTTTGCCTTAAAACACATTTGAGTTAACTACGGTCAATGTTTTATGAAAGCGGGCCCGGATTAGTATTTTGACTATCCCGGTGTGTCCGTATCCTGATTTGAAACTTGGGCGTATCCCAGAATCGAATTCTGAAGTCCCTAACTTGATTTAACGTGATTTCTTCAAAACTAGTAATTTAAAGGTTTAAAGAATTTTTAAGCTTGACCGTAGGTTGACTTTGTTGCTACCAAGTTCGTATTTAGGTTCTGGAACTTGATATACGTTCATTTTAGTATTTATGACTTGTCTACAACATTTGGTGCAAAACGAAGTTGATTTGACGTGATTCGAATGTTAGGTTGGAAAATTGCATTTTCTTGAGTTTCTTTAAAAATATCATTCATTTTGATGTCTAATTCATAGTTCTAGGTATTATTTTGGTATTTTGATCATGCGAGCAAATTTGTATGATGTTATTACACTTCTGTGCATGTTTAGTTTGGAGCCTGAGGGACTCGGGTGAGTTTCGAATAGGTTACGAAGTGATTTTTGGACTTAGGCTATTGCTGGTTTTGAGTATGCTGGTGTCAGGTGTTTTCTGCTTTGTGATAGCAAATCCACTCTCGCGATCGCGAAGGGGGACTTGGGGTTGGGGTGGTTTTACTCTATGCGAACACGGGAAACAGGTCGTGAACGCGAAACTTTGGGGGGCTTACCCTTCGCGAACGCGAACACGGAGGTTTGTGGGGTTCTAGGGAGCTGGGTAGGTCACTCTATGCGAACGCGAGCCCAGGATCGCGAACGCGAAGGCAAGGGGAGGCTAAGCCTTCGCGATCGCGATGGCCCTTTTGGCCAGTGCTCTTCGCGAACGCGTGAGGTGCTTCGCAAAGAGAAGAACACCTGACGCCACACTTTAAAACTTCTAAAAATCGGGATTTCACTCATTTTTCACCATCTTCACATTAGAGCTCGGCCTAGTGGTGATTTTGAAGAGAAATTTCATCACTATTTCGTAGGTTAGTATACATTAACTCGTTTTCTTTCATTTCCATCAACACCCATTGATTTCTAGCCTTAATTTAAGCTATTTCATGGTAGAAAATTAGGGGTTTAGGTAGAATTGAGGATTTTTGTAAAATTGAGATTTATACCTCAAATAGAGACCAGATTTTGAAATAATTGCATAATCGGGCTCGGGGGTAAAAGTGTAATTGGGTTTTTATTCGAATCTCGGGTTTTGACCAAGCGAGTCCGGGGTTGACTTTTGTTGACTTTTTGGGAAAAGTGTAAAGATCTTAACTTTATGTATTGAAATTGATTTTCCTAGCATTGTTTGTTGATATTAAGTCGATTTTGGTTAGATTCGATTGGTTTGGAGGCAAATTTTAGAGGGAAGGCCCCGATTGAGCTTTGATTTGCTTGCAGAACGAGGCAAGTGTTGGGTCTAATTTTGATTTGAAGGAATTAGGAACCATTGAGCTATATGTTATTTGAATTGCATGTGTAATGGCGTATATACGAGGTGATGAGTGTATATATGCTATAAAAATAATTGTTTCCATGTTTTCCCATATTTCATTAATTATCTTATTCCATGTCTTAACTGCTACATGATTTAATTGCTTTTTATGTTGTAACTTGCTACTTGTCATTAATTACTCTTGTATTGAAATGTTCGTTTCCTCCGTAATTCCATAATTAATTATTGTTTGCCTTAATTGCCTTACTTGTACCCTTTAACTGTCTTATATTTGGCTTGTCTTGTTGCTTTGTATTAATTGTAGTATTTCTTGATTTGATATGGGGGTTCCTTATTGCTTTGTTTTCATATTCTTTAATCGTAGAGATTCTTATGAATTGAGTTGTTGAATTGATTATATTTATTGATTTTGTTTATGGATCGGGTTGCACACTGCAACGGTTGTGATATGGTGGAATAAGGGAGGATATTATATTAGTATGGTGGGATCGGGTTGCACATCGCAACAGATATTATATGTGATTTTGATATGGTGAAATAAGGGAGGATTTGATATTGATACCGTGGGATCGATTGCGCTCCGCAACGGATTTTATATGTTATTCTTGATATTGATATGGTGAAATAAGGGAGGATTGTGTTTGTACGGTGGGATCGGGTTGTGCGTCGCAACGGATTGTGTGTGTTGTACTCATTGTTGGATTGTGTTAATTTTCAGTATTTTCATCTGAGATTCTGAGGACTAGATTTTCTGGTTTCACTGATTTCGAGGATTGAGTTTGCTTTCATCAGTTAACTGCTTTGTCGTTATTTCATGTGTTCCTTTCCTATTGTTATTATTATTATACTGCGCACAGGTTATTGTAAGTGACCCGCCTTAGCCTCGTCACTACTTCATCGAGGTTAGGCTCGACACTTACAAAGTACATGTGGTCGGTTGTACTCATACTACACTCTGCACTTCTTGTACATATTTTGGAGTCGATTCTAGCGGCGGTCAGTAGATTGCTTGGCAAAGACTTGAGGTACAGCTGCACAATGTTCGTAGCTCTGAAGTCTCCTTCTTCATCATTCTATCTATTTACTTTATTTCAGACAGTTATGCTTTCGTTCGGACTTTTATTTGTAGCACTCTAGTCGCTCGTGTACTTGTGACACAAGTTCTGGGATTGTATATAGATATCGCTGTTATTTTGGTTTACTCGCTCTATTTTAGTTTATTCAGTTTCTTGGTTATCATTTAATTTGAGTTGTTTAAAAATGGCTAAAAACTATTCTAAGGTTGACTTGCCTAGCAAGTGAAATGTTAGGCGCCATCACTGTCCCGAGTAGGAATTCCGGATCATGACAAACTTAGTCCAATATTACATATGATGTAACACGCATATCTAGGTGAGCCCGTCACAAAGTATACAGCGTTGTGAGGTTTCATTAGTAATTGACTAATTTTACACTAGTTGTACGTCAACCTACCACAACTCTTCTCATTTATTTGCATTTGGAACCAATATATATATATATGTGTGTGTGTGTGTGTATGAGGAGTTATAACCAAGAAGTTCAATTTGATGATAATTCCAAAGTAAGAATAACTTCCAATAGCTTAAGATCAAAATGAATGAATGAGGACTGGAATTCCATAAACATATATGAAATTATAGGGATATAATTCCTTGCATAAATTGAGAAGCGCCCAGATCAGATCAAAGAAGGAGAATGCAAATGAATAGGGTGCATGAACCAAAATCAACCCATCACTCAAAGAGTTAAACCAGTTATGGTCCCGAGTGAAAAGCTATAGCTTTGCCATGAAAATTAACTTGAGAAAAACTCGAAAGGTAACCCCACCAATCACATGACATATGTCAGAAGGATAACAACTTTGGTTTCAGAAGTGGGGTAGCAAATGAAAGAGCGACTTACCTGTAAAGTAAAGAGTATTTCTAGTTTTGGATATAAATTTAATAAGGTAAAGAATATTTACACTAACACAGTATATTGTATCATGTTGCACCACGTAACTTTAACTAGCGGCGAACTCAAAAATTTTGCAAAGGACGTTTAAAGTTTAATGTATATCTATAAAAATAATTTTTGACCTAAGTGCATAATATAATTTTCTATATATTCAATATAATTTTTCCGACGAAGGGCACTCTTTATAGCTATGCCACTGCATGTAACTTGTCTTATTTTTTAATATTCTTGGTCTCACTTTTTATAAACGGTTACATGTAAGTATCTGATAACGTAAAAATTCGTTAACATTAATTGTTTATCCTATTTTACAGACAATTAATTTTAGTTATTATGCAAAGTTTGTTGTAGTTATCTTCTTAGTAATTTGTTAATGTAAACATTCTCGTACAATATCAGTGATTAGAGGTTAAAGTCAATCATGAAAGTCTTATTGTTGCCTGTTGGTGCACACATTAAAAAATATTTATTACTACACGCCTGAGTTGTTCAGTTATAATATCCATAAACTATTGTTTCCTCATATGATTTTAGCAATCTTCACAACATGAACTAAATTTTAGGTTAATTCGTCTTAAGATCTAGTTTTTCAAATGATGTTAGAGTCAGACCTATTCTTAATCTTGATATATCTAATGTTGGACCATGAGTTATATTGTGTCATGATCAACGCACCAAATGTCTAGTTATGAATACGCGGAGCGTTCATCTCATATTGGTTAAAGAAATTATTGTTGTCTCGTTATATTGTTTCGAGGAACTCTCATTTCATGATCTAACTTTTGAAGTTTAGTTAGGATTAAGGTCCACATAAGAACATCCATGCCCAAACCGATAAACTATTCATACCAAAAGGATTATATCTGTTGATAAGTTGTGAAGAGTTTAACCATAAATAATCCCTTTTCTCGGATGCTTGGAGAATATATGCAGTAATAGTAGCAACAAAATCAAAATGGAGCCTGGGCTCTTTGATTTGGATATATATATAATAGGGTAAATAACTCTATCCAGATGACCTCTGCAATATCTTAATGTAGCAGAGTAGCAGTCAATAATTTGATCAACATGACAAAAGGAAATTTAAAAGTTTCAACCCGTTGTTGTTGGTAGGGGTGTACAAAGTAAACCGATGAACCGCACCAAATCGATAATTCGAGTCAAACCGAGAAAAAAACCCGATTGTGGTTTGGTTTGATTTGGTTTGGTATTAGAAAAAAAAAAACTCGATCATAATTGGTTTGGTTTGGTTTTAATTAGAAAAAGTCAAACCGAAACCAAGCCAACCTGACATTACATGTATACAAGTTTTAAAAATATTTTATACATAAAAATAACTATTGGAATGTAATTTATAAATATTCTTTAAACTTTTTCATAATTCACTCTTTTAATGTATTATTTCAAACTAGGACTTATAATTTTTGAATGGTCAAATATGTTTTATAGTCCATAAAAGTTAGTAATTTAAATAAAGCCCAAAGCAAAATAAATCAATACTAATGCTAAAAAAAATCAATCAATACTAGGAAGTAGGAATGATAATAGTATTGTATATTTATTCTTTTAGTTTTGCAT
Source organism: Nicotiana tomentosiformis (assembly GCF_000390325.3). NCBI lineage: Eukaryota > Viridiplantae > Streptophyta > Magnoliopsida > Solanales > Solanaceae > Nicotiana > Nicotiana tomentosiformis. The sequence goes on from NC_090820.1 coordinate 82,908,236, forward strand.
TAGTTTAGATAGTGAAAATGCATAACTTATTTTTATCATTTTTTAGTCATGTAATTAATACTTAGTACTTATTTTAGCATGACTTAGTGATTTTAGATTATATTTATTTTCATTATGTCTTATTAATTAACAATATTTATTTTATACGGCTTGTTGAGTATTTTAGTATAATTATGACTCATCTCACATTATGTTGTATTATTTTCTAGGAAAATATCTTATATAGTTTTATCCTACTAGGACCTAAGAAATATTAGAGCACATATTATATATTTTATGCTATGAAGATTTTATCGAAAAAAAATCCGAAAAATCAAAGAAAAATCGAGATTGAAAAATTCGACTTTTGTTGGTTTGGTTTGGTTTGGTTTATAGATTTAAAAATCCGAGACAATTGATTTGGTTTGGTAATTAAAAAATCTGAACCAACCCGACCTATATACACCCGTAGTTATTGGTTCTAGTGTTCTATATGATTTCTTTGTATAGTGCAACAATATTAGACAATCGGTACTGCCCTACAATCCTAATAGCATGTCATATGAAATACTGGGTAGGACCTACATTTAAAGATTTTAAATCCTTTAATCAGTATATTAGATAACATGTACAAAATTATAATATTTCTCTGCTAGTGGTTACAAGATAACTTTGTTTTTCCCTTTTTATTTCGGAGAAAGGTATAAAAATATTTTAGACTTGTCCGCATATTTTCAGTTATACACTTATTTTTTGCGAGGATTCTATGAAATGTGAACTGACTCTAGGTCCTTATGAAAGTACCTCATTTTTGTATGATCATATAAAATTTACATTTAAGCTGTTTTATTGTGAACCAACAATAGATTACAGATTTTGAACTCATACTTGTCAAAAAATTGCAACTAACCCTTAGTACTTAGTATCATAACTGTAGGCATATTGCTGACGAACAGCTCTATCAATGTTCATGCAATAAAAAATACTTTGAGCAACTGTTATTACATGGGCTATAAAAGAGAGAGCGTCAGAAGCAAGTGAAATTATTTTGTTGAGTTCTAGGTTCAAGTGCATGTTCTTCCTCCGGGTTACATGTCTGAGGCACTGGCTAAACAAATTGGCAATTTTATTGGGTCCTTTAGTTGTAATGCTCGAAAATTATTGAAAAACCTAATGTTTTTATGCGTATAAGGGTCGAGATTGATATTTGAGAGCCATTAAAACATTCTAAGAATACTGCCAGACGTGGAGAAAATATTGCTACTATTAATTTTTATAATGAAAGGCTATTATTATTTTTGTTAAGATCGGGAACCCGGTTAGTACGGAATTTAGCCAAACAATATTATAATGACAAGAAAAAAGACTATGCAAGCTGATAATGACGGTAATTAAAGCATATAAATAAGGCACCAATATTTTAACGTGGTTCTGTGATTTCCCGATAGACCATCTAGAGCTTTAACCTATAATTCTGTGTTTTAAAATCTCAAATAGCTCCTTTTAGCCTTCCTCAATTTGTGTGCGCAGTCCGTATCATTTTTCGGAAGGTTTTTATGTGAAAAATTGATTAAAATGTAAAATCGTACATTAAAACTCATTTGAGTTGACTTTGGTCAACGTTTTGAGCAAACGGACCCGGATCCGTATTTTGACGGTCCAGATGGGTCCGTATCATGATTTGAGACTTGGGTATATGCCCGAAATCAAATTCGGAAGTCCCTAGCTTGATTTATCGTAATTTGTTGAAAATTAGATGTTTAAAGAAATTTCAAGTTTAACCGATGTTTCACTTTGATGCTACCGGGTCCGGATTTCGGTGCCGAAACTTGGTATAGGTTCATTACTATATTTTTAGGTTTTTTTGGGCTTCTATTTCTTCATCGCGATCGCGAAGAGCAAACTGGGCTGGGGAGGGGATTTACCTTACGCGAACGCGGGGAATACGTCGCGAACGCGAAGGCTTAGGGGGTTTAACCTTCGCGAACATGACCACCCACACGCGAACGCGAAGGTTTGTGGGGCACTGGGAAGGCTGGGCTAATGTTTTTTGCGAACGCGGCCACTGGATCGCGAACGCGATGGTCAGGGGGGAGAAACCATCGCGAACGCGAGGAACCTTTCGCGAACGCGAATGCTATTTGGGCCACTGTGCATCGCCAACGCGACAGGCCCTTCGCGAACGCGAAGGCCTGACGCTAGTGATTTAAAATGTTTCAAAGGCGGGATTTAACCCATTTTTCACCATCTTTCCATTTGAGCTCGGCCTAGAGGCGATTTTGAAGAAAACATTTATCATCAATTCATAGGTTAGTATACTTTAACTCTTTTACTTCCATTTCTAACATCATCCATTAATTTCTAGCCTTAATCGTTGTTCATCCATGGTAGAAAATTAGGGATTTGGGAAGAATTAAGGTTTTTTGCAAATTTGGGATTTAGACCTTAATTTGGGGTCGGCTTTCGAAACTATTTATATAATCGGGCTCGGGGATGAATGGATGAATGGGTTTTGGTCCTAATCTGGGGTTTTGACCAAGTGAGCCTAGGGTTGACATTTTTTGACTTTTTGGGAAAAGTGTAAAAATCCTAACTTTATGTATTGAAATTGATTCCTTTAGCATTATTTGACGTTATCTAGTCGATTTTGGTTAGATATGATTAGTTTGGAGGCGGATTCTAGAGGAAAGACCCCGGTAGAGCTCAGAGTTGATTGCGAAGTGAGGTAAGTGTCGTGGTTAACCTTGACATGAGGGATTAAGACTTGTTTTCTTATTTGCTACGTGTTTAAATGTTTGAGTACAACGTATATGTGAGGTGACAAGTACTTATGCGTTATTTTTGGGTAAAGCATGCAGGTGGGACTTGTTTTCTTGTAATTTATTGCCTTATTTAATTATGACATCCATGCTTAGATTAGTTTATTACTTACTTGATTGTTCTTTCCGCATTTATGAATTAATTGTGATTATTGAGTATTTTTGGAAGTTGAGGTTTGGCATCTTGTAACCATTATTGACGTAAGGTTTATTCTTGCATTATCTATCTCCCAAATTTTTATATTCATTACTACATGGTAAGGGAGAGTGTTAAAGCACGAAGGGTGATATCGTGTCGCTTATTGCTTTATTTATTGATTAATACATAGTGAGAAAGAGAGTAAAAGCACGAAGGGTGATGTCGTGTCGTATTTATCGTTTCATGGAGAGGTTGAGAGTAAAAGCACGAAGGATGATGCCGTGCCATTATTATTGTTTCATGGTGAGGTTGAGAATAAAAGCACGATGGGTGATGTCGTGCCGTCTTCATTCATTATGTTTATCCGTTTTCATTGGTTGATGATTTATTTGACTGTCTTATGTCGTCATTCATATTGTAGCTATCGTATCATGTTCCCCTTTCACATGTCCCCTTCCAAATCGTACATATTAAATCTCTATTTGTTATTATGTTGCACATATATCCTCGTTTGTACAAGTTTAATTACGTGAGTGTCCTGTCATAGCCTCGTCACTACCTCGTCGAGGTTAGGCTCGGTACTTACAGAGTACATTGGGTCGGTTATATTCATACTACACTCTACACTTCTTGTGCAGATTTTGGTACTGGTCCCAGCTGTACGTGAGGTGCATCATCTCGGATTATCACTTCTTGAGACTCGAGGTAGATCTGCTGGCGTCCGCAGACCTTGAAGTCCCCTTCCTCTTTCCTCATTTACTGTTCATTTCATTCGAAACAATTGTATTTATTTCAGACTCTATTTGTAGAATTTCTAATAGCTCGTGCACTTGTGACTCCGGATCAGAGATTGTACTTAGATATTTTTGGTTATTTTACCTTTTCGTACATCATTCTAGTTGTATTTCAGTTTAAATGAGTTTTTATTACTTGAATTGTTTAAATGGCATACGATTTACTCTAACGTTGGCTTACCTAGCGAGTGAAATGTTAGGCGTTATCACGGTCCCGAAGGTGGAAATTCCGGGTCGTGACAGGTTCGGTCAGTGTGACCTACGTCCACAAGTGAAGAAGAGCAATTTCACTATAGTAGCAAGAGTACAAAAGCGAGTACAAAATTAGAGTCAATACTCTAATCAACCCAAAATATCCCAAGAGAATAACCTCACAAGATCACTCCAAAGAAGGGTTCATACAAGTGTTTCACGACATTCAACTCTCTTACAAAATACTCTCAATTATTAAAGGAAGAGGAAAAGAAACAAGAAATATGAATAACTCAAATCTTGTTGGTGCATTTTGAAATGAGCAGGGAGTGCTCATTATATAAGAGAACTGGAAAGAAATGCTTGGCCAATCCTCTCAAAATACAAGGCCATTTATTGGCCAACAAAGTCTAAATATAGAAGGCCAAATTGTTGGCCACGTCTGACAATTTTGCTTCATCTGTGGTTTTTTGGAACATGAGGATTATACTTGCGAGACTAAATTCGTGTTATCACAAGACTATATCGTTAAAATTTGAGGGCCTTGGCTGAGGGCAGTAACAAAGCAGAGAGTGCAGGCGAGGTGCCATGGTTAGATGAAGATGATACAGATAGTAATTGTAAATCTGCAAAGATATTTCTAAGAGGGAAGACCTACGTGGAAAATATAAAAGTAGGGAAAAATATAAAGTTAGTAAAGGGTGTAGGGTCTTACGCGGCTGTTTTAGTTGAGTGAGCCTAATGCTTATTGAAAAAATATGGACAATTCACGTGCAGTTCCTGCTCTTAAAGGAGCTAGTTAGAAGGAATAAGCTAGATGTAATTTTCTTGATTGAAACTCTTGTGGATGTTGCAAAATTAAAGTTAAAGAAGTTCTCAATAAAATTAGTTTCATTTATTCTTTTATTGTAAATAAAATTATTAGGAGTGGTGGTTTGACTGTATTTTTGAATAATAATAACAATAATCTTGTGAGCATATAAACATATTCTAATAATTTTGATAGACCTTATTATTTCTCCTATGATCGAAGAGAAGTGGAGATTAATGGGTTTCTATGGCCTTCCTAAACGGCATAGAAGGAGAGACTCTTGGGCTATTCTAATTCATTTGAGTTCTATTTCTCGGCTACCACAGTATAGAAGGAGAGAATCTTGTGTTTATCCGAAAAACGGATAGAGTTTGAAATTATACGTAGTTCTAAGCATACGTGATATAGCTTGGTATAAATCTGAAAAGTAAGTAGAAATATATTGAATATTGACTGTATAAAGGAATGAAATACAAACCATATTGAGTAGAGAATGATTTATAAACAAGCAAGATGAATCAATGACCAAGCTCAAAAAAAGATAATTTCAACTATATATCAATGTAGTAATCTTTTGAACGTAAGTGTATCAATGTTTTCATCTCTGGATGTTCAATGTGCCCTTACAGAAATGATACCAACTCTTAATATAATGGAAAAATCCTGCTTTGGATATAATAAAAAATACATAGTGAAGATCTCATGATAGATTAATTAATTAGTTTTTCCTTAATTCCCGCCGAGATTCTCTCCCTAAGTACGGCTACAATGGCTCTTTGTCTCGTAGCTCGATCTTGGTTGGTTTTGGTACTGACTGATCTCCGGATCTCGAGCTCGATATCGACTCGAGCTCGATATTGACTCGGGCTTGGTATTGCCTTGGGCTCGGTATTGACTCGAACTCGATATTGACTTTGAGCTCGGTATTGATCGGTCCCTGAATCTTGAGTTTGATAACCTGGCTTCGGATCTCATCTCGATATTATGAAGACGACCCTTGGTCCATCATGTTCTAATTTTGACTAATTATACGAAGAGAAAAATCAATTTTGACCGTATACATCTTGGTTCGAGAACTCGTGGCTTATGCATTTTGATATTACACATGTTGTGACAAAGGTTGGTGTATTGATTCTTCTTCTTCTCATTAGTGCTCAAGTCCTCTCGAATTGTAGCAAAAGGATGAATATTGATTTTTGAAAAAAACCAAATGAATTCTTTGCTCAGCTTTGATTATTCGCAGAAGGCGTGATTTGGATAGTGTTGATGCGATTAGTAAGTAGAAGATTAATTTTAATGATGTCTTGCTACAAGAAAAAATCTTTTAGAAGTAGAGACCTAAAAAATTTAGCTACAATTTAGTGATGATAATACTAAATTCTTTCATACCCAGGCATCGGAGCTTAGAAGGAAAAATCAAATAGAGACATTAAAAGATGAAGGTCAGTACTAGGTAAACTCAGAAGATAATATTAATTCTTTAATTATTACTCTAATTTATTTTAGCAAAGCTCCAGAGATTATGCTCCAATTATTAGCAAAGTAAATAGAAGGGTTTCATATGATAATAACAGTTTGTTATTGGCTTCATTTTCTGAATGAAGAGTTACGCAAAGCTGTATTTCATATGCATCCAGATAAGTCACCAGGGGCTGACTATGTGAATTTTACTTTATTTCAGAACTAGTGAATTTACGCGCGATTAATAAAGAACTTAAATAATTTTTTTAATATCTGAATATTAAAATTATATTAGTCATCGAATCTAAATGTATTAGAGTTCAAGTTCTAATCAATTTTATTATTATCGATCTTATATTTTTTCTAGCTTTTTTCTTATTGGGGTTTTATTGTTAGATAGTTAATCCTTTTTCTTAATAACCTAAACGTATATACGTGATGCTATACCTATTTCTCAACTTTTACCTTTTTTTTTTTTTTTTTCTTCTTATTTTCTTTATTGCTTTCGTAACCATTTATTTTTCAGAAAAAAATGTCAAATATAAAAATACAAAATCAAATATAAATTACAGAAAATAGTCCAAAAAAGTTGACCTACTGATATTGTCGAGTCTCAGCATATTTAATCTCGCATGAAAATATTAAAAACAATTCTGGATAGTTGACTCGTTCATCGCTTTATGAAAATTAAAGCCTTACCTGTATTGGCTTGATGAATTGCCGCATGTCAAGCTATGTGAATTGGTTTAAAATGAAAGTGAAAGAAGTGATAAAATTGTGAGTAATTGAAAAGAAGACGACATTGGTGAATATACTAATAAACTCTGACTGAAGAATTTTTTGAGGGAAGTGGTGAAAAAAAGATAGAGAAATTGATGAGGAAATATTTTATACCATACATTTTCGTTCCTCCCCCCTTCCCCCCACCCCCCACCCCCTCGTTTTCTTTCCTTATTTTTCTTTTTCTTCTTTTCTTTCTCCCCATTTTCTTTTCCTTTCTCTCCTTTATCTTTTTCTCTTGGTTCTAATTGGCGTTCCGCTCCTCTTTCCATTTGATAGGCCAAAGTATTTTATTCTTCCAGATTTTCTGTAAATTCGCAGGCTTATTTTCTTTGTCTTGCTATACAATGCTCTTACATTTTAAAATAGTCACCATAGTATATAAATTCAATGAAGAAACTGTAATATATTTTAATTTTCAACAGCACTAACAACATGTGCCATCAAAGAGACCAAGAATTTAATATGTATATATAAAAGAAAAACGAAGCACCTGTAGTAGATGAATAAAATCTTCAAACTCAATATTTTCAATCCCTGCCAAATCTCTTAGGATTTGACCATGTGGCTTCTTGTTCTCCTCGGTAGATGTACTTATCAAGAAATATGTTGTAGCTCCTCTCCTCACCGCCATAAAATGATGGTGTTCTAAGGTACTATAAAAAGCATCAAACATCAAATACTGTAACATTTACAGAAACACATATATGCAAAGTTCAAATATCAAACAAAACAGAATAATATCAAATATCATATACTATTCCCATTTAATGAAACAAAGGTATGTTAAAAAAAATAATTGACATCTCACCATATCCAACCCTAATGAATCAAGAGAACAATAGATTAAATTAAACAATCACATCTTTATTTTAGGGAGGGGAAGAAAATGACGATATTCAATAGAGCCTTATAGACCTTCCTATTAGACCTTCCCATTAGCTACTTTAGATTTTGTTTGAGAGTACACAGTATTCACCGCTGTAAAGCTTTATGAATTGGATTTTATTAACTGCCGTGTATCCTTTCAAAGTAGCAGTTACTTTTATTAATTGTTGCAATAGTCGTGAATCCTTTAAATTGCAACTGTAGCAGCCGTTTTTGGAAGAACACGAAATTTGGTATATGATTGGGCATAACATTACGGTGGCTTTCTGGTACTGCTTAGAAAATAAATATTTTTCTAACTCATTAAGTAAATTCATTTTGTCCTTATACCAAAAAGAAAAATCCTTCTACTCTTAAAGACTTGCGCCATATTGCTTTATATAATTTTCTATATAAAATCATTACCAAAGTTCTTTATAATAGGCTGAAGTCTTTGTAGTCAAGAATTACCTCGCCAGCTCAGTAAGCTTTTGTGCCTAGACGGTCGATTACTAATAATGTGTTAATACCTTCTGAAGTAATTCATTACATAGATGAATTATGATGTGTGTGACTTCTGTGAGTTATTATTAGTGGGGCTTATTAGGTCAAGCAGTTAATTTTGATATGTCTAGAGTTTTTTCAGCACTAATGTAGCGGAAGATGCACAACTTACTTTATCTACTGAATTAGGGGTTTATAACCCATTGATCTTACAGTTATTTAAGCTTATCTTCATTAATTGGCGAAAATAATACTCAAATTTTTACTTTTCTAAAGACAAGGTGAGGAATAAGCTTTTTGGCTAGGGTAAGAAATTTTTATCTAGAGCAGGGAAGTAAGTTTTAATTAAGTTAGTGGCTCAAGCTATCCCTTCACACTGTATGCAAGGGCGAAGTTATGTGCGGCCAAGGAATGTTAACTAAACACCTTTCGTCGAAAAATTATATTATGTATAAAAAAACATATTACTTGCTATTGATAAAAAAAAAATAGACTTTAAACATCCTTGCATAGCCCGTCGAAAAAAGATATTCAAAATTTGAACACGCTTATTGAATTTTAATAGCTTTGACACTGACTATATAGTTGTGTTCCTTATTTTGCATTCTTTATGTGTTGACATGGAGAAACTGATGAACTCATTCGGGAAGGTTCAAAGATTAAGGAGGGCAAAATATATAAGTTGTCATCTGACCTATGGTCTAAATCTCTGTTACACATTTTTTGGGAATGAATATTACTTTACATATCCAACCTTTCCAAAGTGTATCTAAGAGCCCGTTTAGACATAAGAAATTTTTTCCTTTTTTTCAAAAAAAAATTAATTTTTTTCGAAATTAGCGTTTGTTCATAAAATTTTCAATTTTCACTTGAAGATGCATTTTGAAAATTTTCGAAAATTTTAAAAACTCCAAAAATCCGTTTTTCAATATTTTCACTCAAATTACTCACAAAACTTCAAAAACAACCCAAAATTATATTCATGTCCAAACACAACTCTAAATTTCAAATACCATTTTCACTTGAAAAATAATTTCCCCCTATTTTGAAATTTTACAATTCTTATGTCCAAATGCCCACTAAAATACACTACTTTTTTCTTAATTAGTTTTTCAGAATATGTGTAATGTCATGCAACCAATAAAGTCATGACACGTGTTAAAAAAAATTTAAACAATAAAATACTTAAATTTATAATTATACACATAGCACCTTCTCTCGTCTCTTTCTCTTTTGCAAGGTGTACAACCAGTGCTACAACAATGGCAGCCACCATAAATAAGAAGCTACCACAACAATGGCAGCCACCATAAGATTCCTCCATCTACGCCCCAAAACCAAATCCACTTTCCCTCGTTTCTTCTCTTCTTCATCAAATCTTGAACCCCCTCATGTCCCAACCACCCCTTCAGAACCACTCCACCACCAATAATAAACACAATCTCTACCCCCTGAACCCTTCTCGTTTTCCTCCATCGCCAACCAAAATCTTTCCTCCATGTTTAACATGTCATAATAGTAACGAATCTTGAAGATGAAGGAAATAGAACTGAAGAATTATATAATTTCAGCCATTTTTAAGAAATATAATTCTTTTTTCGATTTATGTAAAATGGGTCTTAATGGTAGAAAAAGAACCAAAAGAATTTTTATAGCCACTCTTAAAGAAAATTTACAAGTTATTTGATTAATTCTTTATGATGAGTTTAATAGATTAGTAAATTACATGTTAAGAAGATGAAAAAAGGGGAAGGTATTGGGAGAAAACAAAGAGGAAAACGAGGAGAGGGGGTATGTCACGAGGAAGAAGAAGAGAGGGAGAGGGTGGGGTTATGGGGACCCACTAATTAAAAAAAAAAAGAAAATATATAAAATTTTGACACGTGAAATTTAAACATATTTGGGAATGCTTTTTCAAAGGTTCACGCTCTTATCTCTGTTGTTACGCACGCACGTGCCACGTAGCAAAAGTAGTGTGTCTTAGATACACTTTGAAAAAGTTGGGTGTGTAAAGTAATATTCGTTCCCAGAAAGTATATAACAGGAATTTGGGTCATAGGTCATGTGGCTACTTATATATTTTGCCATTAAAGAGCAAATAAAGATGCATTGGCTTTCATGGCGACGCCTTTGTGAACAAAGATATTGAAGGTACGAGTTTTTGTAACAGTATTATCTTAATACTGCTATGTTTGGGAGTAGGGTTCGAGATTTCTCACTGAACATGAATTGAATTGATATAAAATAGAATCATGGGTCATGAACAGTGATTCGATTGATGATGAAGAAAGATATTTTTGGTTCAGTTCTCCGCCTAAGTAATAGAAAATAGGATTGATCAATTCTATTGAGTCTTGACTCATAGTGATTATTTATCAAAGAATGACTCTGATTATCAAATGATTAAACAATCGAGAGCAATTTACTTATGATACTTAGTTGACATTCATAAAAAGTATCTAATGAATTATATGTTCAGTGCCTCATGTTTAGTAGAAAGACGGATATTCCTTCCTCATCTTCAAAACTAAATATTTTCATTCAGGGACTTTTTTATCGGTTAAATTAGGCCACAATTCTAATTATGTATGAAAGAGCATATTGCATTCTAAGGAGCTATTACAAAATGGTATTAGGTGAAGAGTAGAAAATAGTGAAAATATTAGTATGGGCAACGACCCTTGGCTACTTTCAAAGAATAATTTTTTTCTCAAAAGTCATTTATCCGTGGAAGCTCAAGACACGTGAGTTAAAGATCTATTTTGTGAAGATACCAAAATATAATTTCTCCATCTTCAAAGCAAAAATAATTTGTATTATTTCGATTAGTGTAGGGATAGCCGTAGGGCGGACGCACGTTCAATGAAGCGATGTCACGCGATATCGTTTCATCGGAAAATTTTACTAAATATATGTATTAATATTGTGAGTAAACGGATAAGTAGAAAAGAATGACACCACTTGACACGAATTATCTCCTGACGCGTTGGTTATGTGCTTGATTTTGCTCTAAGAGGTCGGAGTTTCAAACCTCAACTAGTATTTTTTTTTTTTTTTTGCAAATATTTGAGAGAATCTCTGTGATTAAAAATTATGATTAAATAGAATTGAACTCATGACCTTTTTTAACTTGAGACTCAACAAAACCAAAGAACTGCTAAGGGTTAACATATTATAAAATCTTATAATACATTAATTGCGAGGAACTGGACTAATCGTCAAGAATTTGATTGTAATAGAGGTTTGCCATCAAATTTTACACCAATTCTCTTGCATATAAAGTAAGGATGTCAAATTTATCCCATAAAAATATAACTCGATCGATTTGTTTAAGTTTAAGCGAGTTGGACTGGTCATATATGGCGACTCAAATTAACACATCTAATCTTTTTGTCAATTTGGATTACATATTCTGTCCAAAATGACTATGGGACAAGAAAATTTGGGATGGTTTGTTAGACACAACTACGATTAAAACATGTATTATTTTAGTTTGATTTGATAATTAAATAAATTATTAAGAACAAATAAATAAACGAATCAACAACAATTTTGAGTTAGGCGAGCTTGATTATGAACCTTTATTTAGCTTAGATTATCCAACACATCGAATCTTTGGACAAATTATGACTCAACTCTCTTATTGTTACAATCAGTTTTAATCTGTCGAATTTAACTCGACTTGTTAATGCAAATTGAATTGTTCAAATGTTTTAACAGGAAAACCAATTTTAACGGTAAAGTAGGTAACATCGTGAAGGGTTTAAAGTTGAATTTAGAGAGATCTTATTTCAGAAGTCTAAGTATTTATATTTACAAGAGTAAACAATAAAGGCGCCCATGGCCTAATGGATAAGGCGCTTGACTTCTAATCAAGCGATTGTGGGTTCGAGTCCCACTGGGCGTGTGCTCATTTTTTAATAATACTATAATCCAAGTGCTGGCTTTTAACAAAAGGAATTTAAAATTTATATATTAACTTACGGTGTAAGCAAGTAAGATACTCTCACCCAATTAGTACCAAGCTCGATATACTATTTATGTAAATAAGAATCCCCTTCATTATATAATTTCTTTATACAAATAGATATAAAATTGATGGGGCAATTTTACAAGTATATTTTGTACTATAACCCTTCCTATCCCAAATATGTCTATAAAGAGCAGATAATAATTGTATTAGTGTTTATAATTGATGACTTTTGTGTAATATTAATTGTTAGATTCTCGTTGTCTCTATGAAATATACATTTCGGTTCCATTGCCAAGAACTAAAGTAGCTAGTTGAGGAACGAAAGAAATAATGGTAGGAAATAAACAAAAACGAAGAGAGAGAACTGACGTTTATTCACTTCTTAAATATCCAAGGGATCTTATACATTCCACTTGGAAAAAGAAGAAAAAAAAAGAAAGGAAAATGGTGTACATGTTATTGGAAGATCCTTTTCTGAACAAACTATACTCCACTATAAAAAAATCTTTCAAAAATGCTATTCTTTCTTTTGCTGATCACTGCAATTCCCCAACAGGTGCTTCATTCAGCCAGAGGAAATGGATGAAATCATACAACTTTGCGCTCACACTAACCTGCTCAGTAATTCAACCAAAACCAACAAATTTTTTTGCAAAAGAATGCTTCAGCCAGGGGGCATATGGAGTACATAATCAATCTGTTTAACTGAACCCCACATTTTCGACATGGAGCATACACACACACAATTATATACTATACAAACATATACGTGTGTGTGAGAGAGAAATCCTTAAATTTTGAACCCATAATTTCAAAAATGTGATGAGATCAATGGTAAGAACATTAAAGGTTGAATCCATCAAAATTACAAGTTGTACAAGAATTTGAATATTGTATTTCTCATCAGCAATACCTTGTATGGTGTTGGGTTCAGCTTTCTCATGTGATCCGGTCGCATTTGCTCCAGTTGTTTAATACACCGTTCCCTGATCTCCCTCAAGGGAGGTAGGTCTTCTCGTGTTTTATCTTCAGAAATGATAAAAACAACATCAATTTTTCCATATTGGATAAATTTTTATAAGAGCAGTTGATTTGGAGGCATGGCTCTTCGGACCATTTTCACCATTGAGAAAACTGAAGTATACTTTTTGTAAACTTTAAAACTAGAACGGTAAAGAGTGCTATGAGTCCAAATCCTAGCAGAGAAAAAAAAACATTAGGGGATTTTTTTCTCATATGCCTAAGTCTTGATGAGTAGAGTTACCTAGTACTTGTACTAGTGGGAGGTAGCAACTATTCAGTGGAATAGTCGAGGTGTTCGGAAGTTGGTCTAGACACCACCAGAAAATAAAAGAATAGCACAAATATTTTAAGAATTTGACACAAGTACCATTACATGAAGCAGAATTGCCAGCAAATGCTACAGAAATTTAATATTTCAACAACAGTTTTCCCCCTTTTTTATTGTGGAAATGAGACAAGAAAAAAAGTATACAGTCTTCTTTTTGGTGGCATAGCAATAACTTGCAAAACTAACAACATGTAACTCATTAACACAGCATCCAATGTATTTTGAAATTGACAACTGTAGGGTCACATTTTTTCTCAGAAAATTTTCCAGCTTAAAAGTTACTATAACTCTAGAGAAAACAAGTCTCACCTGAACTTCCAGGCCAAAAACACTTTAAAAGCTCCTCAACACGCTGGGGTACAACATATGCCCTTTTAGATTCACTAAATGGATGACGGCACAAAATTCGTTCACCTACCTGTCAATATTTCTTTCTTTGTTAACCATTGTATACACCAGATAAATCTTAAGGACCGCATTGAAAAAATAAATAAAAATAAAGTACCTTGGGAAGTGGTTCATTTTCACCGGCCATTATGTCGACAAGGGGGTAGCCTTCCTTTCCATACAATCTGAAACATCGCTTTTTACATGGAATAGAGACCTAGAAAGGAAATAGAATGAACCTCCATATTCATGGAATAGAGAGGAAATAGAATGAAATCCATATTGGATCTCAAATGCCTACAGAGTGTAGCATAGCTTCAGCAAACCTTTGTAACATCTTCAGAAAGTTTGATCCTTGGTTGATTATTTATCTCAACCAACTTGAAAACAACACCTAGAGCGGGCTGTGCGTAACAGGTAACCAAATGTGTTCCAATACCAAAAGAATCAACCTCGTGCCCCTGTTTAGGAAGTAAGTCAAATTATCTTCCTTTAATCAAGGGCAAAATCGGAAGGCAGTGCATATAAATGCATGAATTCAAGCTATAGCTCAAGAATTAAAGGTTATAAAAATGAAAAGGTGTCCAGTTGGGAGTTTGTACTCATGCCTCAGAATTTTTAAAACAATGAACATACACTAGGAGGTAATGCAAAAAGAAATAGAAGATTTTATTAGCATATTTTACCGATATATTCTTGCATCATTTTTCCCCGGTCGACTCTTAAGTGCTAATCATGTAAGCGAAACTAAAATGGACGTGAACCGCCATATCTTTAATTACTTAACAGTGTGTATGTTACTTAATACTAGGGATGGCAATGAGGCGGTGCGGGTGCGGGGCGGGGCGAGTTTGAACGTTAGCGGGGCGGGGCGGGTTTGAGAGTTTGCGGTTGCGGGGCGGGTTCAATTTTTAAATAAAGAAATAACGCGGAGCGGGGCGGGGAGCGGATGGGGATTTAATTTTTTGAACTAACAAAAATAAAAGGCTAAATATTAAAACACTAGTCCCAATTTCACTCAGACTTAAAACGGGTCATCTCTCTCAGACGCAGAGACGCTCCTTAGTCCTCTCGCAGTCTATATGGAGCAGCTTCTTAGTGAATAGGTACTCGTCCCTCGTCCACACTGAATTTCTAGACCCAATTCGACGCCCCCACTGAATTTCTCCTAGTCCGCATCGTAGTAGACTTCATCCTACTACTTTGGAGGCTTTAATGTGTGCTCGCACTTGGTTATGGAACGAAATAAATGGTAAGTGATTTTTTCAATGACTTGTAATATTAATAGTGATTTTCAATTTTTAATACTATATATGTTTCTTTTTAAGTTTGGCTTCAACGGTCGACAAAGTTTCATGTCCAACATTACTTGACGAAGAGGAAGAGCCGGATTCAAGTTGGCTTACTGGTCGATAGAAGAGGAAGAGAATGTCATTTGTTGATACAATTTCTTTTTGATTCAAGTTGGCTTACTGTAGTTTGTTGATACAATTTCTTGTGGTTTTGTAATTTGAATTTGATAGATTTTGTTGAGTATAGACCTTGCTGTCTTGCTGAGCAGTTCAGATTTTGTGGCTTACTGTAGTTTGTTGATGCAATGGTTTATGATCATTGCAATGGAAAGGGGCAATGGATGATCTGAAATATCTGAATCAGTTGAACTCAATAAAGCTACTGCTCCTATGCCTTTTGAGATGTGTTTTTGCTTCAACACTGGATTCAAAATTGAGGATCAGCCTTGTTGGTTCTGGCAATATTAAGTTTTCAAGTTCAACCTCTAGTGTTCCAACGCATTTGCTATATTTCCTTTGTAGCTTAATTGACACAATATTAATCAATAATATGTTTGTATATAGGATTCCTACTCCAGTAGTTAACTAACTGAGGTGTCTTTATTACTACTCAGCTTGTTTCAAAAATATAATGTTGTGATTGGCCTATTCTCTTTAGTTCAAAAACAAATGGTACTATTGCCTTTTTTCCTTCTTTTCAGCTTAATCACGATGAATGCTACAGAATCCAAGTGAATCAGTTTGTTTCTACTGTTAATCTTTTAATGTTAGGATCCTTTGGCCTTATTTGGAAAAGTAAAATCAATGATGAGTCATTTTCTAGGATATGTACAAAGTAAAATAAGAGCATGTGCATTTTCCTTCTAGTGGAAGTAAGGAAAGAAAGGGGTTTTGAATATAAAAATTGTGGGACTCAATAAAACCCCTTTTGTAATGCAAATTGTTCTATAGGGAAAACCACTGGATTTAGAGGCAAAAGATGGGAATTTAAGAACAATTTGGATATAATTAATTGTTTTGTTAAAAAAATCAGATTTAAGTCTAGCTTTATAAAAAAGAAAGAATTTTTATAAAAACAAATTTGCGGGGCGGGTTTAAATTGCGCGGGTTCAGACAGAACCCGCACCGCCTGCCATTCCTACTTAATACCTAGCTCACCCCTCACTGCTCTAGTTGCAATGTTTACCATCCAAAACGCTCCCCCCACCCCCCCCAAAAACCCAAAATCAAGAAAGATGCCGCTTGCTGCCCTTCACGCATTGGCCTTTACGGGAACAGGAGACATGATAAAGATCGAATAACATAGGACAAGATTCTGTTATTATGCCTGTATTATATTCCTGATGCTCTAACCTGTTTATTTAGTGCATCCAGTGTTTCCTCATTAAGGTCATTGCTAGCCGTGATGCTCATCTTTCCAAAACCAGACACTCCAAACACCTTTTCAATAGTTTGAAAGAATTTCCTGGCTTCACATGACTGATAAGCAAGATCACCAGAGTCTAATCTAATGCCAACTGCTCTATACCTGCAAATATAACGTAAAAACAACATAAAAAGAATATATATATAAGGCATGGCCGTGTTCCAATGACCACAGTAGAAATACAAATGCAACAATAAGAAAGACTTGGTCAAACAAACTATGGTTTCAACTAAAACAATAAATCCTCAGAGGAGAGAACAATTGATTAGGACAGCAAAAGGAGGTAATCATGCTGAGTTCTTATAATTGGCATAGCCCTTATAATTAAGAAAGAAAACTGTGTGCTTTGTCGACCAAGCAAAGTGGACAATTTTCCTAAACACAATGTGCTAAAGGGAAAGAATTTTCCATAACCTAAAAAAAATGTGCTAAAGGGAAAGAATGACCTTGGATCTCTAAGGAGATTCGCAACTCCTTTCTGTTTTTCAGCTCTTTCTCTTTCTCTTTTTCCCTTTTTTTTTGGGGGGGAGGGGGAGGGAGGGGTAAGGTCTACGTACACACTACCCTCCCAGACCCCATTTATGGGATCAAACTAGGTTTTTTGTTGTTGTTGTTTTGGGGGGGGGGGGGGGGGGAATCTACATCTTCAGAAATATGTGAGATCTATTTCTAGAAAAACTGTTCTTTATATTGTAGCTAAATCATTAACTGCAAAGATAAACAATACAAAGCATGAGGAAATCAGATTAAAAATAGCACTAGGAGTTCTAGCTGCCATTTCCTCTTCCATAGGTACAATATTACAAAACTTTCAATAGCACACCTTTCAATATATTAAGCATCATATGAAGCAGCGGACATGCATGAAAGGCCAAATGTGTAAATTAAATAGAACTTATCAAGTGAAGCACTTACCCCAAATCATTTAGTGCAAGCGCAACTGCACAAAAATTTGGAACACCACTTCTCATGACCTGTTAAAGTACATGTTATAGAAGGTCAACATCAACAAGAAAGTTGATAGGATGCCAAAGCAGAATGTAATCCAAGAACAGAGTGGAAATGCACCATAATACAAATTATAAAATTAATTCAAAATAATCCTATAAGCTGAAGTTTAGGCCTCAGCTGATAACTGGGTACCATGAATATACTGTTCTCTTCCAAGTAAGTTTCCTTAGTTTAAGATACTGACGCAACTTAAATTTGTGCTTTACCAAGAACTTGTGCTCTTTCAACTACACATCCTTAGTTTATAGATAAGAAGGCCAAATCCCAAACAAAAAACAAAGTAAAGCAGTGGCATAAGAAATTTAAAGGTGCACTTACATCATAAGTGTCTACAAGGGCCAAAAAACTTCCAGGAAAGGCAAGCCCATATGAGGTGAAAGCTGCTAATTCACTTTGGTTTGTCTCACTGAAAATTCCACCTAATAAGCGTGACCCCTGAAGATAACACAGTCATCATAACAATCACATCCAAGCTCAAGAGGAAGAGAAGAAGCATCAACCACCTTCATCAACTTAAATTTTGATGATTATCAAGATTTGAGAGTTGCTCAATTTTGATAGAGTATCAATCGCTTGCAACCTCTGATAGAGGAAGGGAACAGGAAAATAAGGGAGTACGTTCAACTATATTAGAAGGATTTAAATAAAGATCTGTTCAGGAACAACGAAAATGCCCAGATAATACTCAGAAGATTTTGTTTTGTTTTGTTTTGTTTTTCAGCTTCATTATGGGAGCGACAAGAGAAATCTGCAATGGATGAAATTGTCTCCATGTAATCACTCATATTATAATAATATTTATTGAGTTTTGTTATTAATTCTGATACCTAACTTAATACTCAGAAGATTTTGTTTTGTTTTGTTTTGTTTTTCAGCTTCATTATGGGAGTGACAAGAGAAATCTGCAATGGATGAAATTGTCTCCATGTAATCACTCATATTATAATAATATTTATTGAGTTTTGTTATTAATTCTGATACCTAACTTGTTTTGAAAGTAGATAATTCGAATGAGAATGAGAGGGATGAAGGGGCACGACCTAGAACGATGTGCTACCACTTATTGTACAGACACTTGAAATGGCATGTGGACTAAACTCACTCAAGTTCAACAGTAATTTCTCCAAAAAGTTTCTTTCAAATGGGAATCACACATTGGGGATCACAAGTTAGCAATTAGCCACTTATTTAATCAACTGCTCCCCACTTCAAGCTACCACTTAGGTTAAGGTGCATTCACTTCACAAGATCAGAAAAGACAACTTATTACCCTTGCGCGGCGGGCCTACACCGATAATGAGTGAAAAGCATTTACAGCCAAACAACCATCTGAATTGGATAAACCCGCGACACTTCTTATATTAATCAAATTTTGAGTGATCATAGAAGATAGAAGCCCCAGAGTAGATTAAAATGCAAAGTAAAAAGGTGAAGCCAAAATAAAGGATACTTGATAGTAAGGGACACATGTCAAAACGCAAAAGCAGAATGAAATGGAAAATTTAGAACAAAATCTGATGACTGAAGATGGAAGATAACAATAAGCCAACAGGGACATAGCAGTTAAATTAAGTGGGTGAAATAATACCTTTAATTTATTTAGCCACGTCTTTACCAGACTAACAAAATCCTTACAAACACTAGAGCCAACATGATGTTTAAGTGATTTATCTGTGATCTCGTCTGGGCTCTGCATAATATCAGATTAAATTAGATAACAGATAACTTCTAGCCAGGGTGAGATATAGAGCAAAATATTATAAGTATTGAGCATCTAGAGACCATTATAATCCATATAGTCTGTATTTTAGTTGTGTTTATCTTCATTATGAACAAGACGAACCAGACATAACCAATCAATTGAAAGAACCAAACCTTGAAATTAGAAACCACGTATGTCGAAAACCTGGCCTCACTAGTCGACAGCTAACAACTCACTTGCCAAGAAGTGCTAAAGCCAGAAATGAAGATTGCTTTACCATATGGAAAACAAGAAGCACATACGTGGGAATTCTAATTCACATAAAACAGATTTCACTTCAACTTAATGTAAAGATGCTCGAATATCTCATTGTCAAGCAACAATCCATGACTAAGATTATCAAGTGATGCAAGTATATGTCACTGTAAGTATACTTGTTCCCCGAGAAATCTTTGTCTGGCAGCCCCTTCCAACAATCAAGGGCACTATTACAGAGTTCACATCAAAATCAATTATACGTCAATCCCAAGCCTCTATTACAGTTTTCAAGAAAAAGAAATTTTAGCAACCAAAATCAATTATTTCCCAATATCCAAATCAGACTTCTCCTACGACTATCCCAGAAGTGTTACAGAATAAATGGTATTGTGTGCATCTAAATTAACTAGGAAGAATCTAGATGATGACCTGCATCTACGGAAATAACAGTAACGGTGATGATAATAATAATTTAAGATGTGGAATGAAGGCAAACTAGCATTCATGGAAAAGGACAAAGATGAAAGTAAAAGATTTAATGTTCTAAAACACCTTTCAGTTATGCTCCTTATAAAAGGCCAAGTCTCTAAGCAAATATCATTGTGAGTTGTGTGTGACAAACAAACTTACGAAACACTTACACACTAAACATACCATTTATATTACACAGAAGGCAAAGTTGTCGCAAAGGTTCCACCTACCAGAAATGAGCTAACGAAGGCATGGGAATGTGTTCCACGCAGTGGGATTCCAAATAACTTCCCAGCTGCCACATTGCTGTCAAACAAAGTTTCCAAGGGAGATATGATCTTCATGGCTAAATTTATATGATAAAAAATTTAAATCTCAAAAAAAAAGGAAACAAGTATCACAATGTTCTGGGTTTCACATTCTTCCTATTAAAACATTTTTTTTTAAAAAGCTAAAAAAAAGAACATTAAATTGCAGCAAATACAACAGTTGAAGATAATCTCAGCAGTTAGAGTGCTTATCAAGAGAATTTATTCATCTTATTAATCAAAGCACATCGTGAAAGCAAAAGGTAAATGAAAACTTATGTTAGAATGATCTCAACTAATGTCATCCACCCATAACAAGAGCTAACATGATGTTCCTTTTGCACTTGACTCTCCGGTGTACAACAACAACAACAACCCAGTATAATCCCACTAGTGGGGTCTGGGGAGGGTAGTGTGTACGCAGACCTTACCCCTACCCTAGGATAGAGAGGTTATTTCCGATAGACCCTCGGCTCCCTCCCTCCAAGAACTCCCAACCTTGCTCTTGGGGTGACTCGAACTCACAACATCTTGGTTGGAAGTGGAGGGTGCTCACCACTAGAGCAACCCACTCTTGTCATCCTTTTTTAGAAAATGTTCAATTTTATTTCTGGAAGAGCTAACACAATTCCTTTACCTATTAAAATAAATTTTGGAACTTAATAGCTTTCGATTTTTTTCTAATAAAAAAAATTAACGAGGATGCTGACTTCTTATATATTGTGTGAGCTTGCTCTCTTGCTGGTTCATTACCCCAATAAAAAAGGAGGGTTACAGTAGGCTAGCAGTCACCTTATAACAAGTCAATTTATGATGGATCCTCACTATACATATGAGCTTAAATGAGCGACAAAGACAATGAGGATTCATATAGCCGAGCCCAACTTGCTTGGGGTTGAGACCTAGTTGTTGCTGTTGTTGTTGCTGATGGTGACTTCCTATGAACTGCTTTTTCAGAAATCTGGCAGTCGAGAGCGTTCTCAATTATACCAGTTACAGTGGCACATTTGCAATGTTATGACTGGTTGTAAGATTCTTAAATTTTTTATTCAAAATTAAAATTTAAAAAAAAAAAAAAAGGATGTCCAGAATGAATTCAAAAACTGCATCTCACTTAGAAAGAAGAATAGATAGTGGCACTATTTCATGAAAGCAGATTACAACAGGAGACTTGTGTACGGAATCACCTTGTTGCATCAAATCCTCCCATGTAGCAATATTTCGAAGCTGATATACCACCATCAGGACCCTACTTATGAAGAAGCAAAGATCACAGCAAAATTTGTAAGAGAGACCTTCCAATTTCAAGTTATCAGAAAGAAATATCAAAAATAAAAAGACCTGTGCTCTTCGAAGCCCAAATTCCAGCAGCAGCTTGGACTTTCCAGCAACAAAACGATGTCTTGCAGCATTAGTAGTGACTAGCGATGCATAGTTTATGAGGTTGACAAAAGCAGTTTCCAGTAGTTGAACCACCTTTTGAGATTCAAAAGCAATCACCAGGCACATTAAAATTGGACATAAATTTGAGAAAATGTATGGAACATAATTACTGAGAACAATGCATCCTTCACATTCAAGCATGAATAAAAGGATAATTTAATCAATACTCACAGCAATTGGCCCTTCAATCCTCATCAGCGGTACCTTGGGAAAGACAACTGATCCTTCAGGTATAGAATATATCTCAACATCTGAACAGTTAATTCCTCGAAGGTAGTCATAGAAGGCATCCTACAAAAGCCAATCACAGATGCTTATTACTCATGCACTTAAAACTATAGGTATGTCAAATTATTCTTTAAGAGGTCTTTTGGTTTAGAAATAAGTTATGTGTGGATTGTAATACAGGGCATTAATAATGCAGGGATTAGTAATACAGTGATTGTAATGCACAGATTAAACAACATCAAAAGAGCAAATGCAAGATTATAAGTAAGACTGTTTTTGCCAAAACTATCGAGATACACTTCGATATGTTTCCAAAACAACATCTGGAATAGAAGTAACAATTCGAATGGGCCACCAGTTCACTCATAGCCATTCATGCTTATAGTAATCTCATTAATCACCCGGGTTTTACACGAATGGAGATAAACATATTTCACTAAGGTATCATGAAGCAGGAAAATCATTAATCCTCCGGAATTCATGCACAAGTTTCCAATAATGACATATAAAAAAAATAAAAACAACTATTAACCCTAAAAGGAAAAAAGGATACAGGCATATTTATGTCACTAGTCAAAAATAACTTTTACACACATTAAAGCTGCTTATTTACTTTGTCAATAATGAACCTACCTCACACGTTGGGGGCAATGATGACCTGATAAAAGTTATCTCGTCCTCAGCTAATTTGAAATGAGCAATAAACTTTATGCATTCTTCTAACCCAGCGAAAATTGTGTATTCACCACCAAACGGATTCTTCCGAAAATACAAGTCAAACCTGAAATATTCAATCAGATGGGAATAAGTCATTTTGTAGCTCAGTTGTTCTTAGATGAAAAGACATTTGCTCGACAAAAAAAATAAGAATGTTAGTGTTGTAGAAATCAGTGTTATCAAAGGCGAAAAGTGCAAAAAAGCTCTAAGGTCCGTTGGGGCTTTAAGCGCAAAGCGCAACTAAAGCGTGAGCTTTAATGGAAAAAGGCACAACCGAAGAAAATGTAAAAATATGTATATGTAGTCCAAGACTAATAATTATAAGTATGAATAACAAATATATGGACAAAGAAATTGAAAAACAATTACGATAAAGCAAAATATCAGTTGTTTAATGTCGCCTTTTCAGGATTATATTCATTGGCAAAGACAAGTATGCCTTAGAGCCTTGATGCGACACTAAAGCGCCCACAAAGCGAGGCGAAGCGCTAAACGTGTTTTGAGCCTTGCTTCAGGGCTTAAGCGCGCCTTTGACAACACTGGTAGAAATTAAAAATAAGCAAATAATGGTGTCCCTCTTCTAACAGTGTTGTTCACGACTTCACTCATATAAATATGGTGGAGCAAGCAGAGATCCTGAGTTCGAATCTGAATATCATCCATTACTCCAAACGCTTTCACATGTTAGGGAGAAGCAAGAATTAGACCATACGTAAGAAGGCATGTTGCCCACATAAAATTAATAAATAAATGTTTCCTGTTTTTTTCTTTTCAATAAGGCATTGAGATAAATAAACAGTTAGAGGTGTCATCTAACTGAAAAAAAGAACTCATAGAAACATTTATGAGGTGTCATCTTCAATCGAGACAATGATCAATAACAATTTTACAGTTTGATCAACAATCCAAATCAATAATTTAATGCCAGAATTGAAACTCAATAATTGTCATTAATTCATTTTTTTTTTGAACACCAAGAAATTCTTGAGGGCCAATTGCGCTGAGGCAGAGCCAAAAACTCTGACAAGGGGATTCAGAAAAATCCAGATATACCACACCTAGGATCTGAACCTGCATTTCTCTTATCTTCAGGGATTAAAAATTTTATATACACATAAAAAGAATATTTTTTACCATATTGCTCTGTATAACTTTCTGATTAAGGGGATTCAACCGAACCCCTTCCATGCATGTGGTTCCGCCACTGCGCCAGTGGCGCATGGTTCGAACCTCGTGGATAATTGTCATTAATTCATTATATCAAACACATCAAATGCATGGTAAATAAAGAAATGCAACATAAATTAAGAGGCATTTATGTGAAAATGGGAAATGCAGGCACTCACACGGCTCGTTCATCGTGTTTTCCAGCTTTCCAATAAGAATAGGCCATAGTAAACTGATAAAGATCTGTTAAAAGAGGTGTCACCATTGGATTGGTCGGCCCACTAATAACCGCACACTTATTAGGCTGTGTTTGTTCTTTCTTCACCCCATTAGCTACTGCAGCCGCCATGATTGAATCTCCTCTACGGAGTCCTACGATTAGTAATTTATAGACGAAGGAAGCGAAAAGGGACAACCTTGTAGAACACGGTTTCGATGGAATAAAAACAAAATTGTTCTCTGGTACAACGTTAACAACTAAGTGGAGATTATTTTGTAAACTTACGATCGATGAGAGTTAATCTTTTGGCCTTTAAATGTCACCAAACAATTCCGTGCAGGTGCAGGTGCCGGTGCCTGCCGCTTCTTCCCTGCTGCAAGAAACAGAGGAAGAGAGGAAGATGGAGGCCCAGCTGTTTGATATAAGTTTCAGTTTTCGGCCTTTGATGTCACCAAATGCTACACTTCTCGCTTCTGGCTCCTATCTAACTGTTTGGGTTATTTTCACGTAAGTGACGGATCTACAATTTTAAACAAGTGAACGTAAGATTTTTCTTTTTCTTTTTGGGTAACAATAGACAGTTAGACACGATAGTCTTAATTTGTGTGCTAGTATTTTTTTTTTTTTAATATCTCTTACTGTATTTTTTTCTATATTGTTGTTATTTGCATTACTTGGAGACGAGAGTGTATCAAAACAATCTCTCTACCTGCATAAGGTAGGGATAAGACTGCGTATTACCCTCCTCAGACCCCCTATTTGTGGGATACAATAGTTTTGTTATTGTTGTATTTTTTTTATATTTCGAAATAATTTTATTTAAAATTTTTTATTTTACTCTTAATGAAATAATTTATAATTACACAAAAATTTATGACTTGTTTTATATTACAAGTTTTAAAACTCTTTCTTTATTTTTTTGAACTTTATGCTAGCCAAATTGGATCACATCGAGACAGATGGAGTGATAATTTTCAACTATAGACATAGTTCAAATGGAAATAATGTATCAGTTGAGCTCTAACTAGTCTCGGAGGATTAAACACTTTATGTGATAAAATATGGGTATAACTTGTGGCTAGGGATGAAAGCTTACCAAGATTAATAATAACATACCAGTATAATTTCATAAGTGGGGTTTGGGAAGGATAGTATACGCACAGACCTTACCCCTACCTGGCGAGATAGAGAGGCTATTTCCGATAGACCCTCGGCTCAATATAAGGTGAAAAGAGAGAGAAGGGAAGACGAAGAAGAAAGAGGAAGAAGAAAGAAAGAATAGGGGGACAAAGAACGATAAGGAAAAGGAGAAAAGGACAACAACGACAACAACAACAAAAAAAATAACAAGTAAAAGAAAAAGTATCATCAAATAGTAACAAACTGGAAAATACGATACACTGAGCAAACAAAACAATAAGCAAATACTACGGGTCAAAGAATACGAAAAAAAATAATAATAATACTAAAAAAGAATGGGGAACTCTCGATTACCTACTAGCATTTTACTCTAATCCTCGACCTCCACACCCTTCTATCCTGGGTCATGTCCTCAGTAAGCTGAAGTAGCGTCATGTCCTGCCTAATCACCAACCAAAATTGAATATAAATAAAAAAAATCATATAGAATAGTAAAATAATTAAATCGCTCCGCCTTTAATTAGAGATAAAATGGATGGAAAACATTCCATGGACCTATATTATAGGTATCCCATACCAATGAAATTTATTCCACAAAAATCTAGATTAATTGAATTTTAAATAGGAGATGGTCATGGATTCAGTGATTCAGTCCAATGTTAATCTCGGGGTCCGAGGGATTAGTGGATATTGTTATTTGTTTGGAGAATAAAGAAAGACCAAAGCCTGTCCCTTTCACTAATGACCGATCGAGACTCGTGGATCTACTTCTTCCAATTGCCACTGGACATTTCTTAATTCAACTAACACCAATTATTCTTTCTTCTTTTTTTCCTTTTTTCTTTTGTGTGTGTGTGTGTGTTTTGCGTCTGTAATGTGCAATAAGAGGCCAAGGAGAAATGGACGGTTGCCCTTCCAGTACGCTAGTAGCCAACAACATGCACAAGGTTTAGTTGATAACTATGACTAAACAAAGTACAATAAAATTTGGTTTTCCTTTTTGGCTGTGAAAAAGTCTCTTCTTATCTCCTTTTGTGGGGCTACTGTTAAAGATTACATGTACTACTATATGTTTTGGAATAACAGTCAAAACAATATTCACACAATGAAATTTTTTAAAAAGTTTAAGTAGTATACTCAGCAAGTAACCTTTTTAAATATTAATATCTTTAAGATCACTTGATAACAAAGAACTTTTTTATACTACTAGTTTTAAAGAACGGGCTTTACACGTGTAAATAGCGTCTGTTAGCGAGAAAATGATATACGATGAGAATAAACTATGTCTAATAGCAATTAATGTTCAAATAGATTCAACACACAATTGCAATGAAAAAATAAGTGTAAAACATTGATGTAATAAGTAAATCCAAATATGTTAAATATCTTCTAAATATGCAAACGTCAATACTTCGATTAATTAAGGTAGTGATATAACACTTGTATGCATTAAAATAGTAATATATATATATATATATACCTACTTTCTCCACATCATACACAAGAATACGGAAAGTTATGAAAGAAACAATGAGCTATCAACGCAAAAATAATCATGAGCTATATTAAATTAATTCAAATTGCGGTTATTATTCTTTAATGTAGTATCTTCTTTTTCTCCAAGCTTCTTGGCTTTATTTTGGTTATAGTTTTTCAGGCCCCATTAGTTTGCATATGCAGTTAGTTTTTTCCTCTTTACTGGCTATTGTTTTAAGCCCTACCTAAGTATTTTCCTCTTTTTACTATCTTAATAATCATAGTACTTGAAGAAAATATCTCCATTACTGAAAGTCCTAAACCCATCATCGCACAACATAGTCTTTACATAAGCATCAATTCTACTTAGATCCTCGTGTCCATAGATAAGAGATCTTAACAATTTTTTTTCTCGGTAATCTTTGCTAGGCAATCTCTTAGATGATTTGGGATATCAAAATTCTAGTAACAAAAAAAATAAGAATAAAGCAAAAGCAAAAGAGAATCACATATTGAATACGTTGCTATGGTGCTACGAGGATAATGAGTGAAATCATATTAGCATTTTTTACTCAAAAGGTGTATTTACAATAAACTTCTATTAACTTGCAATAGTATTGTCTAAAAACTAAATTTTCATCACTGAATTTTGCCAATAACTACTCCTTGAAAAATCACCGAAGATAACTAAAACTATATGATAAATTTATAGAAATTATAGTTTAATGGTTATGTCCCCGGTCTCAAGATTTTTCAATTTTCTTTTCATTTCTAGTCTCTTATCATTTTTTTTTGTCTCTTCTTCTTAGTAAAAATTATATCAATCGACCAGCTATCAAGGGTGGTAATTGAAATCTAATCTAAAAGGCCACCAACGAATTAATGTAGTTCTAAACCCTATCAAAAGTTAGAAAAATGTAGTTCAAAATCGTATCAAAAGTTTAAAATCCTTCAAGTTATTTTTCATAAGGACACTGCTTGCTTCTTCCTACCCTTATTTGCTTTTCAATATCTGTATCTTAAAGTATAAGCGAGTCAGTGTTCCAACTCCCGTCAATGCAACAAAATTCTCCAAAACCCTATTGATAGATAGGATTAAACACCAACATAAAGAAGAAAATAGTGTTAGAAAACTACGAACCGCAATTAAAGAAGAACTGCTATCTAAATAAATCAACCTCAAAAATAAATTATGGAATTATTATTTTTATGAAATATTACTAACCTGTTGCGTCAAGCTGTTAATCTGCAACTTATGCACATTTGCAGCAATAATTCATTACTTACATATATGTCTTGCAGTTTTCAAACTAGAGTTTAATAGGTTCCAAATTATGAGAGAGAGAAAAACGACTTCTAAATCGAAAAGGAACAAAGAGAAGTCTCCATGTGAATTTAAAGTTTAGTAGGTTTCAAATTATGAAAAAAAAGGTCTCCTAAACCTAGAAGAATAGAAAGAAGTACTAAATATTAGGATTTATTAAATATTTATTTCTAAATATTAAAGAAATAATTAAATTACTATTTGTGAAATCAAGTTTTGAAGGGTATAAAAGCCGAACAACAGTTCGATAGAGCCTTCGTGCTTTTAATATAGTATAGATAAGTGTGTATAACTTAAACTCCATTTTAAAATAAATTTTATATGAGATGCACTACATTATGTGTGAGTTATCGCATAAATAGAATGGATATTTTTAGTTGATAGTAAATTTATCCTATTTATCGTACTAGTACCGGAAGAAGAACCGTACAAATGACATTGTGTAATCAACGAATAACAATTAACTTATCCAAATCCAAAAGCACCTTTTTTTTTAAAAAAAAAAGTACTTTTTTCAAAGTTGAAGTATTTGGCCAAACTTTTTGAAAAAATATATATTTTTGAGCAGAATCAGAAGCAGTTTTGGAGAAGCATCAAAAATTAGTTTCTCTCCAAAAATACTTTTGAGAAAAATACACTTAGAAGCGGTTTTAAAAAGATTGGTCAAATACTAATTGCTGCTCAGAAGTGCTTTTCAAATTAATTAGCCAAACACAAACTGATTCTCATCAAAAATACTTTTGAAAATAACACTTTTGAGAAAAAACACTTCTATTTTTATAACTTAGGCCTAACAAGCTATTAAATGAAGAGTTAATACTAGACGTTTACTCTTCTCTATATAAAGGAAGGAGACTTTTGTTGCTTTTTAAGGGGGAAAATAAACTACTCTAAATTGAATATCTAGTACCACTAGTCTCATAGTACAACATAGATCTGCCCAATTCACTTAAGTTAATAGAGTTCATCAATGCATCTACCAAAATGACTATTTCTTCAAATGCTTGTGAAATAAAGTTCTTTTCAACCCTGAAAAAGAAAATACTTTCTATATTCCGTAGGACTCAGTGATCAGATTTGAGAAAAAACTCACAAGTCTGATACATATGCTAGTCTGGAAGATAGAATAAAAACCTGTTATAGTTTGATTAAACTACAAAATATACTGGTAATGTAAAAAACACCTTTATACTGGTAGTAGTGTATATAACTTGATTCCTTACTGGCACAATCTATTCTTTTAGTTTAATTTACATGCATGGTTATTTGCAAAAGATTAGCAGGAAGGGAGGGAGGAGAGCAAGATAGAGTGAAAAATGGTCAAATAGGTTTAAGGGACAAAACAAGAAAATCTATGTGGTTTACTTGTATGTATATATACATTTTTATTAGTCTCTTTTGCATGCATGTATATACTTATAAAGACAAATATCCATATTCACATATTCATTCAATTCAAGCACACATTCTTTAATGCAAAAAGATTGGCAAGTAAATTAAAGCAACTGAAATCCCCATAAGTATTTAATATTAATACTTAAGCAAAAACTGGCATCTCAAAGGTCCCAGCTAGCACCAACTTAATACTGAAAATCCACAAAAACAGCAAACTGGAAAAGCCCAAAACACCATTGTTCAAGCTAGAACTGAGATATCCCCAGTTACAATCTGATTAATACTGAAAAACAACAAAAGACACCAAACTGAATAAAAATTGGATAATTTTACTCCCCCGTCTTGTCCGCCAAGCCAATCAACTGAAAACAGGACTTAAAGAAAATTGTTCTTGAGCATACTAGAAACGGTTGGTCAAAACAAGAACCATGAAATACTATCTCATGGTGTCAAAGCAGTCCTTTTGCAAATAGGACAACAATTCTTGCCCCTCAGCCACTTTCTGATGCAATCATAATGGAATTCATGGCCACAATCAAGTTGTCCAACATTGTCCCCGTCGCCAAAAGTATCCTATACACATCCAAAGAGGAAAGAATCAGGTTGCAAGCAAGCTTAAAACTGAGGAGGACAGCTGAAAAAGTCTGGTGCTCCTTACCAAGCATACACAGCAGGAGTCATTGCTATCGTTCATGTTGGTCGATTGATACTTGTGCTGCTTCAGAAGTGTAGAAATAACTTTCTTCTTCAATCCGGTGCTTGCATCTCCCATATGCTCTTCAAGTGCCAGCAATTCCTAAAATACAAACCACCCGTTATTTGATTGACTACTTTAAACCATATCACACATTCATGTATTGCGAATCATTACCTCATAAGATAGATTCTCAGTATTAACATGAATGGCACCCTGTTGAGCTGCCTCGTGTTCATCTTCTTCATCTTCCTGTAATTTTGAGCTCTCAGTAGCAATGACTCATTTTGCATACCGTCTTACACAAAATTGCATGAAAACATATGAATGGAAGTTCTACATTTCACTTTGTCTTACACCAAAGTATGAAGTAGCATATCTAACATGCAACAACTACGACAACAAACCCAGTGTAATCCCATAAGTGGGGACTAGGGAGGGTAGTCAGTGGCGGAGCCACCTTACAAGAAGGGAAAAAATACACTGTGTAGGTAGGTAATTTTTTTTATATGTAGATATACTATGTATTGACTCCCCTTAATTTTTTTGGTATATTTACTTTTATATATTTTGACACTCAATGAAATTTCTGGCTCCGCCACTGAGGGTAGTGTGTAGGCAGACCTTACCCCTACCCTATAAAGGTAGAGAGGTTGTTTCTGATAGACCCTCGCCTCAAGGAACTGTGAAAATAAAGCAACAAACAATAGCAACAACAATGTAATATGGTAACAGAAGAGCATATCTAACATGAGAAGATTACTATTGGCAACCCTATTTTTATGAACCACAAGCTTTTAATGTTCTTAAATCGCCAATTGGAAATGAAAATAGTATTACTAACATAGTTAGGCTAAGCCGTTACAAGTTACTCATGCAAGCATCAATCATGCTGGCAACAAGTGTAGATGATATCTCCAAGTCTTAATTCACAAAATCTTATTTTCGCCAAATAACACTAAAATGAAAAGAGGTTGAATTGGCAAGTGAGATCACACTCCTTCCTTAAAATCATACTAGGTAAAGTATGCAGAATGCTGACCTCGATAACAATGGGTTGATCTCTGCGCCCCGGCTCCCTCACAGCACCAGCCTATGTGTTGAAGTTAATTGGGTGAGAGTCACCAATAATTATAAGAAAACAAAAAGTATGCTTCAGATATGCCAAAGGAAAAGAACAATGATAATCGAAGTGAGTATTAATTAATATTTCAAAAACAGTCAACAACACGTAGATATTATGAACACAAACCTATTTACGTGCAGTAAATGCATGTTAACAGCCTATGCACAAGCAAACACTTCATAAACCAAGCCACATACAACACAATATCTAGGAAATTCATTGTAGAAAATTCAACCAGATAAGAAGGTAATATGTACCGAAAGGGGCTCATGCTATATGTATATATATACTCTCTCTAAAGCATCAGATGGAATAATAGGAGAAAAAAATCATAACTTGTAGACTGCATGATATTCAACATCTTAAAGAATCTATAAGTTTACTAAAAGCATAATAATTAATCTTTCTAAAAAAAAAAAAAAAGGACGTGTACTAAAAGCAGGTAACCTAATCATAAAGTGAAGTATACTTTGATGCATAAGAACTTCAGATATAAACACATCAACGAGATGAAGTATCTCGGAAATATTGAATGCAGTGTGTACTTAGAAGGAGAGGGCGGATTGAGGGAATATTTTAAGGGAAAACTTTTCAGCACCAAAAGATGGATGGCTAAATAAACGAGAAAATCCATGTAGGAAAGAGAATGGATTGAAAGATCAGGAAATTAAGAAACTGAACAGCATTAAGTTATGATTGAAGAACTAACCGCAGACACCAGCCTATCTCTGTTATCAGCAGCAACAGTTTCCCCAATTACAAGGGGAAGTGGTGGAGGATGAATGTCATTGAACTCTGAGCGTCTTCTCAGAAAATCAGCAATTCTTCTTGTCCTCACTCCATTTGCTGTCAAATCTGTCATTGCACCACTTGAAGGCTGAATAACAGCATTAGATTGATATCTTGAAGCAGATGGAATATCACTATGGAAGTTTGTATGTTGCTCAGTGAACATCAAATCTGTAGTGTTTTCCACCAGAGCTATCCTTGAAGCTCCAGGAAAGTGTGTACTCTGAAAAGGTGGAGCTGTTGGAGCATGCCATAAGCCTTGCATTTGAAGAGAGCTCCCGGCATTATTTGCTCTAGGGACACGAGGAACTGAAGATGTCTCTGCAAAGCTTGAGTTAGTCATCCGGCGTACAGGTGAACTACGTGTCTGAATCAAAGGCTGGAGTCCAGCTGATGTCGCATTTAGCAGAGAGGACATCCTGCACGACGGAGTTGGTGAATAGCGCTGAGTATTTCCAGCAGATATTCCATGTAGGTCTATGCTTAGCTGACGCTCCGGAAGACCGAGGCTGGTATTTCTTGCGAAGTCACTCATAGTACGAGAAGTTCCAGACATGGAAATTCCTCCTGTTGTGCCCCTAGGAGCGATCTGGTTTGACTGAATAGGAACATGACGATTTCTTGGGCAATTGCTTGAGCTTGAGCTGCTGGAAGTGCTGTCACGTGCTTTTCTCTTTCTTCCGCAAATGCACTGCTGATTATGCATCACCTCATTTAGATCAAATCCAACTGGCCCATCTATCTCAGAGTCACCGCTGTCAGGAACATATGGAACATTCAGATCTATCATAATACGGATAGAATCAGAAGAAGAGCTTTCTGAATCAACTGATGTAGTCCCATTTGCAGCCAAACCAGTACCAACGCCAAGAGCGACTGGCGGGGCTGTAGCAAAATCATTGCTACCATTAGGAGTTCCGTTAAAGGCTGTATTTCCCGCATTGGAATTGTATCTCCCCATCTGAGAATGCGTAAGAAGTTATGTGGATTACTTCAAAAGGGCTAAACCACTCTATCACAGATAATTTACTGAAATTTCTCGCCGCACCTGAAATTTTACCACGAAATACAGTGTAAATGTCTATAAAACTGGCTCAAACACGACTTTGAAAAATGAAATTAATTACATTTCGTCATACCATAGTAAACAAGAATATATAGAAGGTACGCGCACAAAGAGAGAAATAAAAGTCGAAAAGGAAAAGGAAAAACATAGAAAAAGCTCTAAAATATGTGAAATCTATAAGTAAAACTCAAACGTACATCACTTCTATGTATGTCATTTGCAATGATGTAAGAACAAGTTCGATGTAAGTTTGAGTTAACAAGGATTCTAGAGCACACATAAGCTCTTATAAATTCCAAAAGTAAAACGACGAACAATCTCGTATTATCATTTCTAATAGTAGTACAATAGAGGGAGGGGATAAGATGGGTATAAGTTGTTTGTAGAACTAAGAAGAAGAATCAATATGAGTTGCTGCGCGCTGCACCATTGCCAAATATCAAGTCTTAAGCATTAGACATCCTCAAGTTTTCTTATTTTTTATGCACAAGAACAACATAACTATTTTCAGAATGCCCTTACGAGTACGTTGTCAGCAGGATATAACCTTCCATTTGTTTGAGACATGACATTGACTTCAAAAGAATGATATAGTTTTGGAAACTCAGCAATAAATAATCTTGCGTTACAGGAAATTAAAACGTTAACCGCAACATCTTCAGAGCTTATAGTTACAAGCCAAAACACACGCTCACATTTCTACTACCATCTAGGTCAGCTTCCCCCCACCTCCAACTCCACAAAACAACAACAACAAAAACAAAAACAACAAAACCAGTGAATTCCCACAGATGTACGCAGCCTTACCCAACTCCACACCAAAAAGGAAAAGATATAAAAGTAAAAGCGGTGTGCCTATAGTGTCACATTGAGGCTATTGATTATCAAGTTGACCAAAGATCAGTTAGGATATTAATTTCCAAATTAAACTTGAAGAATTTACGAAAACTGTAAAACACATGCCATGTAAAAGTTCACAAGAAAACCACTTGCCAAATAAAGAGCAAACAAATTTTAGGATGATTGTAGCAAACACACCATATAGAGACATTGAACAAAACTTCTCAGTAATCCGCAAACCACATAAAATTGACCATGGCAAATAAATCAAAACACTGAATTAAGCAGAGAACTGAAGTTGAAATTTTTTAGTAAGCTAAGACTGGATATACCACAAATCAGCCAACACCTTTGTTGCAGGAGCGTCTGAGAATCAACGGGTCTTGCCTTTGTGGCTGGTGTGCTGCAAGAAAAAAATAAGCAACTTTAGCCTCTATTCAATAAGTTTTATAATTGAGTCTCCACACAATATGCTAGAACAAAACAAAGATATGAAAACATTTCTAAAACAAATAAAAATGGAGAAGGAATTAAAGAAAACAAGGCAAAAAACACATAAAATTTCACACATGAAATATCAGAAACAATCATATTTGAGAAGTTTAAAACGTGAAAAATTAAGACCAAAGGAAGAACAGTAACACTAAAAATAAGCAGTAGACTAATTACCACATGATACGAATGATATCATTTTGATAACAAATGGAAAAGAAAAGAATGATCCACAAGCCTTATACAGCTAAAAGGAATGTATGGACCTTTTCTCTTCCGGCTTATTTAAGTGGTACACTTAACCTCTCGAGGGCAGGAGTGTAAGGAACAACCATGATTTGCCTCTTAGAAGCATAGACTAAAACTTATGGATCTAGTGGTATTAAAACCAACATGTGGTCTCGGCTTAAAATTTTAGATTCAAACAAGCAAGTTCATACAACTTAATGAGCACATCGAGCAGTGTCACGACCAAATCTGGTTACATGTTTTATGAGAATACTTTTTCAGAGATCAGACGATGAGAGCATCTGATTAAAACATGATTTCTCTCAAAAGACGAGGTGGCCAAAGAATTGAATTTTGAAAACCAAATCATCTATCAAAGCCTTAAGGCACATGATGATAATTGACAAGCCAGTGGATTAGTCAAGATGCACACACGCTGCGCGACACATATGTTGCCAAAAAAACACGAAAGAAACCAAAAATTCGTATTCAACTTGAAAACTCTTAATCTTTTTTCTGGAAGGGAGATTCTACCATAGCTCAAGCATTTAGGCAAAGGTGGAGTCGAGAAAACCTGGTGTTGTTTGGACTTACATCCTCTCTACCCCCCCCCCCCCCCACACACACACACACACACACCCAAAAACTTGCCAACTCAAGGTATAAAAATGATCTGGGGATGAATGACAGAACATTCATGACTTGAGACATCATCAGAAAACCAATTCTTGTTCCAAAAAGAGATGAAACAGGAAATAAATTAAATCCACAAAAACTCATCATAAACAAACCCGATACCTTTGGATGGGAGGTAGCAGGTATCCGATGGAATAATCGAGGTGCGCAAAAACTAGCCCGGACACCACCATTATAAAAAAAATAATCATAAACAAGCAGGGTATGTACACATGCATGAAAACCAAAAAAACTGGTGCTAACCAATCATCAAGATAAACCAACAAGATCATTCTACTGACCCAAAAAAAAAAAGACAAAGAACCAATGAAAACCATAAACAAGACTCACCATTTCTTACAAGAAAGCAAAAAAGGAGAAATGTGTGAAAAATGAAAGGCCAAAGGGAGGGGGTGAATTTATACAAAAATTTAAGCAAGTGATTGTTGTGATTAAATTTCTCAAATTTAGAGAGTGGCAAGAAAATAATTACAACCTTTTCAAGAGTGTAACAAACCAGAGAGGAGCCTTGTGTATCACCAGCTGTATGCTGATGAAGCAGAGTAGTGAAACTGCCATTTTCTTCCTCATCAGCCACCATCTAGATTACATTTATCAGATTACATGAAATATGTTATTACTTAAAATGCTGTTAACCATTTGTCTTTTGCTTAACGATTCACTTTCCTTTGTTTGGCTTTTGCTGGGCTCATTGGTCTTTGCTCTTTTGTCCAGTAAATAAATGAATACTCCATCAATTTATTTAAGTTGACTCTAAATTTTTATTTTTATTTAAAAAAAAACAATTAATTAAAGTTGACAAAAAATTATTAAAGTTGCTCTATAATTAAAAAAATTATTTCGTCATTAACAGTAGGGCTCAAGAGAACAAAGTTTAATAAAAGATCTCATGTATTTAATTAACCCATCTCCTTATATATTTGTTGGGAATGACGGTTTTAAGACTCATTATAAATTTTTATTGTCGCAGGAGATCAATGTAATTTTCCTTCAGTTATAAGGTCTTCTCCGCAGGGATCGATAACACATAATATCACTAATTAAAATATTGGAACTTTTTGTAAGATCATTTTCGCCTGTTAATATTGTAAATGGTAACACGTGATTATTCTTTTATTTTAACGATTTCTCGTTAAAATGGTCATATAATTAAAAGAATATTTATAATATATCATAAAATCATCTCCGACTGATTTTCTAACCCAAGAAAAAATAATACTAGATCACTCTATGTATTTAACTAACTAAGATCATTTTATCATTTTTGTTTCTGCACAAATAGTGTACATCTAACTTATGAGGAAATTTGCATCTTAATTTAATTATGTGGAATTTAATATAGAACATAATAAACCAGTCTATTCTTTTTGTTTAAGGGTTTGGCGCAAGTCTTGACTCTTGTGTACTAAATTTGAAAAATCGAAAAATATTGTTGACCCAGAATTACAAGATGACCTGTCATTACTGTCAGGAAAATTTAGTTAAGATTACATGGATAGCATTTATTAAATTATAGGGAAGTTTATTGATTAAACTAATTGGGATAACATGTATTGGATGATAAACTTATAGGAAAATTTATTTATTAAATTACTCTTTTTGTTTAGATTTTAGGCACAATCCTGACTCTTGTGTTGTACTGAACTCCAAAAGATATCGTTGCTCTCTAAAATAAAAAGATGATTTTGTCATTACTATTATGGTTCGTACGTCTTTTTCAACTAATAATGTTTATCCGTAAAACGGTACGGTTGAATTTGTAACGTGGTTTATATACATGTGAATTAATTTGATTTAAAAATATGAAATAAGTAAGAATAGAGTCAAGATTATAAAAGGAATTGTACGATTAGCCTCTCCGGAAGCAATAATATGAACAATGTTAAGAACAAAGGAGAACAAACTATAGCCTTTGAGTACAGATGATTTTTTCGTATCTACAATGGATACTAATTCTCCTATTTATAGCTCTATTTAGGGAGATAAGATCCTCAAATCAAGCTCTTCTTAAATGAAAAAAAAATCGTCATTGATGGATGCATAACGGTTGGCTATAAATATAGATATTCTTTGTAACGACTACTCATTAAATGTTGTCTTTCTCAACCGATATCTCCCTTTCAAACATTTGTTATCGGTTCCCATGCCTTCAAAATTTACACAACACCGAGCTCATGTTTGTATCCGATGCCAACTATTTGCTGACTCATTTATTTGTTGTCTCCAGTTACACATGTTACCTCGTAATTCATCTACTTATCGCTGACCAATTTTACCAT
The DNA here is from genome assembly GCF_000390325.3 of Nicotiana tomentosiformis. Classification (NCBI taxonomy): domain Eukaryota; kingdom Viridiplantae; phylum Streptophyta; class Magnoliopsida; order Solanales; family Solanaceae; genus Nicotiana; species Nicotiana tomentosiformis. Next base: position 82,946,081 of record NC_090820.1, read on the forward strand.
ATACGGATAGTCCCCCTACTTTTCGGTGATAATACTTTAGTGTTACTCAGGAAGTAGATAAAACTTCTTTCCTTAGCGAGTATGTTTCTGAATAGTTTCTCACATTTGAAAGGACGCACGTCTCTTCGTATTTAATAACCCGAACACGTGTTACTCCTTGATTTGGCAAATATTTTCGTCAATTTTCAAGGCAATCATGACAATGAATTATGTTGCTTGTAAACTTCTCCCCTACTTTTCACTTTTACAAACTCTTATTCTTCTTCCAATTTTCTCAAACCCTATTGCAAAATTCATCTTTCTCAGTAAAATCTCCCTACTCAAATTTCTTACTATCATGTCTTCTAACACCGTTGTCCTCGAAAACACTGGCCTTCTCTACGGAGGTTGCCCTAAAAAGAACAAAGAAAAGGAAGTTGATGTCGAATCTGAACCTCCTACCGTTAACTCCATCATACCTCTTCAACTTAATATCCAATCAGACTTTCAAGTCCAAAAAGAACCTGTTAATCCCAAAAATGACAGACACTGGCCTGTTCGCAGATATCCTTCTTCCCTTTGTCCTTCTAGCATTCCCGTCGTGAAGGAATATTGCGAATGGAATAACATTGAAATCTTCGCCCCCAATACGGGGGAAAGGATCACCTTCTCCAAACCAGGGTTTATGTATGTTTATACATACACTTTCACTTTGAGATTGGGTCAAGGAGTCGACCCCATAAGTTTAGAATATGGTGGCTTGCCTTCGGAAGTTGTGTTCCGAGATCGGGGAAACCCTAACTCTCGCACACTTGATCAACCTCTATTCCCCAAAGATTTTCTGTGGAATTGTGCTAAAACTCAGCAAACGCGGCTACCATGCTATCCTTACCAGCATTGATGATGATAACGACCGTTGATGGATGGAACAGTTCGTTGTCATTGCTACCAGAGATATCCTCCCGAGAACAGCACCTGCTATTCCTGAATCTTGGAACCTTTTTCGTAAGTCTTCGGATATCTTTTCCTTTCCGTGTTTAAAAAAGACATCCCTCCTTCGTTAACTTTGTATTTTCCTTATTTCAACTACTAATTAGGAACCACCACAGGCTAATAAACTGGCCTAATGGATACAGAAAATTTTAGACATTTATACACCGGAATCTCGAAGATGAAAAGAAATGGCTCCCAGATTTAATTGGAAAGCCAAAAACCATGGTAAGAAAAGTTCTTCCTTCATTCTTTCAATCTTTCAACCTTTCAACATGACTTATAATCAATTTACTCACTCTTTTTCGCAATAAATAGGTCTGTCGAGAGGATCTTCCGTTTGCCCCGCCATTGAGGTTCTCGATGACCCAGAGGAAGCCCAATGAGTATTGCAAAATGTTCTTGACTGGAAGAGAGCTTGTGAAGCCACTCTCGCTTCCGGTGAAGGTGCCTCCTCTCGGAGTCCCCAGCCCAAAAACAAACCAAAGAGGAAATTTACTACAACGACTGGGACTCGAGAGAAGCCTTCAACAAACGAAACTCCAGCCAGACCAGCCATTGTGGTCCTTGTTGATGAAGGAACTGACAATGAACTAGTTCCTCTTCAAAGAAGAAAGAGATCTTCATTGGCTCAACCGTGTGTTCAGCCGGGAGAGCTTCACACACCACAACCGGAAGAAGTTCAAGGACTCTTCACGGAAATGGAAATCGTTAAAAACGTCGAGTCTCACTTTCGAGATCCTGTTGACGTTTTCACTCAAAGGAATTCCACCCCTAAGGTACCTCCTCCATCAACTTCTAAGCCAACTTCAACTCCATATCCTTCTACCCCAGCTACTACCTCTCCATCGGCCCCAACCGAATAGACAAAAGACGTTCCTTCCCCACGGTCATCTGATCATTGGAATTTACGGAACACTTTCCCGGCACCCACTCAAAACCTTAATGGTAAACGAAGTGTCATACTCACAATTTTAAATGAGTGACACATACTTTCCAAGCCGGTGGAGGTTGTCAACTACCTAAAACCGCTGGCCACGGAAAAAGATTGGAGAAAAATGGACTCCCTTTCTGCTGATTGTCTGCTAAACAACAATATGCACTGTTCGACTAAGGTATCTATCTAACATTCTTCTCTTCCTTTTATTTGTTAAACTTTGCCTTCAAAACCTTAGCTTTAACCCTTTTTAGTTTAACCTCATTGCTTCCGAGGGCATACAAAAGTTGATTTTGGATAAAGAGAACTTACTGCAGAATGAAATCAACTTTTGGCCGAAAGGAATCAACTTGCTTAGTGCCTCTCGGTGCTGAAAGCTAAAATTGCTCAAATGAGCGAGCTTAAAGCTCGATTAGAGCAATCCGAGCAAGATAGAATGGCCCACAGCCAAGAAACAGCTTAATTACATGAAGATCTTAAGGAGGCGAAGGCCAAATAGGCTGAACTGCATGATACTGTAACTGCGGTGGGAGAGCGCGTGAGTCTGCTTTTATGGAGAAAATCAACAACTTGGAAGCACAGTTCCTTAATAGTAGCCTATGATGGCCAAGTTTGACTTGAGTCAAGATTTTGAGTAGATGACCTTAGAACCAGGATTTGATGGTTCCAATAGGTTTGTATGATAATTTTAGACTTGGGCATGTGTTCGGATCGGGTTTCGGGTGATCCAGGAGTATTTCGGCGCTTAATGTTGAAACATAGTTCATTGAAAGTTTGCAAGTTCTTTAAATATAGTTTGGAGTAGACTTTAGTGTAATCGAGGTCCGTTTGGAATTTCGAGCCTAGGAATAGGTCCGTATGGTAATTTTTGACTTGTACAAAAAATTTGGTGTCATTCCGAGTATTCTAAGTATGATTCAGCGCATTCGGAGCTAGTTAAGAAGTTTGAAGTTCATAAGTTGATTCAATTTGGTTTTGGGATGCGATTCTTAGTTTCGATGTTATTTTACGTATTCCGAGGGTTTAAGCAGATCTGTATTATGTTTATAGACTTTTTGGTGTATTTGGACGGGGTCCCGGGGGCTCGGGTGCATTTCGGACCGCCCAGAGCTAAGTCCAAAACTGCTGGTGTGCTTCGTGAACGCAGAAGGTCCCTCGCGTTCACGAAGAAATGGTCACGTTCGTGAAGTCTTGGAACCAGTGGCCTTCCTGTTCTCGGTCGACTCCTCGCGTTCGCGTAGAAGACCTGGGCCTGGGCAGCTCCGTTGCCTTTCGCATTCGTGAGTGGAGGCACATGTTTACGGTGAGTGGGCGGCTCAGTGCATTGCATTCGCGAGTGGCTTCTCGCAATCACGAAGAGGACTTTTTCTGGGTTCGCGATCGTGATGGCTTGTCCGCGATAGCTAAGAAGGCAGACTTGGGCAGTGTGTCATTTAAAAATCGGGACTTGGCTTATTTCCTTCACTTCTCTCATTTGTTAGCCGATTTTGGAGCTTTGTAGAGAGTTATTTTTACCTAGCTATTGGAGATAAGTGATTTATATATAATGTGAGCTTAATACATAAATTATTGGTAGATTTTAACATGTAAATTGTGGAAATATTAGGATTTTGGTTGAAAAACCTAGATTTTGATAAAAATGAGATTGGACCATGAAAATGATTATAGAATTGGGTAAATATTATATATTTGTGTTCGTGAGGTTATGGGTAATACTTATTTACGAAAGTTTTCGGAATCCGGGCACGTGGGCCATGTGGTGAATTTTAGGAACCTTCCAAGTTGGGTTGGGTAATCACTCTAATAGTTAAATTATGAACTTTTGAGCTATTATTGATTAGTTTGTACAACCTTTAGCTAGTTCTGGATTGTTCGGCACCGGCTCGAGGCTTTTAGAGTGATTGTGGACCGGAAGTGGACTTGGAACGAGGTAAGTCTCTTGGCTAACCTTGTAAGAGGGATTTAACCCCATAGGTATTTAAATTGTTATTTGCTACAAATTGTGGGTACTACGTACGCACCAAGTGACTAGAGTCTGTGCGTAGCTAAAATTCATGTTATGTCCGGGTAGACATAGGCCTTTATTATGCTATTACTTGCACTATTTGGACTCAGCTTGCTAGTTTAATTGCTTGTATTAATAAGTAAACTTGGTTAAAGATTATGTTAAATCGAGCTTCATTACTAGAGATTTGGCGGGATGTTTAATTATTGATGGAAATTATATTTTTTCATGGGCTTACCTCGAAGTTGTAAATATGAAATTCGAAATCCGAAGAGTATCCCTATTCCTGTGGATCGAGCCGAACGCCTCAGCAATATATATATATATATATATATATATATATATATATATATATATGCATCCATGGATAGGGTCGTACTACCTCGATAGTGTATGTACACGATTATTATGGATGGGGTCGTACGACCTCGGCATAACTCGTTCGTGTTGTCACCCGGAGTCCGATTACACTTGATATGTCTTTCATGACTTGAGGATCTATAAATACATGTTGAGCTTTACTTGTTGAGATTAGTAAATATATATATATATATATATATATATATATATATATATATATATATATATATATATATATATATATATAGGTATGCATCCATGGATAGGGCCGTACGACCTTGATAGTGTATGTACACAATTATTATGGATGGGGTCGTACCACCTCGACATAACTCATGCGTGTTGTCACCCGAAGTCCGATTACACTTGATATGTCTTTCATGACTTGAGGATCTATAAATACATGTTGAGCTTTACTTGTTGAGATTAGTATGTGATATCTGGGGACATTTGATTGTTATTTGATAAATGGCATTTAATTATTGCATTTTATTCCATCATTGATGTTGTATTTTATGCCTATTAAATAATCTTGTACATTATGTATATTGTCCACTAGTAAGTGTCGAAATCGACCCCTCGTTACTACTTCTTCGAGGTTAGACTAGATACTTATTGGGTACATATTGTTTATCTACTCATGCTACACTTCTGCACATATTGTGCAGGTTCTGAGGCAGGTGCATCTGGAGTTCGTCCGGTTGCGTAAACGCATTACCCGGAGGCTTAGTGGTGAGTTGCTTTCCCATGCTTTGTTCCGCAGCACCCGGAGCCCTCTCTTATTATGTTTTATCATTTCTGTCTATTTTGTTTCAGACAGTAGTTCTTAAAAAGTTTGTATATTCTACTAGTTTGCTCATGCACTTGTGACACTGGGTTTTGGGAATATTCTAGTAGATATTATATGGTTTTGAGTATTAAATTTGTTGCACCCTATTTTTTACTAGTCAAGATAGGATTCAACTTGTGGTTTCTCTGTTGTTTGATGAAAGAGAGTCACCACCTAATATTTAGAGGTATATTACGGTACCTATTTAATTACTAAGTTACATTTTTATTGGTCTGCTAACCAGTGAGATTATGGTTAAGGGTTCTTGTTCTTCTAAGGGAAAGGTGTTAGGCACCCCTTAAAATCTACCTGAGGTAGCTCCATAGGACTTAGACTAATTTTAAGGAATCAGTTATTTATATTATGCCTAAGTACTATTAAAAACACGGCTTACTATATATATCTAAGGGAGGGTATATAAAGGTATGTAAGACTTAAGAGGGATTGTGAAATTATAAAATAGTCTAGAGATAGGTTAAACGAGTTTTGAAAGTAGTCCTTTATTTATAAGGCTTGCAAAATGAGATTAAGTTATGGAAGCGGTCGATTTAAGGAAATATGGTGTTTATATAACTCTAATAGATATTTGTAAGAAAGTGAATCTAAATGTACCTTGATTTTAAAAATCTGAAAAGAGGCAGTCTTTTGGAAATCCATTCTTTGGACGATAGTGTTTCACTGTTTTTTTTATAAAAATCTGATTTACCTCTTGTTAGTAAAACCCGCGATTCTTTTCTAATCTTCCTTTCTGAAAACGGGGGAGCTGTTTTGATTAAATTCTGGGCTTCAAAAATCTTAAAGAAAAAGCAAGCGAGCGAGATCATGGTAATGATATGAATAAATTATAATTAGCGAAGTAATAATTAATTACTAACTAATTTCCTTTAAATCCTATATTATTTAAAGCTTGCATATGTTTCATTTGATATTAAAGCATGAAGGTAAAGTACATGATCTAATATATGAGTGTTAAATACATGATAACAAAATACGATAAAACGACAAGGGCAGTAGGTAAAAGTAATGAAGCAGTAAACTAGATTAAGGAAGCAATAAATAATAACAAAGGAAATGGGGGAAAGAAGAGTGGACTCTGATGGTTGGACCACAAGAAGGTAGGCCCAGCATTAAAAGATACAGCTACAGCTGACTGAACCCTCCAGAAAAAATGCAACAAGGTTGGCTTGAGCCTGAGTTCTTTAGGAACTCAGCAGGCCCAAATGATGTACATGCCCAAAAATAAAGAAAAGTCATTAGATGTATACTCCATATTTTTAGCACATTCAAACATGCAGGAAACATATATCAACAGATGACTGGAACAAGAAATTATCAATATTCAAATACTATGGGAAAATATACTAATGTGACAGTTATACATGGCAAATAATTTACACTGAAAATTTTTCGTTGTCATTAAACACTAAACCCCTAAAGAACCTAATGTGTCAATGAATTAAGGGCTAAGGAGGAAGTTCTACTCAAGGTCGATGCACCCTTTGAATCCACCGACACTTCAAAGTTTCCAAAGGACTCAAGACCTAGGGCAATGCTTGTGCTGAGGAGGGCAGCCCAACCTAGAGTTAAACTTCACTCCCAAATACCCTTAAACACTAATAACATATTTTCCTTATAGGTTTAAATGCCAATGAGGCCCTTTCAATGTAAACTAAATGCTATAGCATTACCTACCACAAAAATATACTTTCCTTCCTAACATAAGAACACACAGTCTACATTTGATACCAAATAAAAAAATACATGTCAAGTGAATATAAAGGCCCGACTTTCGAATGCACACATGAGAGGAGTAGAAATATCACAAGCATATTGTAAAGGTCTGAACATTAGAGGAGAGCACACTCAAAGGGAAGGCCGGCTATACAAGGTTCATATATGCAACAACACAAAGAGACAGTTGCTCTTGTCTCTGGAAAACTAATTGTGAACTGATTGGTTTGATTCTAGCACATACATGGGTTGATAATAATACTTAACACTTTAAAGTTCATCAATAAAGATTCAGGCAAAACAGTTATGATTGGCTACTCTTACATAAGATATCAGAAACATGATTAAACTCTCAACATAACTACAAGTTCACAGGTTTAAATATGGGATTCCTAAGGACTCAATAGAGTCATACTCCTAACAATATTAACCTTACACAAGTCATCATGTTCAGACAGTATCAACAAAGGACCTTATAAGGTTTAAGGACTAGGTTTAGTTTCAAATACAATAGGGAAAAGACTGGGGTGGTTCAGGTTAGAGAATGAAATCGGGAATCAAACAGGAACATACAGAATTCAGTTAGTTACATCAACACTTCAAGTGAGGTTATGACTTCATATAGACAAGGGAGATTTTCACATTACAAGATCAAGTTAAACATGTCATGAAGAGAGAGAGTTACAAATAAAGGAAGTAACTCATCAAAACAAGTTTAACTCAAACATAAGTCTAACTTAGTATCTAAGTATGAAGTGGTCATGCTTCAGCTTCTAACAATTATCACTTGATTATAACAGAATAACTAAGTCCTACTTTTATGGAAGACAATTTAATGATAGATGTATGTAAGCTTCACAAAACCAGCAGTAGTTCAAAGAGATTAAAGACAGGGAAGTACTACACCAAGTAAGTTTTGAATTAAACATGTATCTGAAGACATTAACTAATCATGAGACAACTAAACAACCACCAGTTAACTATAACAAAACATGATCATGACTTATTTTATGAAGGGAGGATAATTTAATCCTAACAGAATGTGCACAGTAGAGCAATTGGTATTCTTGAAAAGAAGAAAGTTCAACTCAAACAAGACTAGGTCAATAGATTCAACCAATAATTAGATGAGATCATGAGAATACCATAGTGACAACCCATAAGTTGCTTTCAAAGTTAACAGACACAAGTATAGAGAAGAAAAGCACCTAAGCACTTAGATTTGCATGCTCATGGTAGATAATATGAACTTAGGAACCTTCATATTCATCTCTGTTATGATTATCAAACAATAAACTCAACCACAAGACTAACATAATATAGAGAAGTAACATATAAAGGTAAAGGTCACTGCAAAATCATCAATGAAAGGCTATGAAGTTTATGTGAGCATGAACAATCATTCAAGGCACATTACTACTTTAGTTGTGCAGATTATTTAGACTCAGAAATGAAAGTCACATGGAATCACATAATAATTTGATTAATTACTAATTAAAAATTCAAGATGCAGGACATGATCATAGATAGACAACATATTGTCACAAACAAAAGATAAACATTTCCATGTTAATAGTAAGCATCATAAGTAACTATAGTTCACAGAAAAATCAACAACATATTAAAAGAGAGAAATAAGGAGTACACTGACCTTTTCGAGGGCAGTAGACCAAACGAGGATCTCTTAGTTGCTTAAGACCTCAAAAACTTCAAGGTCGAAGCAGCAATAGTACTTAGAAACGAAAAGGCAAAGAATAGTAAGGAACCCTAGGTTTTTTTATCTCAAAATTGCTCTTAAGTGATTGTGTAGATGATTTTAGTGTTAGGTCGTGTTGGTGAGAACATTAAAGATTTCTATTTATAGTTCCATTGAAGGCTCTTAGGACTTCACAAATTCAAATAAGTTGTGGAGAGTGATGCATAGTAGATGATGATAGCAAATCGAGTGAAAATCAGAAAGAAACAAAGGGGGAAAACAGGGTCCATTTTACCTGAGAGGAGGGATCGACCATTAAAGGCAAAGAACTAACGATCAAACCCTAATGTCCAGAGGTCACTGCGTTTAACCTCTGGACAAGAATAATGATGACGGTGCTGAAGAAATTCAACCATGCATGCCATGGATTTGAAAACACATAGGAAAGAACATACGAGCTGAGTAACAATAATTTAGGGTATTAGGATTGATTTGGTTTTTAAATTCTTTCGGCGAAATGGGAAAGAATAGCAGGATTCGCGGATAGTAGGGGACATATAGGAATTTCAGGCTTTGATTGAGATGACCTTGCACAATTTTGTGCAAGGTTTTGGAGACTGATGGGTTAGGGCATGAGGAGAGTAGAGAGCATTTTGGGAAATTAGGGTGGTCGAGTGAGGGGGAAATGATTAGGGTTTCTGGGGGGATTGGTTTAGTCTTTAGGCTTAAAGGTGAGATACGGAACGGGAGCCGTTGGATCTGTTGATCAACGACTCTGATTATTTGGCGATTGGATTTTTTAGAAATATTTTCAAGTGGGAAAATCAGTGGCCGTTAGATCAAAAGAATATGTATGGTTAAGATTAGGTCTCTGGGGGACGGGTATTAAAATTAAAAGAGGAAGCAGAGAATAAATGTGAGTCGTCGATTAAATGGATCAACGTCCCAATACGTTTGTGCTTCTTATGTGAATGGTGAGGGAGGGTGACACGGCGTGCCATGGTTGGTGCAAATAGGATGGCTTGGATTGCCAACATGAAAAGAGATGAGTGTTTGGGTTGGGTAATTTCGGACTGGGCTTGAGAAATTGGGCCAAAAATAATTTTAAAAATGGCCATTTTGTCTTTGATTTAGGAATTACAATTGTGGCCCTTTTGTCTTTTAACCCCTTTTTAATTTAGTTTAAATAAACTTAATAGTTTTTAATAAATGTGGTAAAAATTATAATTATTATATATACTACTAATTACTTTAATTAATTAGCTATAAAAATGCATTGTTTTCCTAAATTGTAACACTAATTTTCGAATTTCACACAATAATCTAATTAACTTGAAATTAAAGAGTAATTTATCAAATTAACTATAGAATCTATGTAATATATATATAAAAATTATTGTAATAATCTTAAAAACTGTAAATATATTTGTAATTACATAATGTTAATACTATGCGATTAATTTTAAAACTAATACTTGATTAATTATTAAAAAATACATATTTGTTACTAGGAAACACTTTGAAAATAATTATTGTAAATTATTAAGTATAAATAAATTAATTTAAAAAGGGACGGTCAAAATTCACTACTTTACTCTTTCGTTAATTTATACTTTATATTATTACAATCACCTATTAATCGTTCTCTTATGAAATAAAATCAATTACTCTAAAATATTCAAAATGAACATTTTCATGCATAGTTCATCGTTGGCTTGCCTAGCGGCGATGTTGGGCGCCATCACGGCCTATAGTAGGAATTGGGTCGTGATAACTTGGTATCAGAGCTCTAGGTTCACATAGGTCTCACAAGCCATGAACAAGCCTTATAGAGTCTTGCGGATCGGTGCAGAGACGTTCGTACTTATCTTCGAGAGGCTATAGGGTGTTAGGAAACTTCTCTTTCTTCATCTCCCATCGTGCAGTTGATGTTGTGCTAAGTATGTTTCTCTTACTCTCTAACATATGGTGAGAACGCGCGCGGCAGATGTACCCAGCAGTGGAGGAGCTGCTCCCCCTGTTGCTAGAGGCCGAAGGAGAGCTCCAACTCCTTCTAGAGGAATAGGGTGTCCTAGAGTTGCTCCCGTCATGCCACCAGCGGATCTAGTGGGGGATCATGTCATTGAGGAGCAGGGTGAGGCACCTGCACTGAGCTGGCCCTGGCAGATTTCACATCCGCGCCGGGATTTTAGTAGGTCATGGGCCTATGATCCGGTTCATGACACATAAACTAACCCGCTAGGTAAACCATCAAATACAAGTATAACCCATAATAAAAGATAATCATATAACCAAGAAGCAAAAGTGCGAAATTTATTAAAAAATAATGCAAATCCCACCAAGTCATGAATATACTATATATATATATATAAAAAAAACTTAATAGGGTGTCCTAGAGTTGCTCCCGTCATGCCACCAGCGGATCTAGTGGGGGATCATGTCATTGAGGAGCAGGGTGAGGCACCTGCACTGAGCTGGCCCTGGCAGATTTCACATCCGCGCCGGGATTTTAGTAGGTCATGGGCCTATGATCCGGTTCATGACACATAAACTAACCCGCTAGGTAAACCATCAAATACAAGTATAACCCATAATAAAAGATAATCATATAACCAAGAAGCAAAAGTGCGAAATTTATTAAAAAATAATGCAAATCCCACCAAGTCATGAATATACTATATATATATATAAAAAAAACTTAATATATAAAATATATTTTCTAAGTAATATTTTATTATTTAGAATATGTAACGAACCGAGCGGTCGTTTTGAATTCTAGTATGTCGTTCGGCGATTCGAGATCTTGAGTAGCTTCACTTCATATATTATAACTTACATGTGTAGTTGATTTTGTATTTGGGAAGTTCGGAGTTGATTTGGAAGGATATCTCAATTAGGAAGCTTTAAGTTGAAAGAGTTGACCAAGGTTCGACTATTGACTAAACGACCTCAGAATCAGAATTTGAAGGTTCCTATAGGTTTGTAAGGTGATTTCGTACTTAGGCGCATGTTCGGGTTGAGTATCAGATGGTTTGGGAGCGCTTCAGCGCTTAATATCGAAAGTTGGTATTTTGAAGGTTTTAAAATTTGCTAAGTTTGACATGGAATGGATTATAGTGTTATTGGGCTCTGGGCGGTGCTCCGGGACCTTGGAAAGGTTCATGTTATTAATTAGAACTTGTACGTGAAGTTTGGCTGTGATTCGGACGCATTCGGCGAAGATTGAATGTTTGAAAGTTAAGAGAAGGATTTTGATCGTCGATTCGTGATTTTGATGTTATTCGTGGCATTTCGAGCCTTTGGATAAGTTTGGATAAGGTATTGGGACTTGTTGGCGAAGATTGTATTATCCATGCAGCATATATATTGACAATCATACAGTCGTAGAAGACTCTAGTATAAGTTAAAAGAAAGAATTGAGTCGAGGTCATAGACAAGGGATTGAATTATTAGATGATGGTATCATGGATATTCCATAGCGTTTATGAAAGGCTAAAGTGATAACTAATACCATGAGCCGCAGATCGGAAGATAGCTTAAGCCTACATATATGCTGATCAGAGGGAAGATGAAACTAAAGAGTTACATTAACTAAATAAATCAAGAATCTGATTGTTGGACCCAAAAAATCATAGACCTCATGATTAGAATATTGCAGAATCACCCTTAATATCAGAGGTACAAGAGAGATAGTACAACAGCCATATTCAATAAAGGCTCTACGATAAAGCCAATTAGAAGAGTACCAGCCTCATAAGAAGTCAGTATGAACTTTCCACCGGATTGTGTATGCACCAAAAGTGCAAGTATTATAATAGAGCTTCAAGTTGTGAATGTGAATTATACATGTGTTAAAGAGAGGTCATGAAAGAGATAGAAGATATGATGTAAGATTTTAAGGTAAGTAAGGTAAAGGTGAACAACGTACGAGATACTCAAATGCAGAAGGTTGCGAATAATCCATACTTCAGATAGAGGACTAGAAGCATTGGGATTCAGTATCCAGGATAGATAGCGGTATCATTGGTGTCATACCTCCCGGCCTATGGTTTCTATGTATCGAGAGGTCTAGTTAAAAGAGTAAAGAGGAGTTGAGACGATGTGATGTCTCGCTTGATGTTCCAAAATAACATAAGGAAAATTGTGGTGCAAGAAAGTTGAAGGAAGGTTGCAAGTAGTACAAATGAATATGTGTAGGTCACAAGCTAATGTATGGTAAAGCGATAAGGTTTTAGGAAGACAGGAGTAAGGATAAGAAAGGGCGAGTAAGAAGGTGATGAGAATGGATAAGTCCTTAGGATTAAGCCCATGAAAATAAGAGAGCTGATGGTTTCTCTAAATTATAGAAAGCTCAGTATAGCCTGAATGAACTCAAAAGAATCTAAGACTAATAGCATTTAAAAGATATGTAATGTTGCCCTGGTAGTAGAATGAGGGTATAATTGTGATAAATGAAGGATGGCGTTTGGGCCTTCGATTGAGTGATGATTTGAAGGGATTTCATGAATTGTACAGGATTAAAATACCCACGTAAGGTGAATCACATTGGGATGCTATGAAATATGGTTATGGAAGCATGGTATCGCCCCCAGGTGGATCAGTCTAATCATTTCAAATGTTCCTCGATGCGACGTGAGCCCTAGCGGCAGTGTTACATAAAAGGTCAAGTTATCAGTGGTAAATTGTAGATCAACATTGAGGTGAATCAACAATGGATGGATAAAAGTTCAACAGTATGAGATGAGATCCGGCATTCTTAAGATAAACAGTAACTAGGAAGCATTAAAGGACTTAGATTTATACATACATGATAGGCCTGGCAAGTGGGCCGGTCCAGGCCCGGGACCGGCCCAGGACCGCGGGCCAGACGGGCCAAACGGCTAAACGGGCCAGGACCGTTTGGTCCGGTTTTAGCGGGCCTGGTCCGGTCTCGTGGGCCGGTCCTATGATTGGGCCCGCCAGGCCCGGGACCGTTTGGCCCGCCAGGGCCCGGGACCGGCCCGGTCCCCTTAGCGGGCCTAGCGGGCCCAACGGCCTTTTTTTTAATTTTTTTTTTTTTTTAAAAAAAAACGTTGGACTGTCAAAAATAGGCGTTGGGCTGTCAAATATATCTTAAGATATACTATATATACATAGTATACTAGATATACAAGATATATATAGTAGATATACATGTATATATAGTATATAAATCGAATATAGCTTATATATAGTAAGATGTATATATATTATATTATAGTATAGTATACATATAAGCTTATATTTATACTATACTATAGTCTATACTATATATACATCTCATAAGATATATAAACTATATTCGATATACTATATATACATCTTAAGATATACTATATATATATATAGTATACTAGATATATATAGTAGATATACATGTATATATAGTATATCTTAAGCTATACATATAGTATAATATAGTATAGTATACATACATATATATATATATATATATATATATATATATATATATATATATATATATATATATATATATATATATATATATATATATATATATATATAAGCTTATATTTATACTATACTATAGTATATACTATATATACATCTAATAAGATATATAAACTATATTCGATATACTATATATACATCTTAAGATATACTATATATACTATACTATATATACATCTTAAGATATACTATATATACTATACTACATATACATCTTAAGATATACTATATATACATAGTATACTAGATATACTAGATATATATAGTAGATATACATGTATATATAGTATATCTTAAGCTATACATATAGTATAATATAGTATAGTATACATACATATATATATATATATATATATATATATATATATATATATATATAGTAAGATGTATATATATTATAGTATACATATAAGCTTATATTTATACTATACTATAGTCTATACTATATATACATCTCATAAGATATATAAACTATATTCGATATACTATATATACATCTTAAGATATACTATATATACTATACTATATATACATCTTAAGATATACTATATATACTATACTATAAATACATATTAAGATATACTATATATACTACACTACATATACATCTTAAGATATACTATATATACATAGTATACTAGATATACATGTATATATAGTATATCTTAAGATGTATATATAGTATATAAATCGAATATAGCTTATATATAGTAAGATGTATATATATTATAGTATAGTTTAGTATACATATAAGCTTATATTTATACTATACTATAGTCTATACTATATATATACATCTCATAAGATATATAAACTATATTCGATATACTATATATACGTCTTAAGATATACTATATATACTATACTATATATACATCTTAAGATATACTATATATACTATACTACATATACATCTTAAGATATACTACATATACATAGTATACTAGATATACTAGATATATGTAGTAGATATACATGTATATATGTATATATCTTAAGATGTATATATAGTATAGTGTGTGTGTGTATATATATATATATATATCTTAAGATGTATATATAGTATATCTTAAGATGTATACTATAGAATATAACTTATATATATATATATATATACTATGTATATATGGTATAGTGTGTATATAACTATATAACTATATATATATCTTAAAATGTATATATACACTATAATATATATATATATATACATACTTTATAAGTCATATTCGATAGTATACATCTTAAGATATACTATATATACATCTTACTATATATATATATATATATATATATATATATATATATATATATATATATATAAGATATACTATACTATAATATATCTTAAGATGTATATATAGTATATTTTATAAGATGTATACTATGTATATATAATATAGTATATATATATATATTTTAAGATGTATATATAGTATATAAATCAAATATAGCTTATATATCTTTATTACTATTTTTTTCTCTAACTTCTATAAAACAAAATTAAAAATAGAAAGTTTCTGTTGGGCCCGTTTGGGCCCGGAAACCGGACCGGGACCGGCCCACTAAACCCGGGCCCGTTAGTTCATGGTCCCGGTCCCGAGCCGGTTCCAGCAATAAGCCCGCGAGGCCCAGGACCGTTTAGGACCGGACCGTATAGGACCGGTCCACTTAGAACCGGGCCCGCGAAGCCCACTTAGGACCGGGCCCGGCCAACTTGCCACCCCTAATACATGATAAGCAGCGAGAGAGTAACCTGGAGTTTGGTAGCAGACCTCAGCAACGACAAATCGAAGTAAGAGTTATTGTATAGTATGACCTACCTAGATGCAGTAAAGTCATACGGATGGATAACCGGGTCTATGTAATAAGATATAGCAATATCCGTGAGTTCAACAAAGTACCGAGCGAAAAACTTCAGTATACCTATAGATGCCCAGAGGGACATCTTGTCAAGCTTTGTATATGTTTACAAAGTGAGGCCTAGAGATTGGCTAAAAACTTGAGGGAAAAGGAGAGAAGAGTCGCATAGGCGCACATACAAGGACAAAGACGTAGATACTGCATAACAGAAGATAGCAATAGTTACGAGATTGGAAGAATTCCGACCACAAGTCATGGTGTGAGAAAGAGGCCTAAATGGGGGAATGCCCTGGCCTTTTGAATTATTCACAAAACAGTTGCCTAGATGGAAAGGAAAATACTAAAATATTCGGAAGACATAAGTTATAAAAATGATAAGTGCATCAGTCAACATTCGAGGACGAATGTTCCCAAGGGAGAAATGATGTTACACCTCATATTTTCGTACGTAAAAGTACACATAAGTAAATTGATGACAGCTGGGAAATGAGATGTTACATTCCGCATTTTTGTATGTTAAAGTTTCATCGTAAGATAATCGACGTGAGTTCGGGAATGAGATTATTTTGAGATTATAAGAATTATGCTATTCCAAACAAGTGATGAGTAAATTCGTGAAGGAAATAGAGTAAGCAAATCGAAGAAAAATGAATTTCGTCGAAGTTTGACATCTTGGGATAAAATATGATCTAAGCTATAATACCCGGTATTTATGGACTTGTGCTATACAAGGTACCACATGATTGTGATAGTAGGGTATATAAAGTGTGTTAAAAGAGAGTAGTATTTTAAGTAATTTGAGATAATTCTTATTTATATAGATAATTGGGTAATTAGTAATTTTAGTGGAAGATTAACTAATTAATTAGTGTATTTGGATAAGGTGGAATAGTCCCCAACATGGCAGCAAGATTGGTCAATTAAATGACTCTTGAGTCATATGGCAAGGTGTCACAATTAAAGAATTATGTGGCTTAGTCATTTTAAGTGTGGGCTCCACACCTACTTATATAAAAGGCCTCTCAAAACCACAAAATTAAGGCTTATGACTACATGTAGTAACAGATGGAATTCAAGGAATTCATAATGAATCCTTTACAATGTTTCTGACAACGAAATTTGCTCCAAGAATTTCATACGAGGTTATACTGCGTAGTAGCAACGGAATTTGAAAATTGTAAGGGAGCACAGTACAATCTTTCTCAAGAATATCACATGTATATTTCCCTACTTCGATCCGTCGTTACATATTTTTGCAAAAGACATGTGTTAGAGGGATTGTCAAGAGAATCGATTCATGTATGTTAAGGCTATCCCTTATTTCCTGTTGGCATGGTCCAAACGATACAAATGAAACGAGCAAAATATGCAACTTTTATAAATGACTCTATTCATAGAAATACTAGGGGTGTCTATATTCTTGATTCCCCATGTGTCTTATTATTCTATCATATGTTCATGGGTCTCAGAAAATACGTAAGTTGATAAAGTTTATTTCATGACATTGATCAGAGGCATAATGGTCCTATGACGTTCCGAGAGAATTTATTGACGTATTTCAAATGCATTTCATTCATTTATACATGTACATTGACCCATGACTATATGGCATTATATACGCATATATTATATGTATATGGGATATGAAAAAAGATTACGGCGTTATATACGCACCACCACCTGATCAGCTGGTATAAGTTGATGATTTGCCCACAGTGGTCGAGATGATATGATGGGATGCCCTCAGAGGCTTGATGATGTTATGAACGCATATACCTAGGCATGGTATGACATTTATACACATATGCATGACATTGTAAATATTAATGATTCACAGAGTTATTCAGACTTACATGTTGAGTCTTTTACTCCATGTTTCTCTCAGGTCTATTATTTACTGATTTTCATTCCTTACATACTCGGTACATTATTTGTACTGACATCCCTTTTGCCTGGGGACACTGCGTTTCATGCCCGCAGGTCCCGATACATCGGTCGAGAGTCCTCCAAGTAGGCTATCAGCTCAGCGGAAGATGTTGGTGCGCTCCATTTGCTCCCGGAGTTGCTAGTTGATCAGTATGATTTAGGCATGTATAGTTTGGTATGGCGGGGCCATGTCCCGACCTTTATGATAAATATGTACTCTTAGAGGCTTGTATACATATGTCATATATACGGATACTTGTATCGCCTTGTCGGCCTATGTTTTAAGTATATAATGGATCACATTGGCCTTATAGGCCCGTATGTCACAGGTATGAGTTTCTATATCAGGTTGGGTCATTCTATGCCGGGTATTCCCTCATGTTTAATCTGTTTATATCATGACGCCCCTTCTATCCCATTTGCCTATGATGATGTAATAAGAATGATACGATTACGTTGGTACTCGGTTGAGTAAGGAACCGGGTGCCCGTCGCGACCCATCAGTTTGGGTCATGACAAAAGTGGTATCAGAGCAGTTATATCCTAGGGAGTCTACAAGTCGTGTCTAGTAGAGTCTTGTTTATGGGTGTGTTGTGCACCATACTTATAAGCAAGAGGCTACATGTCATTTAGGACGGTCACTCTTTCTTCTTACTCTAGATCGTGTGGTAGAACTCGGTTGTAAGAACTCAATTTCCTAAACTCTATCTTATTCATAATATGATGATGCATACATCTAGAAAGACGATTGGTAAGAGATATAGCTGTGGAAGAGTTGAGTCAGAGGAACTCAAATTTTATATTATGCTTATGATGGATAAATATGAGGTATTCAACAGATCATGTGTGTACTAAGATGTGTAAGCTTCTTGATAAGGATCCCTAAGGCAAGAATGTCTATCCACTCTTACGGTAAAAATAAATAATATAATCGGAAGGTAGACACAAGTTTCAGCTAGTAAAGGAAGCAAAATAAAAAAGGGTACGAGCTACCCAGCTAATGAAGATTATCGTAAAGGAATATAAGCATTTTGAGTTACCATCAACAGTAACAGAGGTATATACAATTGATCACACCCATTTCAGCTATGCCCTATGGGGGCTGACAGGTGTAGTTTAAGAGAAGGACGAGATATCACGATCCGGCTGGGGTTAGAGTAACCCAAAATGGTGAATGGATTGTTTGTGTTAGTTGATACTTTCGAAGGATAGCGCAAATGTGATAATAGATCTCCTTGTGAGACACCCAGATGGTGCAATCTAGAATAGTACAGCTAAATATGAGTACTAAAAAGGTAGGCACTGGAAGCCTTGAAGGGATAAATATTACCTTAGTGTAGCTCCCGTCCCTAGTAGAGAAAGAATGTTAGGCAAACCGAAGAGCCAGTAGATGGAGCAAGGGGAACTAAAAGCAAAAGAATGTCTTGTTCGAGTTTTTAGAATAAAGTGATAGACATAAATGTTAGCGGGAAATAAGAAGAGAGTTAATGAAACATTATGAGTAAGATGTGATACATGGATGACAACGGTAGATAAAAAAGATGACAGTATTACAGAGTCTATAGTCAAGTGAGGGAAAAGACGAGAGGTGACAAGCCTTGAGACAACAAAAGAGTATAGGCCATAAAGTCATATCCTCATTTCAAGAAATAATTTCGTGACTCTAACGCTAATACCAGAAGGAAAAGTTAGACCCCAGAGTAATAGAAATCAGTATGGGGTGAACAAGATAAACTAAACATGAATTAGGGATGGAGTGATTTGATAATGGTCGACATCATGAGAATTTCAGACTTCGTTCCGGCGATAATAGAATGGACAACAGAATAAGATTCATGAGAAATTCAGAGAATGGTCATTCAGGAAGACGCTTCCCTAAAGCAAGCAATGTGAGCAAAGTTAAGCTTAAGGGACTGTATGTACCAGTTATACTAAGTGTCACCCTCGTGAGTAAGGAAATTTGTTATCCTTGGTATAGAAGAATTACCGCGAGGTGAGTAAGAATCATCGATGATGTGAAAAAATGCCAAAGATGAAGAGGTAAAACGTCTATACGTAGATCATCGTAGCACTAAATCTTAGTACTCCCCTAAAGGGGGGAATATGGAGTGATGTGACATTAAGTAAGAATTTAGTGATCCTAGTAACTATGGAATGGTAAAGGGAGAATATAATAAGAATGAGAAAAGGGATGAGACTACACTTATTCAAATCCTACAGATATTCTACGATTCCAAAACATTATGCAAACACGACGTCAAGGAGAGAAAATAAGGGTTCCTTCCCAAGATGTTATTGACATAGAAGGAGCTTGTGCGAGACGTAAGTTAAGACAAAGGAAATAACCCAAGAAATATTACACGAAATATTGATATGAGAGTGGGCCAACGAGTAGTTAGTAGTTGATCCAGGAAGAGCCTAGTTATGGCTAGACAAGAGGATACAGACAAATCAACAAATTGTGCAAGATGAACATACTGAATCCCAACATGGGGAATTCAGTCTCGCAGATAATGAAATCGTGACCCTTGAGAAATATTCAAATAGGAGTTGGGGTAGTTAAAGGTAACGTATAAGTGTTATGGAAATAAAAGAGAGTGCCACTGGGAAGACAGTCAAAATATCAGTTCAGAAGCAACCCTACAAGCACAAGGGCGTAGAAATAAGTCACTACAGATAATTATAGACGAGGAAAGACATCAAAAATTCCGTTGAGTATACCATGTAATAAATCTCACAGCTTTACAAGAGTCAGAAGGTCCTCCCTAAGTATTACAATGAAAGACTAGCTAAGAAAATAAGAAATATGGCTTCAACCTAAGCATAGTAACTTGAAGAAGAAATGGCCATGTAAAATCAGTCTCACTACAACATTGTATGCACTCCATAAGAAAGTGGCACCTACCGTTGCTAGTGAATGGGAAGTAAAATCAAAAGTAATATTCGAAATCATATGAGTTGTACGAAAATTTCGGCATGAGTGCTAACTAAGATAAGCTAAGTATGCACGCAACAAGGGGGCAGCAAGCTGAGAAGGAATGAAAGGAATTATTTGAGCAAAGATCCAGAGTTAGTTACGTTATGAATGCACTTAAGAGTTCGGAGTATTATCCATGCAGCATATAAGTTGACAATCATACAGTCGTAGAAGACTCTAGTATAAGTTAAAAGAAAGAATTGAGTCGAGGTCATAGACAAGGGATTGAATTGTTAGATGATGGTATCATGGATATTCCATAGCGTTTATGAAAGGCTAAAGTAATAACTAATACCATGAGCCGCAGATCGGAAGATAACTTAAGCCTACATATATGCTGATCAGAGGGAAGATGAAACTAAAGAGTTACATTAACTAAATAAATAAGGAGTCTGATTGTTGGACCCAGAAAATCATAGACCTCATGATTAGAATATTGCAGAATGACCCCTAATATCAGAGGTACAAGAGAGATAGTACAACAACCATATTCTATAAAGTCTCTACGATAAAGCCAATTAGAAGAGTACCAGCCTCATAAGAAGTCAGTATGAACTTTCCACCGGATTGTGTATGCACCAAAAGTGCAAGTATTATAATAGAGCTTCAAGTTGTGAATGTGAATTATACATGTGTTCAAGCGAGGTCATGAAGAGATAGAAGATATGATGTAAGATTTTAAGGTAAGTAAGGTAAAGGTGAACAACGTACGAGATACTCAAATGCAGAAGGTTGCGAATAATCCATACTTCAGATAGAGGACTAGAAGCATTGGGATTCAGTATCCAGGATAGATAGCGGTATCATTGGTGTCATACCTCCCGACCTATGGTTTCTATGTATCGAGAGGTCTAGTTAAAAGAGTAAAGAGGAGTTGAGACGATGTGATGTCTCGGTTGATGTTCCAAAATAACATAAGGAAAATTGTGGTGCAAGAAAGTTGAAGGAAGGTTGCGAGTAGTATAAATGAATATGTGTAGGTCACAAGATGATGTATGGTAAAGCGACAAGGTTTTAGGAAGACAGGAGTAAGGATAAGAAAGGGCGAGTAAGAAGGTGATGAGAATGGATAAGTCCTTAGGATTACGCCCATGAAAATAAGAGAGCTGATGGTTTCTCTAAGTTATAGAAAGCTCAGTATAGCCTGAATGAACTCAAAAGAATCTAAGACTAATAGCATTTAAAAGATATGTAATGTTGCCCTGGTAGTAGAATGATGGTATAATTGTGATAAATGAAGGATGGCGTTTGGGCCTTCGATTGAGTGATGATTTGAAGGGATTTCATGAATTGTACAGGATTAAAATACCCACGTAAGGTGAATCACATTGGGATGCTATGAAATATGGTTATGGAAGCATGGTATCGCCCCCAGGTGGATCAGTCTAATCATTTCAAATGTTCCTCGATGCGACGTGAGCCCTAGCGGCAGTGTTACATAAAAGGTCAAGTTATCAGTGGTAAATTGTAGATCAACATTGAGGTGAATCAACAATGGATGGATAAAAGTTCAACAGTATGAGATGAGATCCGGCATTCTTAAGATAAACAGTAATTAGGAAGCATTAAAAAACTTAGATTTATACATACATGATAAGCAGCAAGAGAGTAACCTGGAGTTTGGTAGCAGACCTCAGCAACGATAAATCGAAGTAAGAGTTATTGTATAGTATGACCTACCTAGATGCAGTAAAGTCATACGGATGGATAACCAGGTCTATGAAATAAGATATAGCAATATCCGTGAGTTCAACAAAGTACCGAGCGAAAAACTTTAGTATACCTATAGATGCCCAAAGGGACATCTTGTCAAGCTTTGTATATGTTTACAAAGTGAGGCCTAGAGATTGGCTAAAAACTTGAGGGAAAAGGAGAGAAGAGTCGCATAGGCGCACATACAAGGACAAAGACGTACATACTGCATAACAGAAGGTAGCAATAGTTACGAGATTGGAAGAATTCCGACCACAAGTCATGGTGTGAGAAAGAGGCCTAAAGGGGGGAATGCCCTGGCCTTTGGAATTATTCACAGAACAGTTGCCTAGATGGAAAGGAAAATACTAAAATATTCGGAAGACATAAGTTATAAAAATGATAAGTGCATCAGTCAACATTCGAGGACGAATATTCCAAAGGGGGGAATGATGTTACACCTCATATTTTCGTACGTAAAAGTACACATAAGTAAATTGATGACAGCTGGGAAATGAGATGTTACATTCCGCATTTCTGTATGTTAAAGTTTCATCGTAAGATAATCGACGTGAGTTCGGGAATGAGATTATTTTGAGATTATAAGAATTATGCTATTCCAAACAAGTGATGAGTAAATTCGTGAAGGAAATAGAGTAAGCAAATCGAAAAAAATGAATTTCGTCGAAGTTTGACATCTTGGGATAAAATATGATCTAAACTATAATACCCGGTATTTATGGACTTGTGCCATAAGAGGCACCACATGATTGTGATAGTAGGGTATATAAAGTGTGTTAAAAGTGAGTAGTATTTTAAGTAATTTGAGATAATTCTTATTTATGTGGATAATTGGGTAATTTGTAATTTTAGTGGAAGATTAACTAATTAATTAGTGTATTTGGATAAGGTGGAATAGTCCCCAACATGGCAGCAAGATTGGTCAGTTAAATGACTCTTGAGTCATATGGCAAGGTGTCACGATTAAAGGATTGTGTGGCTTAGTCATTTTAAGTGTGGGCTCCACACCCACTTATATAAAAGGCCTCTCAAAACCACAAAATTAAGGCTTATGATTACATGTAGTAACAGATGGAATTCAAGGAATTCATAATGAATCCTTTACAATGTTTCTGACAACGAAATTTTCTCCAAGAATTTCATACGAGGTTATACTGCGTAATAGCATCGGGATTTGAAAATTGTAAGGGAGCACAGTACAATCTTTCTCAAGAATATCACACGAATATTTTCCTACTTCGATCCGTCGTTACATATTTTTGCAAAAGACATGTGTTGGAGGGATTGTCAAGAGAATCGATTCAGGTATGTTAAAGCTATCCCTTCTTTCCTGTTGGCATGGTCCAAACGATACAAATGAAACGAGCAAAATACGCAACTTTCATAAATGACTCTATTCATAGAAATACTAGGGGTGTCTATATTCTTGATTCCCCATGTGTCTTATTATTCTATCATATGTTCATGGGTCTCAGAAAATACGTAAGTTGATAAAGTTTATTTCATGACATTGATCAGAGGCATAATGGTCCTATGACGTTCCGAGAGAATTTATTGACGTATTTCAAATGCATTTCATTCATTTATACATGTACATTGACCCATGACTATATGGCGTTATATACGCATATATTATATGTATATGGGATATGGAAAAAGATTACGGCGTTATATACGCACCACCACCTGATCAGCTGGTATAAGTTGATGATTTGCCCACAGTGGTCGAGATGATATGATGGGATGCCCTCAGAGGCTTGATGATGTTATGAACGCATATACCTAGGCATGGTATGACATTTATACACATATGCATGACATTGTAAATATTAATGATTCATAGAGTTATTCAGACTTACATGTTGAGTCTTTTACTCCATGTTTCTCTCAGGTCTATTATTTACTGATTTTCATTCCTTACATACTCGGTACATTATTTGTACTGACATCCCTTTTGCCTGGGGACACTGCGTTTCATGCCCGCAGGTCCCGATACATCGGTCGAGAGTCCTCCAAGTAGGCTATCAGCTCAGCGGAAGATGTTGGTGCGCTCCATTTGCTCCGGAGTTACTAGTTGATCAGTATGATTTAGACATGTATAGTTTGGTATGGCGGGGCCATGTCCCGACCTTTATGATAAATATGTACTCTTAGAGGCTTGTATACATATGTCATGTATACGGATACTTGTATGGCCTTGTCGGCCTATGTCTTAAGTATATAATGGATCACATTGGCCTTATAGGCTCATGTCACAGGTATGAGATTCTATATCAGGTTGGGTCATTTTACGTCTGGTATTCCCCCATGTTTACTCTTTTTATATCATGACTCTCCTTCTGGCCCACTTACCTATGATGAGGTAATAAAAAAGATACGATTATGTTGGTACTCGATTGAGTAAGGTACCGGGTGCCCATCGCGACCCATCAGTTTGGGTCGTGACAGCAATAGAGCGGTACTGAAGGAAATAACGGAAAGAGAGTCAAGGTCTATGGACACCATAGCAGCTACCTTGAAGTCGCCAAGCAGGTACAAGTACAGATCTAGCAATCACCACGTCTAGATGTGCCTGGATGTGCACACTAAGTGCAGAGTGTAGTATGAGTACAACTGACCCCATGTATTCAATAAGTAACAGAACTAACCTTGGGTTGGAAGCAGTGACGAGCTCAAAAGAAAACAATCAGAGTCCAATATAATGACAACACGAGTTTAATGATGACAAAATCAATAAACAACTCAGAGAAATCATCATAATCAACTCGTTCATGTTATAGAAAATTTAGGTATGCTTTCAAGTTCAACGATTAAAGCCCAACACTGATAGGAACATGTCAATTACAGCTAGCATGAGGAATGGTACATTCATATGCCTACATGTCAGATATGCATGTCAAAGTACTCACACTTTCGTAAATACTCAACCTGACTGCCAAATTACCCACTCATCACACACACAATCACTCAGCACTATACGGTTGCCTGGCATCATTGCCCCTCACCAAAGCACATATATATATATATATATATATATATATATATATATATATATATATATATATATATATATATATATATCAATGTGTTTGTGCTCACTGCTGGTATGTCAGACTCTGGATGGGCGGATCCTACCCAAGAGCTAATATAAAGCCAATAAGGCCTGTTGCGGCTTGCAGGCAATCCACATAATAGTTATAAAGCCAATATGACTTGTTGCGGCGTGCAGCCCGATCCACAATACCACTATCAAAATAGTTATAAGGCCTACCTCAGTCATCAATCTCTCAAGTCTCAAGGGCTCACAATCTCATATCACTCGGCCCAACAACTCCACATAAGGAAGAACAATGATATCATGCGATGCAACCATGAATGACGAACAGAGACTGAGATATGATATGCGAATGAAGAACCATGACAGAGTGCATAAATATAGTTAAAACATGTAACTCAATACAACATAAATAGCCTCAATAGGTCTCAACTGAATAAGAACATTGCCTAAGCATGATTTCTAGCATGAATCACAATTCACTTACTCTAACAAGTGAGAATTACACAGATAAAGCAAGACTAGATAGCAGCATGATACAAAAATCAACCGGAATCATGATTATCATGGTGCACGCCCACACACCCGTCACCTAGCATGTGTGTCACCCCAACACAAGACAAATAACTTATTTTCCAGGGATAGTTACCCTCAATTCCAAGTTTAGAAATGTTACTTACCTCAAAGCGCACAACTCAATACTCCAACAAACCATTGCCACGCAAATCAGCCTCTGAGCGACTCGAATCTGGCTAAAGCAACTTAATTCCATCAATAATAGCTATAGGAACAATTCCAAAAGATAAAACTAAGGTCTTTAATCAAAATCGAAAAGTCAACCTCGGGCTTGCACCCCGGAACCCGACAAAATTCACAAAATCTGATCATCCATTAAATTACGAGTCCAACCATACTAAATTCATCCAATTCCATCCACAAATTGGCCTCCAAATCCTCAATTCTCACTCTCCAATACATAAAGCATAAATCCCCAAATTTTGCTTCAAAATCATATAAACTAGGTGTAATAATCAATGGGTAATCAATATTTATCAATAAAAATGATGAATCGTCACTTACCTATTCAATTTTAGCAAAATACCTCACAAATATCGCCCCTAGCCTAGTCTCAAAACTCTCCAAATGAGAAAAACCACGAAACCCTTCGAAATATATTACTGCCAGTGAAATCGCACATGTGATCGAATCACCGCTTCTGCGGTCAAAATCTCGCACCTGCGAGCTTTACTTAAGTCCTGACCTTCCGCATCTGCGAAACATGACTTCGCATCTGCGGAGGTGCACCTGCACTAAATCCTTTGCTTCTGCGAAACTTGCTGCCCAATATAAAACCCGCTTCTGCGAATACCACGTCGCACCTGCGACCCTTCTCCTACGCCCTATTTCCGTTTTTGCGGACTCACGGATCCGAAGTCCTTTCACACATGCGCTCCTAGGAAGCCTCCCCAATTCCTCGCGCCTGCGCACAAAATGGCCTCTTCTGCTGCTCCGCACCTGCGGCCCAAACCTCGTAGGTGCGATTACACCAGAACTGAAACCAACAACATTTCTATAAACCCAAACCTCAATCCGATTTCAATCTGAATCACAACCAAGGCCCTCAGGACCCCATCCAAACATACCAACAGCTCCAAAATACGATACAAACTTAGTCAAAGCCTCAAATCACATCAAACAACACCAAAATCATGAATCACACCCCAATTCAAGCCCAATAAAACTAATGAACTTTCAACTTCTAAAACTAATGTCCAACCATATCAAATCAACTCCTAATGACCTCAAATTTTGCACATTAGTCCCAAATGACACCACGAACCTATTTCAATTCCCGGAATCAATATCTGAGTCTAGCATCAACAAAGTCAACTCTCGGTTAAACCTCTTAACCTTCCAAACCTTCAACTTTCTAACTTTTGCCAATTTAAGCCAAAAAGACCTACGGACCTCCAAATCAATGTCCGCACATATTCTTAAATTCTAAAATCATCCTACAAAGTCATTGGAACCATCAAAACACCATTCTAGTGTCATCCACATAAAAGTCAAACTTTGGCCAACTCTTTCAACTTAAGCTTCCAACCTTGGAACCAAGTATCTAAATTCACTCTAAAACCTTCCCGAACCCAATCCAACCACCTAGGCAAGTCACATAACTACAAATGAACATAGAAGAAGCGATAAATAGGGAAACGGGACTACAATACACAAAATGACTGGTCGGGTCGTTACATTCTCCCCCTCTTAAACAAATATTCATCCTCAAACGGGTCTAGAATCATACGTGGAGTCTCAAGTAAGTGTGGATAACTTCTCTGCATCTCCCACTCGATCTCCCAAGTATCCTCCTCAAATGGCTGGCCCTTCCACTGAACTTTCACTGAAGCTATATTCTTTTATCTCAATTTTCAAACCTGCAGATCCAAAATGGCCACCAGCTCCATATCATAAGTCAAATCCCCATCTAGTTGTACCGTGCTGAAGTCCAAAACATGAGACAAGTCACCATAATACTTGCGGAGCATAGAAACATGAAACACTAGGTGAACACCTCATAGACTAGGTGGCAATGCAAGCTTGTAGGCCACCTCGCCAACTCTCTTAAGCACCTCAAAGGGGCCAATATATTGAGGGCTTTACTTGTTGTTCCTCCCGAACCTCATCACACCCTTTATGGGCGAAACTCTGAGTAACACTTCTCACCCACCATATAAGAAACATCACAAACCTTCCTATCGGCATAACTTTACTGTCTAGGTTGTGTTGTACGAAGTCGATCCTTAATCAACTTGACTTTCTCCAAGGCATCTCGAACCAGATCAGCGCCCAACAACCTAGCCTCCCTCGGCTCAATCCAACCAATTGGAGATCGATACCGCCTCCCATATAAGACCTCAAAAGGATCAATCTAAATAATCAATTCATAGAAGTTATTGTAGGCAAACTCTGCAAGCGATAGAAACTGATCCTAAGAATCCCCGAAATCCATAACACAGTCGTGTAACATATCCTCCAAGATCTGAATGGTACGCTCGGAATGTCGGTCCGCCTGGGGGTGGAATGATGTACTCAACTTGACCCGTGTTCCCAACTCTCACTCCACTACTCTCCAAAACTGCGATGTGAACTGCGTGCCTCGGTCAAAAATAATGGACGTCGGCACACCATGAAGACGAACAATCTCACAAATATAGATTTGAGCCAGCCGCTCTGAAGAATAGGTAGTCACAACCAGAATTAAATGTGCAGGCTTGGTTAGTCTATACACAATAACACACACTGTGTCGAATTTCTTCAAAGTCTGTGGGAGCCCAACAACAAAATCCATGGTAATACGCTTCCACTTCCACTCGCGAATCTCAAGTCTCTTAAGTAAACCGACCGGACTCTGGTACTCATACTTCACCTGCTGATAGTTCAAACATCGAGCCACATACTACACTATATATATCTTCATTCTTCTCCACTAATAGTGTTTCCTCAAGTTCTGATACATCTTAGCGGCACCCGGATAAATGGAATACCACAAACTATGGGCCTCATCAAGAATCGACTCACACAACCCATCCATATTGGGCACACAAATCCAACTCGGCATCCGCAATACCCTATCATCTCCAATAGAAACCTCCTTAGCATCACCTGGACAAGCAAATGGGGGTCCTCATACTAACGCGCTTTGATGCACTCATACAAAGAAGACTAAGAAATCACGCAAGCAAGAACCCGGCTAGGCTTTGAAACATCTAACCTCACGAACTGATTGGCCAAATCCTGATCATCTTATGCTAGCAGTCTCTCACCAACTGGAATATATGCTCACAACCTTTCTGCTCAAGGTATTGGCCACCACATTGGCCTTCCCGGGATGATACAAAATGGTGATATCATAGTCTTTTAACTGCTCTAACCACCTTCATTGCCTCAATTTTAGGTCCTTTTGCTTAAACAAGTGTTGTAGGCTTAGATGATCTGTGAATACCTTGTAAGACACGCCGTAAAGATAGTGTAAATTTTCAATGCGTGTACAATGGCCGCAAACTGTAAATCATGAACGGGGTAGTTCTTCTCATGAAGCTTCAGTTGTCGCGAAGCATACGCAATCACCCTACCCTCATGTATCAAGACACACCCGATGCCAATCCACGAAGCATCACAATAAACTATATATGACTCAATGCTGACGGCAAAACTAAAACTGGAGTTATGGTCAAGGCAGTCTTGATCTTCTGAAAGCTCTCCTCACACTCATCAGACCACATGAATGGGGCACCCTTCTAGGTCAATCTAGTCAAAGGTGCAGTAATAGATGAGAAACCATCCATAAAATGACGATAATAGTCGGCCAAGCCAAAAACACTCTAAATCTCAGTAGCTGAAGATGGTCTGGGCCAACTCTGAACTGCCTCAATATTCTTCGGATCTACCTTGATCCCCTCAAAGGACACTACGAGCCCCAAGAACTCCACAAAATCAAGCGAAAACTCACACTTGGAGAATTTAGCATATAGCTTCTTCTCCCTCAATGTCTGGAGTACAATCCTCAGATGTTGCTCATGAACCTCATGGATGCGCAAATACACCAAGATGTCGTCAATGAATACGATGACAAATGAATCGATATATGGCTGGAATACATTATTTATTAGGTGCATAAATGTTGTTGATTCATTGGTCAGCCCAAAAGACATCACAAGAAACTCGCAGTGACCATAGCGGCACCTGAATGTTGTCTTCAGAATATCAGAATCCCGAATTTTTAGTTGATGATACCAAGACCTCAAATCAATCTTCGAAAACACTTTAGCTCCCTGAAGTTGGTCAAATAAATCATCAATGCGCGGTAGTGGATATTTGTTCTTAATTGTAACTTTGTTCAACTGCCTGTAATCAATGCACATTCGCATAGTACCATCCTTCTTCTTTACAAACAGAACTGGTGCACTCCAAGGCGAAACACTAGGCCTAATGAATCCCTTATCAAGCAACTTCTAAAGTTGTTCTTTCAATTCCTTTAAATCTGCTGGTGCCATATGATACGGAGGAATAGAGATGGGTTGAGTGCCCAGCACTAGGTCAATACCAAAATCAATGTCCATATCGGGTGTCATGCCCGGCAGGTTTTTAGAAAACATATTCGAAAGGTCTTTCACTACCGAAACAGACTCAAATGGTAAGAATATCAATACTAACATCCCATATAAAGGCCGAATATGCCAAACATCCCTTCTCAACCATCCGTTGAGCCTTCAAGTATGAAATCACTCTAGTGGGAACATAATCCAAGGAACCTCTCCACTCAACCCTCTAGGCAATTCTGGCATCGTCGATGTCACGGTCTTAGCGTGACAATCCAGAATAGCATGACATAGTGACAACCAATCCATGTCTAAAATCACGTCAAAATCAACATTGCTAAGCAGTAAAAGATCAACTCTTTTCTCCAACCCTCCAATTATCACCACACACAACTGATACACATAGTCCACAATAATTGAATCACCCACCGGTGTAGATACATGAACATGCATAACTAAGGAATCATAGAGCATATCCGAATAACGAGCAAAGTACAATGATACATATGAATAAGTGGAACCAGGGTCAATAAAGACTGAAGTATCTCTGTGGCACACTAAAACAATACATGTGATTATTGCGTCTGAAGTAATTGCCTCTGGCCTGGCGGGAAAAGCATAACATCGATCTTGACCACCACCTGATCGACCTCCCCCTCTAGGATGGCCTCGAACTGCCTAAGTCCCACCCCAAGCTAACTGAGAGGGTGGTGAAGTAATTGGTGCAGAAGTCATAGCATGTCCTCTCTGCTGAACTGGACCTCCCATAAGATGGGGGCAATACCTCCTCAAATGCCACAACTCTCTACAGTCGAAGCAACCTCGATCCAAAGATGGCGGCAGGGCTTGAACCAGTCCCTGAGAACTAGAATAGCCACTAGAAGAACCTAGTACTGACGAACCCTGAACTTATGGTGCACGATATGAACTCTAAGCTAGGAGGGAACTAAAATATAACTAACCCGGACGAGTACTATATGAACAATGACAAGCTGATGCACCACGATGAACCATATGAGCCATCTAAGCGGGCCTATAAGGACGACCCATGTTGTGATGTGATTGGCCTTCAGATGAGGTACCAATGAAACTACCTGAAATATGGGGCCTTTTCCCCTCCCTATCCTCACGCCCAAGCCTGCGAACTAACTCCAAGCGCCTAGCAATCTCGACCACCTAGTCAAACCTAACATTTGTCTCGGCCTCTCAAGCCAAAATGAAGCATAAGCCATAGTTGAGGCCATCAATGAACCTCTTGATCCCCTCTCTCTCTGTGGGAACCCACCAGACTACATGAAGAGCCAGATCTACAAACCTCATCTCATACTGGTCACTATCATACCCTCTTGGCGTAGGTGCTCAAACTGCCTACGCAACTCCTCTTTGTGAGACAAGGGAACAAACTTCTCTAAGAAGAAAACTGAGAACTCATGTCATGTAAGTGGTGTTGCGCCGGCTGGCCTGTGCAACACATAAGCCTTCCACCATCTGTAGGTCTCCCTTGCCAGCTAAAATATAGTAAATGCAACCCCTTATCCAAGATACTCGTTGTGCGAAGGAGTCGCTGGCACTTGTCTATAAAATCCAAAGCATCCTCTGACTTTGCCCCAATGAACTTTGGAAGCTTAAGCCTTCCAAACCGCTCTAGTCTGCTCATCTTCTATCATGGGTGGGGCAACTTCGACCTGAGCAGCATCAACCAACTAGGCTAGTAGTACCCCCGGTGTTTGGAATCCCTAAGCTATCTTCTCTGGAGTACGGGCGACGGGAGTCTAGGCACCTCCCGCGACCTGTGAAGTGGCTGGTGCAGCTGGAATCGAAATAGCCTGAGCAAAGCTTGTAAATACAATCAAAATCTAGGCTAAAGTCTCCTGAAGTCCTGGGATCACAATGGGCATTGTTGGTGCCTGAGCTGGTCCCACCGGCTCAACAAAATTAGGTATCTTCTCCTCAGCTGGAGCAACTGGTGGCTCCACAGGTGTTGCTCTAGCTGTAGTACGAGCCGCAACTCGAACTCTACCGCAGCCCCGGCCTCTCACGACCCTAGTTGGTGGTACTGGTGGACGTCTGCCTGATCTGTTTGTACGTGTCCTCACCATCTGTGAGAGAACAGAAGAGTAGAAGTTCAGATTCCGGAATTAACAAATTCGCGCAATAAGAATTCAAGAAAGTGAAGTTTCCTAACGGTTTGGTAGCCTCTCAAAGATAAGTACAAACGTCTATGTACCAATCCGCAAGACTCTACTTAACCTGCTCATGACTCGTTAGACCTAAGCAACCTAGTGCTCTGATACCAACTTGTCACGACCCAAAATCTCAACCTGTCATGATGGCACCTAACGCACTTGCTAGGCAAGCCGACAATCACATAGCAGCTAATCATTTGAATAAACATGTTTTAATAAACTCAACAACGTAAATCTCATGAATATCTGATACAAATAACTGAAATACTACTACAACCACCCCAAAATTTGGTGTTAACGAGTACATGCACACTACTAAGTATCAACATAAACCAAAACTCTAGTACAATTGTCTGAGTAATAAAATGGTACTGAAGGAAATAAAAAGAAAGAGAGTCAAGGTCTGCGGATGCCAAAGCAGCTACCTTGAAGCCTCCAAGTAGGTACTAGCATAGATCTAGCAATCACCACGTCTAGATGTGTCTGGATCTGCACACGAAGTACAAAGTGTAGTACGAGTACAACCGACCCCTTGTACTCAATAAGTAACAGAACTACCCTTGGGCTGAAAGCAGTGACGAACTCAGAAGAATACAGTCAGAGTCCAATATAATGACAAAATCAATAAACAACTTAGTGAAATTATCATAATCAGCTCGTTCATGTTACAGAAAATTTAGACATGCTTTCAAGATCAACAATTAAAGCCTAACACTTATAGGAACATGTCAACTACATATAGCATGGGGAATGGTACATCCATATGCCTACATGTCAGATATACATGTCAAATGAATGATTTCCCAGTAATATCCCCAAGTACTCACACTCCCAGAAATACTCAACATGGCTTCCAAATTACCCACTCATCACACACACAATCACTCAGCACTGTACGGGAGTCTAGCATTATTGCCCCTCACCAAAGCACGTGTATATATATATATATATATATATATATATATATATATATATATATATATATATATATATATATATATATATCAATGTGCATGTGCTCACTGCTGGTATGTTAGACTCCGGAGGGGCGGATCCTGCCCAAGAGCTAACATAAAGACAACAAGGCATGTTGCGGTGTGCATCGCGATCCACATAATAGTTATAAAGCTAATATAGCATGTTGCGACGTGCAGCCTGATCCACAATACTACTCTCAACACGGCTCTAAGGCCCACCTCAGTCATCAATCTCTCAAGTCTCAAAGGCTCACAATCTCATATCATTCAACCCAACAACTTCACATAAGGAACAACAATGATATCATGCGATGCAACCATGAATGACGAGTAGAGGTTGAGATATGATATGCAAATGGAGAACCATGACTGAGTGCATAAATACAGTTAAAACAGGTAACTCAAAACAACAAAAATAGCCTCAATAGGTCTCAACCAAATAAGCACATAGCCTTAGCATGATATCTAGCATGAATCACAGTTCATTTACTCTACCAAGTGAAAATTACACGAATAAAGCAAGACTAGATAGCAACACAATACAAAAATCAACCTGAATCATGATTTTCACGGTGCATGCCCACACACCCGTCACCTTGCATGTGTGTCACCCCAATACAACACTAATAACATGTTTTCCAGGGATAGTTACTCTCAATTCCAAATTTAGAAATGTTACTTACCTCAAAGCGTGCAACACAATACTCCAACAAACCCTTGCCACGTAAATCGGCCTTCGGGTGACTCGAATCTAGCCAAAGCAACTTAATTCCATAAATAATAGCTATAGAAAACTATTCCAAAAGATATGGAGGCACACATCTGCAGTCAAACACTCGCACCTGCGAACTTTACTTTAAGTCCCTACCTTTCGCATATGCAGAACATGACTTCGCACATATGGAGGCGCATATGTGCTAGCTCCTTCGCTTCTGTAGAACTTGTTGCCCAACACAGAACCCGCTTCTACGAGCACCACGTCACACCTTCGACCTTGCTCTTGCGCCCTATTTTTGCTTCTGTGGTCTCGTAGATGCGGAGTCCTTTCACCCCTACGTTCCCAGGCAGCCTCCTCAAATCTTCGCACCTACGCATAAATGGCCGCTTCTGTGGCTCCACACCTATGGCCCAAAACCTCGCAAGTGCGGTTACACCAGAACTGAAACTAACAACATTTCTCTAAGTCCAAACCTCAATTCGATTTCAATTCTAATCACACTCGAGGTCCCCGGGACACCATACAAACATACCAACAGGTCCAAAAACATGATACAAACTTAGTCAAAGCCTCAAATCACATCAAACAATATCAAAATCATGAATCGCACCCCAATTCAAGCCTAATGAAACTAATGAACTTCCAACTTCTAAAACTAATGCTGAACCATATCAAATCAACTCCGAATGACCTCAAATTTTTCACACTAGTCTCAAATGGAACCACAGACCTATTAATATTCCCAAAACAAAAATCCGAGCCCATTATCAATAAAGTCAACTCTCGGTCAAACCTCTCAACCTTCCAAACCTTCAACTTTTCAACTTTCGCCAATTAAAGCCAAAATGGCCTACAAGCCTCCAAATTAATATCTGGACGTACTCCTAAATCCAAAATCACCCTACAAAACCATTGGAACCATCAAAAATCTATTTTGGAGATGTCTACATAAAAATCAAACTCGGGTCAACTCTTTCAACATAAGCTTCCAACCTTGGAACTAAGTGTCCCAATTCACTCTGAACCTTTCTGAAACAAATCCAACCACCCCCGAAAGTCACATAACCACAAATAAATATAGAAGAAGCGATAAATAGGGGAACATGGATACAATACACACAACGATTGGCATGGTCGTTACAATCACGTTCGCTAAGGTCTGGGCAGTGGTGCTACGCATTCACAATATAGGGGTCGTGTTCGTGAAGGGGATGTTGGGCCTGGAGATTCTGGCCTTTGCGATCACGTACGAGAGGTCGCATTCATGAAGGGTCGCCTGGTAGATCATCGCATTTGCGAGCCTTTTCTGGTGTTCGCGAAGAAATATTTTGGAGCAAGAGCTGGGTGTGCTTCACAAACGCGAGAGACATACCGCGT
Source organism: Nicotiana tomentosiformis (assembly GCF_000390325.3). NCBI lineage: Eukaryota > Viridiplantae > Streptophyta > Magnoliopsida > Solanales > Solanaceae > Nicotiana > Nicotiana tomentosiformis. The sequence goes on from NC_090820.1 coordinate 82,981,986, forward strand.
TCGTGATGAAGGGTCGCTTGTGCAGTGTATATATAACGACCCGGCCGGTCATTTTGAGAACTAGAGCCTTGATCCCCTAATATCTGCTTTCCCCATATTTGTTTCTACTTTTGGGACTTTCCGGAGTAATTGGTTATGGAATTTAGAGAGTTTTGGGATACTTAGTCCCTAGTTGTGAGTTTAAGCCTTAGAATTTGGACCGTAGTCAGACCTGTGTGAAGATGGATCCAGAATAGAATTTCTTTAACTCTGTTATCTCCGTTGAGTGATTTTGGGGTTAGGAGCGCGTCCTAAATGTGTTTTGGAGGTCTGTAGTAGATTTAGGCTTGAATTGGCAAAAGTTAGTTTTTCGGCAATTTCAACCGATAGTGGAAATTTTGATATCGAGCTCGGAATAGAATTCCAAAAGTGATTGTAGGTTCGTAGTGTCATTTGTGACCTGTGTGTAAAATTTGAGTTCATTCGGACTAGATTTGATGTGATTCGGCGTCGTTTGTAGAATTTGGAAAATTTTAAATTCTTAGGCTTGAATACGTGCTTAATTCAGGATTTTGTGTTGTTACATGTGGTTTGAAGGCTCGACTAAGTTCGTATGGTGTTGTAGGATTGGTTGGTATGTTTGGTTGAGGTCCCGGGGGCCTCGGGTGTGTTTCAGATGCTTAATGGGAAGAAATTTGAACTTAGGAAAAATCCGGTGCCTTGCTGGTTCTGGTGTTTTTGCACCTGCGGATGGAAGTCCGCAGGTGCGAATTTGTAGGTGCGCTTAGGAGTTTGTAGATACGGAAATGGATAGGGCAAGCTAGGCTCATAAGTGCGTCTGGCCGTCCGCTGAAGAGGACTCGCAGATGCGGCCAGTGGTCATAGATGCGAACCCAGTCCAATAAGTGACTTCCGCACCTGCGTTGATTTTTCCGCAGGTGCGAGACAGCAGATGCGGTCCATGAGCGCAGATGCGGAGATCGCTGGGCAAAAAAGGGAAATTTGAGGGTTTGAAATTTCATAACATAATTTGATTTGGATCTCGGTGGGAGACGATTTCTCGAGGGATTTTGAAGGAGAACTATAGGGTAACGAATTCTAACTCTATTTTGATATCGAGTTGATTTGAGCGGTTCGAGGTAAGTGGCTTGTATAACCTTGTGTTGGGGACTTTCCCCTTAAGATATCTTGATATTATTTGGTATGTGGGCACCGTGTACGTGAGGTGACGAGTACGTACACAGGCTGTTATTGCAAAAATCATGTTTATCCTTTTTAAATCATAAATTGTTTCTCTTATTAAATTGTAATAATATGTTTAATTATTTAGTTTAGACTAGAAAAGCATGCTTATATGTTTTAACTGCCTATTTGACATTTTGTGCGCCATGCTTAGTTAAATCCCTATTTCCCTTATCTGTGTTCAGTATAAACTGTATAACTCAATGACATACCTGCCATTTCATCTTGCGTTGCATATTTAAATTGGGACTACGGACGTATTCCGGGAGATCCCCATGTCTTGCATATTTACTTTGGGATTACGAACGTATTCCGGGAGATCCCTCAGCACTGCATATTTACTTTGGGACTACGAACGTATTCCGGGAGATCCCCTAGCACTGCATATTTACTTTGGGACTACGGACGTATTCCGGGAGATCCCCCAACACTGCATATTTACTTTGGGACTACGAACGTATTTCGGGAGATCCTCATCTACTGCATATTCATTCAAAACTACGGGACGGTATCCTGGGAGATTTCCCAATGTGTTTACCTTGTTTTGAGATGAGGGTTCCCTTAACTGTTAAATTTTTTAGAATCTCTTTAATGGTTTACCATAAATTTTACTTATATCTTTTACTATTTAATTTATTATATTTACTTCGGTAGGGCCTTGACCTGACCTCGTCATTACTCGACCAAGGTTAGGCTTGGCACTTACTGGGTACCATTGTGGTGTACTCATGCCCTTTCCCTCACATGATTTCGTGTGCAAATCCAGGTGCGAGCTATCAGCCTCGGGGTTAGTGCGCAGATCTTCGGAGTCCCTTTCTACTCCCTCGCCTAGAGACTTTCTTTATTATCTTCAGACTTTTGTATAGAGCTATATAGATTATAGCAGCTTGTGACTTAGTGATATTCCGGGTCTTGGAAAATTATTTTGTATATGCCGAGTGATACTCCTCTTGGCTATTTATAATATGATGTTTATCTTTAAAATGTTGTGTTTTCTTTATATTTTTTGCAATATTAGGCTTACCTAGTCGTAAAGATTAGGTGCCATCACGACACCTTAGGGTTAATTTGGGTCGTGACAAGTTGGTATCAGAGCACTAGGTTCGTAGGAGTCGCGAGTCATAAGCCGATTTATTAGAGTCTCGCGGATCGGTGCGGAGGCATCCGTACTTATCTTCGGGAGGCTATGTAACTGTTAAGAACAATCACATTTCTTTGATTTCCTTATCGTGCGAGTTATTGACACCCAAAAAAAAACAAATTCTAAGATTTTATTCTATTCTTTCTCACATATGGTGAGGACCCGTACTGAGAGGACCGACGATCATGCACCCGAGCCCCCCGCCAGAGCCGCTAGAGGCCGGGGTCGGGGTAGAGGACGACCACGTGGTGCAGCCCGAGCACCTGCGAGAGATGCATCAGTGGAGCCCCCAGCAACTCCAATTGGAGGGCCAGCGCCGAAGATCCCTATTGCTACTCCAGTTCTCCACGAGACTTTAGCTCAGTTCTTGAGCATGTTCAGCACTCTAGCTCAGGCTGGACTATTTTCGATAGCTCCCGCTATATCTCAGGTCGGGGGAGGGGCACAGACTCCCGCAGCCCGCACTCCTGAGCAGAGGTTCCAGGTTGATCAGGCCTAAGGGTATATTCCTATGCCCCCAGTGGCTCCAGTTCGGCATGAGATCAGGGTAGCTGCTTCTGAGGTAGAGCAGCTCAGACTTGAGAGGTACAAGAAGAACCACCCACCTACTTTCAGCGGACTAGCTTCAAATGATGCTCTGGGTTTTCCTGAGGAGTGTCATCGTATTCTCCGCACTATGGGCATTGTGGAGACGAGTGGGGTTTCTTTCACCACTTTCCAGCTGAGGGGAGCATCATATCAATGGTGGCGTGCCTATGAGCTGAGTAGTCCGGACGAGCCAGCCTCACTCACTTGGACTCAGTTTTCAGAGATGTTCATATGTTAGTATGTTCCTCAGAGCCTCAAGGATTCTTGATGCACAGAGTTTGAGGAGTTGCGTCAGGGTGCTATGACTGTGTCAGAGTATGCAGTATGTTTCAGTGAGTTAGCTCGCCATGCACCGACTCTGTTTGCTACAGTCAGAGAGAGGGTTCGTCGCTTCATTGAGGGACTCCACTCCAGTATTCGGACCAGTATGGCCAGGGAGTTGGAGATGGACATCACTTATTAGTAGGCAGTGAGAATTGCCAGGAGAGTGGAGGGCATGTTCGCCTGGGACAGAGAGGAGAGAGAGTCCAAGAGGTCTTGAGAGACCGGTCATTACTCAGGAGCTCGTGCACCAGCAACACGCTATGGTAGGGGTTTTGTCAATCGCCCTTTTCATTCAGCTCTTCCAGCAGCCAGCAGTATCCCAGCTCCTCCTAGACCTCAGGAGCCCTATTATGCACTGCCAGTATCCTGTATGCCTCCTGCTCGACGTGCTATCACCGGCCAGTCCAGTAGGCCAGGTCTAGTCAGACTCAGCCACCGCATCCTCCGAGAGGTTGTTTTGAGTGTGGTGACACTCGTCACCTAGTTAGAGATTTCCCCAGAGCCAGGAGGGGCGCACCTCCACCGACTTATCAGCCTCCATGTGCTCCACCGGGTCCTCTGGCCATTCTTCCAGCACTAGTTTCTACCCCACCTCCTCAGCCAGCTCGAGGTGGAGGTCGGGGAGGCCGAGGTCTCCCTAGAGGGGGAGGTCAGGTCAGGTACTATGCCCTTCCAGCCCGTTCAGAGGCCGTTGCTTCAGATTCAGTCATCATAGGTATCCTCCTTGTCTGTCATAGGGATGAATCGGTATTATTTGACCCAGGCTTTACGTACTCATATGTGTCTTCTTATTTTTCTCCACATTTGGGGATATCTCGGGATTCTTTGAGTTTCCATGTTTATGTATCTACTCCCGTGAGGGATTCTCTCATTGTGGATCGCGTATATCGGTCGTGTTTGATTACTCTTAATGGTTTTGAGACCAGAGCTGATTTGTTATTATTCAGTATGGTAGATTTTGATGTTATCTTAGGCATGGACTGGTTGTCGCCCCATTATGCTATTCTTGATTGTCACGCTAAGATCGTGACGCTGGCTATGCTAGGCTTGCCGAGATAAGAGTGGAGAGGTACCTTAGAGTATACTCCCCGCAGGGTCGTTTCATTCCTTAAGGCTCAGCGAATGGTTGAGAAGGGGTGTGATGCGTATTTGGCCTATGTGAGGGATGTCATTATTGATACCCCTACAGTTTAGTCAGTTCCAGTAGTGAGGGACTTTCCAGATGTGTTTCCAGCTGATCTTACGGGCATGCCACCCGACAGAGATATTGATTTTGGCATTAATTTGTTGTCGGGCACTCAGTCCATCTCTATTACTCCATATCGTATGGCTCCTCCTAAATTAAAGGAGTTGAAGGAGCAGTTACAGGAGTTACTTGATAAGGGCTTCATTCGGCCCAGTGTGTCACCTTGGGGTGCTCCTGTCTTATTTGTGAAGAAGAAGGATGGTTCTATGCGTATGTGTATTGATTATCGGCAGTTTAACAAGGTTACAGTGAAGAAAAGGTATCCATTGCCTCGTATTAATGACTTATTTGAACAGTTGCTGGAGGCCAGGGTGTTTTCCAAGATTGACTTGCGTTCTGTCTATCATCAGTTGAAGATTCGGGAGCTGGATATCCCGAAGACTGCTTTCAGGACCAGTATGGTCACTATGAGTTTCTTGTCATGTCATTTGGGTTGACCAATGCCTCAACAGCCTTTATGCATTTGATGCATAGTGTATTCCGGCCTTATCTTGATTCCTTCGTCATTGTGTTTATTGATGACATCCTGGTATAATCCCGGTCTCGGGAAGATCATGAGCAGCACCTGATGACCGTGCTTCAGACTTTGAGGGAGAAGAAATTGTATGCAACATTTTCTAAGCGTGAATTCTGGCTTGATTTAGTGGCATTCTTGGTTCACGTAGTGTCTTGTTATGGGATCAAGGTAGATCCGAAGAAGGTGGAGGTAGTGCAGAGTTGGCCTAGACCGTCATCAGCTACGGAGATCCGTAGTTTCCTTGGTTTGGTAGGGTATTACCGTCGTTTTATGGGGGGGATTTTCATCGATTGCATCACATATGACCAGGCTGACCCAGAAGGGTGCTCCGTTCAGGTGGACCGAGGAGTGTGAGGAGAGCTTTCAGAAGCTCAAGACAGCTTTGACTATAGCCCCAGTATTAGTATTGCCTACAGGTTCGGGGTCCTACACTATCTATTTTGATACCTCGAGGATCGGCCTTGGAGCGGTATTGATACAGGACGGTAGGGTGATTGCCTACGCGTCTAGACAGTTGTAGGTGCATGAGAAGAATTATCCGGTTCATGATCTCGAGTTAGTAACTATTGTTCACGCCCTGAAGATCTGGCGTCATTATTTATACGATGTTCCCTGTGAGATTTACACTGATCACCGGAGTTTGCATCACTTGTTCTGGAAGAAGGACCTTAATTTGTGTCAGCAGAGGTGGTTGGAGCTACTTAAAGACTATGATATCACTATATTATACCACCCGGGGAAGGCCAATATAGTGGCAGACGCCTAGAGTCGCCAGGCAGAGAGTTTGGGGAGTTTGGCATATCGTCCGGCAGCTGAGAGGCCCTTAGACTTGGATGTTCAGGCCTTAGCCAGTCAGTTTGTGAGGTTGGATATTTCAGAGCCTAGCCGGGTATTAGCTTGTGTGGTTTCTCGGTCTTCTCTTTATGACCATATCAGGGAGCGCCAGTATGATGATCCTCATCTTCTAGTTCTTTAGGACAGGGTTCGGCGAGGTGATGCCAGAGATGTGACTATTGGTGATGACGGTGTGATGAGGATGCATGGCCGGATCTGTGTGTCCAATATAGATAGACTTCGGGATTTGATTCTCGAGGAGGCCCACGGCTCGAGGTACTCCATTCATCCCGGTGCCGCAAAGATGTACCAGGATTTGAGACAATACTATTGGTGGAGAAGAATGAAAAAGGATATAGTTGGGTTTTGGGCCAAGTGTCTCAACTGTCAGCAGGTTAAATATGAGCATCAGAGACCGGGTGGATTACTTCAGAGGTTAGAGATCCGAGAGTGGAAGTGGGAGCGGATCACTATGGACTTTGTGGTTGGACTTCCTCGGACTTTGAGAAAGTTCGATGCTATTTGGGTGATCATGGATCGGCTGACCAAGTTAGCCCATTTTATTCCAGTATTGACTACATACATTTCAGAGAGATTGGCTGAGATTTATATCAAAAAGATTTTCCGCCTTCATGGTATTCTAGTATACATCATTTCAGAAAGAGGTACACAGTTCACATCACAGTTTTGGAGAGACGTACAACAAGAGTTGGGTACTATGGTGGAGTTAAGCACAGCCTTTCACCCTCAGATGGACGGGAAGTCAGAGCGCACGATTCAGATTCTTCAGGATATGCTCTGTGCCTGTGTGATGGAGTTCGGAGGGTCATGGGACCAATACTTGCCACTTGAAGAGTTTGCCTACAACAATAGTTACCAGTCCAGCATTCAGATGGCACCGTATGAGGCTTTGTATGGTAGGCGGTGCTGGTCCCCAGTGGGATGGTTTGAGCCGGGCGAGGCCCGATTGTTGGGTACAGATTTGGCCTAAGATGCCTTGGATAAGGTGAAGGTGATTCAGGAGAGACTTCGCACAGCCCAGTCCGGGCAGAAGAGTTATGCAGACCGTAAGATTCGTGATTTGGCATTTATGGTTGGTAAGCGGGTCTTGCTTCGGGTATCGCCTATGAAGGGCGTCATGAGGTTTGGGAAGAAGGGCAAGTTGAGCCCGAGATTCATTGGTCCTTTTGAGATATTGCGGCACGTTGGGGAGGTTGATTATGAGCTTGCCTTGCCTCCCAGCCTAGCAGGATTTCACCCGGTATTCCATATGTCTATGATCCAGAAGTATCACGGTGATCCGACTCATGTATTGGATTTTAGCTCAGTCCAGTTGGACAAAGATCTATCTTATGTTGAGGAGCCAATAGCCATTTTGGATAGGCACGTCAGGAAGCTCAGGTCAAATAATATTGCTTCAGTAAAGGTCCAGTGGAGAGGTCAGCCGGTTGAGGAGGCAACTTGGGAGACCGATCAGGATATGCGCAGCCAATACCCTCATCTTTTTACAGTTTCAGGTATGTCTTTATACTTGTTCGAGGATGAACGATTATTTTATACCCGGCTGGTTGTTTTGAGAATTAGAGCCCATATCCCCTAATATTTGCTTTCCCCATATTTGTTTCTACTTTTGGGACTTACCGGAGTGATTGGTTATGGAATTCAGAGAGTTTTGGGACACTTAGTCCCTAGTTGTAAGTTTAAGCCTTAGATTTTGAACTGTAGTCGGAACTGTGTAAAGACGGACCCGGAATGGAATTCCATCGACTTTGTTAGCTCCGTTGAGTGATTTTGGGGTTAGGAGCGCGTCCGGAATGTGTTTTGGAGGTCTGTAATAGATTTAGGCTTGAATTGGTAAAATTTAGTTTTTCGGCGATTTCGGCCGATAGTGGAAATTTTGATATCAAGCTCGGGATAGAATTCTGAAAGTGGTTGTAGGTTTGTAGTGTCATTTGTGACCTATGTGTAAAATTTGAGGTCATTCGGACTAGATTTGATGTGGTTCGGCATCATTTGTAGAATTTGGAAAATTTTAAATTCTTAGGCTTGAATCCGTGCTTAATTCAGGATTTTGGTGTTGTTCGATGTGGTTTGAAGGCTCGACTAAGTTCGTATGGTGTTTTAGGATTGGTTGGTATGTTTGGTTGAGGTCACGGGGACCTCGGGTGTGTTTCGGATGGTTAACGGGAAGAAATTTGGACTTAGGAAATATCTGGTGCCTTGCTGGTTCTGATGTTTTCGCACCTGCGGAGGGGAGTCCACAGGTGCGCTTGGGAGTTCGTAGATGCGAAAATGGACAGGGCATGCTGGACTCGCAGGTGCAGCTGGTCGTCCGCAGAAGAGGACTCGCAGATGCGGCCTAGTGGTCACAGATGCGGACCCAACCCAATAAGTGACTTCCGCACTTATGTTGATTTTTCCGCAGGTGCGCGACAGCAGATGCGGCCTCATGAGCGCAGATGCGGAGATCGCTGGGCAGAAAAGGAGATTTCGATGGTTTGAAATTTCATAACACAAAATTTGACTTGGAGCTTGGTGGGAGACGATTTCTCGAGGGATTTTGAAGGAGAACTATTGGGTAACGAATTCTAACTCTATTTTGATCATAATACAATAATCTATTGTTGTTTTTCTAGTCTAATTAAGGAATTTGAGGGTAAAAGTTTGGAAATGGGGGAAAAGGTTCCCCAATTGAAAATCTAAGATTTTGAATGGGATTTTGACGTCAGATTTAGATGATTTTTGTTCGAGTGAACTCGTGAGTGAATGGGTGTTCATAATTTATATTTTTTACCCGATTCAAGACGTGGGTCCGGGGAGACGTTTTGGCCGTTTTTCCTAATTTCACGCTTTACCTTCGAATTAATTAGTTAAATTAGTTACTTGTAGTTATAATTACATTATGCAATTAATTTGAATAGATTCGGGCCATTTGGAGTCGGATACTCGTGGCAAGAATGTGATATCGAGTTGATTTGAGAGGTTCAGGGTAACTGGCTTGCCTAACCTTGTGTAGGGGACTTTCCCCTTAGGATATCTTGATATTATTTGGTGTGTGGGCGTCGTGTACGTAAGGTGCCGAGTGCGTACATGGGATGTTATTGCAAAAATCTTGTTTATCCTTTTTAAATCATAAATTGTTTCTCTTATTAAATTGTACTAATATGTTTAATTGTTTGGTTTAGACTAGAAAAGCATGCTTACGTATTTTAACTGCCTATTTGACATTTTGTGCGCCATGCTTAGTTAAATCCCTATTTTCCTTATCTGTGTTCAGTATAAACTGTATAACTCGATGGCATACATGCCATTTCATCTTGCGTTGCATATTTAAATTGGGACTACGGACGTATTTCGGGAGATCCCCCAGCACTGCATATTTACCTTGGGACTACGGACATATTTCGGGAGATCCCCCAGCACTGCATATTTACTTTGGGACTACGGACGTATTCCGGGAGACCCCCATGTACTGCATATTCATTTGGAACTACGGGACAGTATCCCGGGAGATTTCCCACTGTGTTTACCTTATTTTGAGCCGAGGGTTCCCTTAACTGTTAAATTTTCGAGAATCTCTTTAACGGTGTTACCATAAATTTTACTTATATCTTTTACTGTTTAATTTATTATATTTACTCCGGTAGGGCCTTGACCTGACCTCGTCACTACTCGACTGAGGTTAGGCTTGGCACTTACTGGATACCATTGTGGTGTACTCATGCCCTTCCATGCACATATTTTTGTGTGCAGATCCAGGTGCGAGCTATCAGCCTCGGGGTTAGTGCGTGCTGCTGATTTTAGGAGACTTCAAGGTACTACTTCTTACGTCCGCAGATCTTCGGAGTCCCCGTATACTCCCTCGCCTAGAGACTTTCTTTATTATCTTCATACTTTTGTATAGAGCTACATAGATTAGACTTGGAGCCAATTTGGCTCATTTCTTCCATTGGAGCCAATTTTAAAACGATTTTGAAGGGGCTTTTTTATCATTCATCATAAGGTAAGTGATTTCTACACATTGTGAGTTAAATACATGGGTTATATATGGATTTAAACATGAAAATTTGTGAAAAGTATGGGAGTTTTGAAGAAAAGCCTAGAAATGATAATCTTTGATTTTGACCGCGAAATTGGTTTGAAATTAGGAATAAAATATATATTTGAATTCGTGATATTATGGGTAGTATTTATCTTCAGGAATTTTTTAAATCCGGACACGTTGGTCTGGGAGTTGACTTTGTTGACTTTTTGAGTGGAGTTGGAAATTTTTATAAATTGTTAAATTATGAGTATTTGAGTATATTTTGATTGGTTTGCACGTTGTTTGACTAGTTTTGGGTCGTTTCACATTGGTTTGAGGTGTTAGAGAGGTGTTGGAGTCTGTTATCGGATTTCGGAGCAAGGTAAGTCTCATGTCTAACCTTGCGAGGGGAAACTACCATGTAGGTGTTATATTTGTTATATGCTACTTGTTGTGGAAACTACGTATGCACGAGGTGACGAGAGTCCGTACCTGGCTAGAATCATGTTTATGTACATGTAGACTTAGGACTTTACCATGCAATATTTTTATTACTTGAACTCAACTTATTATTTTAATTACCTAAAACTTATAATTGAATTTTATTAGAGATCATGTTAGGTCGAACCTCATTACCTTGAGTTGTTTGGCAGGATACTTGATTGTTGGTAAAGGTCGTGCTTAGTTTATGTTCATGTCCTGGTGTTGCAAATATGTGTCTTGTAATTCGATAAGTTCCTCTCTTCCTGTGGATCGGGCCAAATGCCTTGGCAGTTCTATGTAATAGCATTATGGATCAGGTTGTACGACCTCGGCATTATATTTGAGATGCATCCACATATCGGGTCGTTTGACCTCGGCAGTGTATGTACACGACTATAATGGATCGGGTCGTACGACCTCGGCATAATTCGTGCGTAATATCGCTAAGAGTTTGAATATTCATGAGATTTCTCTTTTGATTTGAGACTTGGCATTTACATGATATTCCTTATTTGTTTGAGAAAACACTTGATATTTCTTATCTGTTTGAGATAGCACATGATATTTGATGAATTTATACTGTCATTATGTTGGAGGATTATGTTAGTTATAGTTTCTTACCTCATTATTACTGTCGTGTTTCATATCTATTTATAATTTATTGTACTAATTTATTGGACCACTAGTAAGTGTCGATGTCGACCCCTCGTCACTACTTCTCCGGGGTTAGGCTAGATACTTGTTGTGTACGTGATGATTTACGTACTCATGCTACACTTCTGCACTGATTGTGTAGGTACTCAAACAGATACTTTTGGTAGTTATTTGGGCACATGGGCACAGCTGTTGAGGGGACTTTACGGCGAGTTGCATTCCATGTTACGTCCGCAGCATACGGAGTCTCCATTATATTCCTTTATTTTGTCCTATCTATTTCACATTCCAAACAAATGTTGTATTAGTTTTATATTTCCTAATAGATGCTCATGCACTTGTGATATCGGGTTTTGGGGATTTAGATTTTACTCTTGATTGTATATCGCTATGATCTTCTAGTTTATATTATTGCCTTTATTCAAACATTTAAAATAATAATATCTGTATCTATAAAAACGAACGATTTTCACTCCTTATTTCCTTAATTATTTCAAAATACATTTTGGATTAAATATTGATGCGTTGATTTATCTGTTGGCTTGCCTAACGATAGAGTTGGGCACCATCACGGTCTATCGTAGGATTTGGGTCGTTAGAGCTTGGTCTTAGAGCACTAGGTTCACTTAGGTCTCACGAGTCATGAGCAAGTCTAGTAGAGTCTTGCGGATCGGTACAGAGACATTTGTACTTATCTTTGAGAGGCTATGAGGTTGTTAGGAGAACTTCCTTTTCTTTATTCCTCATTGTGCGATTTGATTTAATTGAAGCTTATGTCTTCATTTACATCCTACTCATTCTTACGCGATGTCGAGCACTCGGTATCACTTGGGCACCTATGATTGGTGGAGATGATACAGATATAATGCAGGATGTCTTTCCCTACATATACGGGCGGACTATTATCGTCGCCTTGTGGAGGGATGTTATGTCGTGTCAGTCCAGTGTTGGTGTCACTTATGGTTTCGAGGTTATACACAGTGTATTGTGATGATCACACTACTAGAAATTCGGTAAAAACCGACCAAAAAAACCGACCAACGTTGGTCGGTAATGGCCAAAAACCGACCAAAACGCGACCATTTACGTGGACGGTATTTTTGTGGTCGGAAAGGCATACCAACCAAAGTTGGTCGGTATTTTAATTATGTAATAAAAAGATTCACCATCTGGGAATCAAACCGGGGTCTGTACTGTGGCAGGATACTATTCTACCACTAGACCATTGATACATTTTGTTTTAAGACTCTCTTTTATTTGATTTATACTCTTTAATTATATTTTCGCACGAAAATAACCGACCAAAGTTGGTCGGTTTTATTAAAAAGTAAAATTACCGACCAAAGTTGGTCGGTTTTTTTAATATTAATTTTTATTTATTTTAATTGAAAAACCGACCAAAGTTGGTCGGTTTCTTGAAACATAAATTTCGCGGGACACAAAAATAGTTTCCCGTATTTTTGCGCCAAAGAAAACCGACCAAAGTTGGTCGGTTTCGTAAAAAAATAAATTATTTTTTTTTTGAAAAACCGACCAACTTTGGTCGATTTTTTGGTCGGTTTTTTGACTGACCAAAGTTGGTCGGTCGACCTTGATTGGTTTTTACCGAATTTCTAATAGTGTCATGAGTTGTTATCACAGTATTGGTGTGAATAGTAGGGTGCTTGCTTATGTGTCGTGGCAATGAATGATTTGGGAGGAGGAGGATTGGGATATTCGGCACTTCCAGTGGATGAGAGGCAGGTGGACTATGGATGTTCAGGTTTTGGTTGGCGGAGTAGCTAGACTTGATATTTCCGAACTTGGTGGAATTCTTGTTTGTGTTATGGTGTTGTCGTCCTTGTTTGAGCACATTAAGGCTCACCGGTATGATGGTCTTCATTTGTTTGCCTTTGGGGCATGGTGTTGTGAAGTAGTACCTAAGAAGCGCTTATCAGAGATAGCGGTATGTGGCAGCCTCAGGGTCGAACCGGTGTCTTCATTGACGATGATTCGAGGGAGATGATCCTCGAATAGGCTCGAAGGTTGTGGTATTTTATTCGTTCGTGCGTTACAGAGATGGATCATAATTCGAGGCAGCATTTTTAGCAACGAAGAATGAGAAGGAACATGGTGGGCAGTAGACTAAGTCTATGTATTTTATTTGAGATGGTGGTTTCTATACTTAGGAAGTTTGAATATGATGGAAAGGAGTTTACTTGGAATATAGAGGGATGGGAATGCTTGGTTATCATTTTGGGATGCAATACAACTTCGAGTTTCAAACGTATTGTTGGACCATCAGTTGATGTTAATGGAATGAACGGATTCTTACGATTGGCAGGTAAGTGTGGACCCATGAGAATTAACTGATTTCATAGTAGATGTGACTATGGCAATGTCGTTAGGGGATGTCGGTATGAGGTTACATAGGTTAACTATCTACTGTGAGAAGGTTAGGGATCACGTGATTCTTGATAAAGTTCCTATGAATATTTCTACTTTCTATTCCAACATGAGGAAAGTACTGTGATGTGGGCTTGGATCGCTTGAAGAAGATGGTGCGGCTGTTATGAGGTCGAATGTGCATTGGGGATGATAATTTGGGATATGTTATCAAAATTTTAATAAGAGCTTGCGAGAAATTTGGCTGGGTAACGGTGTGGAATCATGGTAGCTAGGAGGAGATGTCATTGTTGGTCCTTGGAGTTTGCGAGTGTGGCTAAAATCTAAGTGAGGGAGCCTACCGTCTATGATTGGATCACATGGTTATGAACCTTTGCAGTTTCTGGTTATCGGTACATTGGTGGACAAGTTATGACCGAGGAAGAGAACGTCAGGGGTAATTCGAACAGGGAATTTGTTGAATATGCACTACATTTTACCGTATTGGCTTATGTGAAAGTTGTGGAATTTCTTAGATTTTATACTTCTTATGGATGTGATGTACAAAGGAAAGAATTAATATGGTTGCTTCTTTGTAGTGTTCATGTGCTAATGGAGCACTAGTTGTTTGGTTATATAATCTGGATTGTATTAGAGTGGGCGACTCTCAATAATGGTTCTAGTGGATTCGACTCTCAGATTAATCGCGTCCGCGGAGGTCTAGGCAGTGGTGCTACGCATTCGCGATATAGGGATCGTGTTCGCGAAGGGAAGTTGGGCCTGGAGATTCTGGCCTTCGCATTCGCGTAGGCGTGGTCGCGTTCGCGAAGGGTCGCCTGGTAGAGCATCGCGTTCGCGAGCCTTTTCTCGCGTTCGCGAAGATGGATTTTGGAGCTGGAGCTGGGTGTGCTTCGTGAACGTGAGGGACACGCCGCGTTCGCGATGAAGGGTCGCCTGGGCAGTGTATAAGTTTACAAAATCGAGATTTGGCTCATTTCATCTTATTTCTTCCATTATAGCTTGTTTTGGGGAGATTTTGAAGGGGATTTTTTAAGAAAAACCTAGAAATGGTAATCTTGGATTTTGACTACAAAATTGGTCATGGAATTAGGAATAAAATATATATTTGAATTTGTGGTGTTATGGATAGTATTTATCTTCAAAACATTTCGAAATTCGGACGCGTGGGCCTGGGGGTTGACTTTGTTTACTTTTAGATTGAAGTTGATTTTTTTTATAAATTGTTAAATTACGAGTATTTATGTATATTTTGATTGGTTTGCACGTTATTTGGCTAGTTTCGGATCGTTTGGCATTGGTTTGAGATGTTTGAGCCGGTTATCGGATTTCGGAGCAAGGTAAGTCTCATGTCTAACCTTGTGAGGGGAAAACTACTTCGTAGGTGTTATATTTGTTATGTGTTACTTCTTGTGGGAGCTATGTATGCACTTGGTGACGAGAGTCCGTACGTATCTAGAATCATGTTTATGTCCGGGTAGACTTGGGACTTTACCATACAATATTTGTATTACTTGAACTCAATTTGTTAGTTTAATTACCTAAAACTTGTAATTGAAATTTGATTAAAGATCATGTTACGTCGAACCTCATTACCTTGAGTTGTTTGGTGGGATACTTGATTGTTGGTAAAAGTCATGCTTACTTTATGTTCTTGTCCTGATATTGCAAATATGTGGCTCGTAATTCAATAAGTTTCCTCTCTTCTTGTGGATCAGACCGAACGTCTTGACAGTGCTATTGAATAGCATTATGGATCGAGCCATACGACCTCGGCAACATATTTGAGATGCATCTATGGATCATGCCGTACGACCTCGGTAGTGTATGTACACGACTATTATGGATCGGGTCGTACGACCTCGGCATAATTCGTGTGTAATATTGCTAGGGGTCCGAATATTCATGAGATTTCCCTTTTGATTTAAGACTTTGCATTTACATGATATTCCTTATCTGCTTGAGGCAACACTTGATATTTCTTATCTGTTTGAGATAGCACATTAAATTAAGGAATTTATATTGTCATTATGTTGGAGGATTATGTTAGTTACAGTTTCTTACGTCATCATTACCGTTGTATTTTATATCTATTTATAATTTATTATACAGATTTATTGGACTAGTAGTAAGTGTCGATGTCTACCCCTCATCACTACTTCTCCAGGGTTAGGCTAGATATTTATTGGGTACGCGTTGATTTAAGTACTCATGCTACACTTCTGCACTGATTGTGCAGGTACTCAGACAGATACTTTTGGTAGTCATTTGGGCGCATGTGCACAATTGTTGAGGGGACTTTACGGTGAGTTGTATTCCATGTTACGATATGCAGCATACAGAGTCTCCATTATATTCATTTGTTTTGTCGTGTCTATTTTGCATTCCAGGCAGATGTTGTATTAGTTTTGTTCTAGTAGATGCTCATGCACTTGTAACACCGGGTTTGAGAGATTTAGATTTTACTCTTGATTGTATTCCGCTATGATCTTCTGGTTTAAATTATTGCCTTATTCAAACGTTTAAAATAATAATATGTATACTTTCTATAAAAACGAACAATTTCTACTCCTTATTTCCTCAATTGTTTCTAAATGCATTTTGGATAAAATATTGTTGTGTTGGTTTATTTTTTGGCTTGCCTAATGATGGCGTTGGGCGCCATCACGGCCTATAATGGGATTTGGGTCATGACAACTTGATATCATAGCACTAGGATCTCGTCTATCGCACATGATATCCATGATAGAGTCTCGTGAAAAAAATAAAAATAAAAAAATAAAAACTTATATGGGAATATGGAATTCGAAACCTCGTTGTTTAGAAATAAAGAATTATATTTGGTTGTTACTTGCTATCGAAGCAGTTATTATATTATTTGTTCGAATTCATACCTAATATTGTAGCTTCGTCTCTTATTAGAACTTAGGAGTCTTATTTACGTTATAAGTTGTATGCGTTAAAAGTTTAGATTAGGTTAATTATCATGCTAATAGATAGTTGTTAAAATATTTTTTTATTTTGTATTATTATCAATTACTAAATATTTTCTTTTAACTTGCAAGATTTAGACAAATAGTTATCATAAATTATTTTTAATTCTTTGTGTACATTAAAGTCAAATAATGCATTTTAAGAGCAAAAATGCATACATCAACTTTATATGAGAATTTTGATATATCAACCTTTTACTTGATATCCTCCCACTTTTATAATTTTAACATATGGATATTCTTTACTTACTCGGACACGATTGTACCAAAAAATTTAGAAAGTAAATGGGAAAAAGGGAAGGTAAATATCAAAGAAGCAAAACGAGAAGAATAAAGAGGATTTTTTTCATATATGAAGAAGCTTACGTGGGTTATGGAGTGTGAAAGAATTGGGTCTTTAATGTTAGACTAAAAGATGAAAATAAAATTTGAAGTTATATACAAGATGGGTCAAACCAAATGAGAAGGTAAAACATGGGCTATTTTTACTAGCATTATTCTTTCAATTGTATTAACCCGTAATTTTTTCATTTTAGCATTTGCATATTTATTCTAGGATATGTAAAAATTTAATATTTACAATTCTTCTTAATAATTAAGTATTTAGGGAGACAATTAGAAAACCACCATAGTTGGTGTTCAAGATTGTTAGATATAACACTTGATTGATTTTTTTTTAAAAACAGTAAATTACTGAAAACTTTATGTTTGAATCATATATGAGATTTTAAATTTGAACGTAAAACTTAGATCTGAAATTTGAGGTTAAGTTCGAAATAGGTATTGTTGGGTTTGTTTGAAAACATCATTGGATGTTATTCTATTCGGTTGGAAATATTAAGAGGAGTTCAAAATCTCAATTTGAAGTGAATTGAAGTAGAGTTAAGCTACATTTGAATTAAATTTCGCAAAGACTCAAGAAAGAAGACGAAGTCAGTTTTTTTTTATAACAATGTATAATGTTATATACTAGTGTGTATGTGTGTATTGACAGCTCTTATACACTATTATACACTTTTATACACTTACAAAATGTATCTGCGATGAACTTTTATAACTTTCCGTTGCAATTCTTGTTCAAAATCAATCTAAATCTCTATTAAATGACTTCAAATTTTGTAGACAGTCTTTTAGATTAATTATAACAAATCTAAACAATACCCACTCCAAATTCTCACAAAATCATAATCAAATTTTAAATTCACTTATTTAAGCTTGTGCAACAACGATGGATTATCTAAAAATCTAATTTTCACCACCCAAATAGATTTAATTTGTTAAAATAATGGTTGAGTCACAATTATTGATTTAGAAATTGAGTTAGAAGTTTGATAAATAAATAAAAAATACTGAGGAGGGACTTTGAGAACCTATTTGAAGTTGAACTTGAATCTTGGCCTATTTTTCTGGGCTACAGTTTTGCAAAGCTGTATATAGGCTACCCGGTCGCAATGTATGTGTATGAGTTGTACTTATATGTAATTCTCTTTAAATAAAATAGTTCTAATAAAATTAATTGGAAGAAATAAAATAAGCAGTTTTTCAATTCTGAATTGACAGACAAGTATTTAAGGACCTGTTTGTCCATAGATTTTTTTTTTTTTTTTTCGATTTTTTTTTCAAAAAAGTGTTTGTCCATGAAATTTAGCAAGTTTTAAAAAAATCTTGGAAAAAAGGTTTTGACCACTTTTTCAAAAACATTTATTTTCTCACTCATAAAACTGCAATAGTTTTTCAAGTAAAATGCATGTCCAAACATAATTTCAAATTCCAAATACTATTTTCAACTTAACTCCAAATACTATTTTTTTTCAAAAATTACAATTTTTACGTTCAAACGCCTACTAAGTCTACAATCTTTTTGTTTTGCCCATCATCTAAAATGAAAGCAAAATATTATTTTCAAATAATATTTCGATATAATTATTACAAAATTAAAGTTTTCTAGAGATTAATAATCATCAAATTTTACTCTTAAAGTTACCTTAGTTGACTCTATATCAATCACTCATTTATAAGAGTGAGAAAATGAGCACTTATTCTTAGGATAATTAAAGTAAAAAAAAGGTAAAGTGGAAAATAAAAATAAAAAGATAAGGCAATATCTCACTAGTAGGGTTTTTGTCCAAAAGCCTCGCCAAACTATCACTCCTCTTCCTCCTTAACTTCTCTCCCATTTTCTCCTCTCTCACATTGGCTAGGTACTCGTTGTCAAAACTGATTCTTGGGTTATTTAATGGAAAATTCCTTAGGGGTTTTGAGTTTTCTTTAGCTCGCATATATTCTGTTACATTATTAGAAGTTAAGGTTTTTTTCTAATTCCGAAAATTTATCGTGCTAACTTGTATCTTGTCTTTTTATTTTTTGGTTCTAATATAATTTGTTTCCTCTTATTTATTAGCAGCAGATTTTGGCAATGGCAACATCTGCTTGAGGCATCACTGCAACAGAATTCTTACAAATATGATTATTACTGATTTTTTTTCATAATATGTTTTATATAATGATGTTGAGAAAATTGTTTAACTTTGATATTTATTTAAATTGTAGGGTTTTGGTAGACAAAAGAATTATGCTTGCATGTTACTTGCTATCGAATACATAGTGTGCTTTAGTTACTGATTCATAATTAAATATTTATCATATTTAATGGATTTTCTAAGATAAATATAGGGTCTAAACAATAATTACCGTATTCGTTGGAATTCGTACCTAATATTGTAGCTTCACTTCTTATTAGAACTTAGGAGCCTTATTTAAGTTATAAGTTGTATGCGTTAAAAGTTTAGATTAGTTTAACTGTCATGCTAATAGATAGTTGTTAAAATATTTTCTTATTTTGTACTATTATTAAATACTTATATTTTCTTTTAACTTGCAAAATTTTAAAAATTAGTTATTATAAAATATTTTTAATTCTTTTTGTACATTAAAGTAAAATAATGCATTTTAAGGGCAAAAATGCACATCAACATCTTACTTCATATTTCCCACTTTTATAATTGTAACACATGGATATTCTTACTTATTCGGACATGATTGCACCAAAGTAATAGTGTCTTGAGCTTAAGTTTTATCCATATAATATACTTATATATTCATGTTACTTATTAGATAATTATAAATAAATCTTGATATATATTAATTAATAATATGATAAAAATAATAACTAACATACTATTTTAAGTAAAATTTATTAAAAAGAATCTTTACATTAATAAGTTTAACACAATCTTATCTGCTTAGTACAGATAAATTATATCTACATAAGTTTATTACTTAACTATCATTAGTCTCAACTTGTTAATTTGCAACGTGATTATCACTACCTCATGCAAATGAAAATATCATAAAATTTAAATTTATTGCTAAATAAATTTAGATTTTTGTCATGAATATTAATCAGTATGAGATTGGTCTCCCCTTCCATTAATTACAAAGACTGGGCTTGCTCACAAATTAAATTCAGCAAAGACCCTACTTTTTCTATTCTCTACCAGATGTTAAGTAGCAAAAATTGTACAAACAAGATAATAACAAAATGATAATAAAATAAAGTATGTTTCAGTTTATCTTTTGTTATCATTGTTAATGTTAAAATAAAATTCTATTCATTGTTTGTGGCAACAAAGGCATACACCACGGACAAAGACAATTTGAACTTAGAAGTATTACGCCATGTTGTTTATCATATAATACTTCATTAATGAGGATCAGGGAACAAAAAAGATTTAAAAAAAAAAAAGAGAAATAAAAAATTCATGCCATTAATAAAAGTAATTGAAAGAAATAAAATAATCAGTCTTTTAATTTTTGAATTGACCGACAAGTTTTTAAGTCTAGGATCTTTTTGTTTTGCAGTTTAGCCCATCATCTAAAATAAAGCAAAAAAGGTATTTTCTGAATAATTTTTTTATACAGAATATAAACTACTACTACTTTTCTAAAGATTAACAATTATCAAATTTTAAGTTGACTCTATATCAATCTTTAATTTAGAATAATATTTCGAATAAAGTAGAATGAAAAAAGAAAAAGGAATATTTCAGTACTAGGGTTTTTGTCCAAAGCTTTAGCCAACACTCTCTCTCACGTTGGCTTTTCCCCTCTCACGTTCGCCATAATTTTAGCTGATTTTGCTAAAACCGTAACTTAAAGGTACATTGATTCTTTTTTCTTTTTTGCTGAAAATTTGTGGAGAAGGATTTTATGTGTATTTCAAGTTTTGATTTTTATCACACACAAATTTGCGTGTACTCTAATTCTAGCTCAGTTTTTATGCTAAAAAGCTTTTTGCGTGTGTTGAAGGAAACACCAAAACTGGGGTAAAGGACTCCCTTGTAACAAATATTGTTCTAGAGTGGGGTATTTAATTGATTTTTTATATTGTTCTAGAGTGGGGTATTTAATTGATTTTTTTCTGGGGTTATTTGATTTTGAGTTTTCTTTAGCTCGCCTATATTCTGTTACTTTTTTAGAAGTTTAGATTTTTATAATCCCAAAAATTTATCGTGCTTACTTGTTTCTTGTCTATTTTTTTTTGGTTCAAAAATAATTTGTTTCCTCTTATTTATTGCTATTGAAGCAGCAGCAAATTTTGGCAATGGCAACATCTGCTTGGGACATCACTGCAACAGAATTCTTACAAGTATGATTATTACTGATTTTATTTTCTAGAATATGTTCTGTATAATGATGTTGAGTAAATTGTTTTAACTCTGACATTTATTTAAATTGCAGGGTTTTGATAGACAAAAGCTAGCATTACCCAGACATTCCAGTAAGCAGACGAATCGTTTGCTTTGGGGTACACTTCCAAGACAAAGCCCTGTTAAGCATTCACATAAGAATTTGAGTTTAAGGTCTCATATTCCGGCGAAGATTAGAGCTGTGGTTTCGAGGGATATCAGCAGCGTCGTTAATGAAGATGTTCAGGTGGTTGCCGAGAAGGTGATGCATTTATATCGTGTTCCATTTCTACAGGACAGTGCCACTGCTGAGCTTCTCAAGCTGGTTCAGACAAAGGTCTCTAATCAGATAATTGGCTTGAAAACAGAACAGTGTTTCAACATCGGGCTCAATTCAGATATTTCAAGTGAGAAACTTTCTGTGCTTAAATGGGTTTTAGGAGAAACTTATGAACCTGAGAACTTGGGAAGTGAGAGTTTCCTCGATGAGGAGAAGAGGAAAATTCCAGATGCATATATCATTGAAGTTGGTCCACGGTTATCTTTCACTACGGCGTGGTCTGCTAATGCAGTGTCCATTTGCCAAGCATGCGGATTAACAGAGATAAATAGAATGGAGCGTTCTAGGAGGTATTTATTATATGTCGACGGGTCACTTCTGGATAGTCAAATTAATGAGTTTGCTTCAATGGTTCATGATCGGATGACAGAGTGTGTTTATGTTGAGAAGCTTAATTCTTTCAAGACAAGCATAGTTCCAGAGGAGGTTCGATATATACCCGTCATAGAAAGGGGTCGAAAGGCATTGGAGGAAATTAATGAGAAAATGGGCTTGGCTTTTGATGAGCAAGACTTACAGTACTACATCAAACTTTTCAGGGATGACATGAAGCGAAACCCGACTAATGTGGAATTATTTGATATTGCTCAATCTAATAGCGAGCATAGTAGGCACTGGTTCTTTACAGGGAAACTTGTGATAGATGGTCAACCTGCGGATAAGACTCTTATGCAGATCGTCAAGAGCACTTTGCTTGCAAATCCAAACAATTCGGTTATTGGTTTCAAAGATAATTCCAGCGCTATCAAGGGGTTTCGAGTGAAGCAATTGCGACCTATCAAGCCTGGTTCGGCATGCTTCTTGGTCATGATTACCAGTGACCTAGCTATCTTGTTTACTGCAGAAACCCACAATTTCCCTTGTGCGGTGGCACCTTATCCTGGTGCCGAGACAGGTGCAGGCGGCCGTATCCGGGATACCCATGCTACTGGAAGGGGTTCTTTTGTTGTTGCATCTACAGCCGGATATTGTGTTGGAAATCTTCATATTGAAGGTTCATATGCTCCTTGGGAAGATCCTTCTTTCACATACCCAGCAAATTTGGCTTCACCGCTGCAGATCCTTATTGATGCTAGTAATGGAGCATCGGACTATGGGAACAAATTCGGGGAGCCTTTGATTCAGGGTTATTGTCGAACGTTTGGAATGAGACTGCCAAGTGGCGAGAGGAGGGAATGGTTGAAGCCGATCATGTTTAGTGCTGGCATTGGGCAAATAGATCACCTTCACTTATCAAAGGGAGAACCCGAGATTGGTATGTTGGTAGTTAAGATTGGAGGACCAGCATATCGTATTGGAATGGGAGGTGGCGCTGCATCCAGCATGGTCAGTGGACAGAATGATGCCGAGCTTGACTTCAACGCCGTGCAGCGTGGAGATGCTGAGATGGCACAGAAGTTGTATCGGGTTGTTCGTGCTTGCATTGAGATGGGGGACAACAACCCGATCATAAGCATTCATGATCAGGGTGCTGGTGGAAACTGTAATGTTGTGAAGGAAATAATACATCCACAGGGCGCCAAAATTGATATAAGGGCAGTTGTAGTTGGCGATCACACGATGTCTGTTCTGGAAATTTGGGGTGCAGAATATCAGGAGCAAGATGCCATACTAGTGAAGCCTGAAAGTCGTGATCTTTTGCAAGCAATCTGTGCGAGGGAAAGAGTTTCCATGGCTGTTATTGGAACAATTAATGGTGAAGGGCGTATTGTCCTGGAGGATAGCGTGGCAATTGAAAAAACCAGGTCTGGTGGACTGCCCTCATCCTTAAAGTAAAACTAAAATTAATTTCTTAAAGAATAACAATCATGAATTTTATTACCTAAGTTGACTAGATATCTATCACAAAATTACAAACCTCTGTCAATTCCGCCCTAAAACAACAACAACAACAACATACCCAGTATATTCCCTGGGGCAATTCCGCCCTAAAACTAATGATAATAAATTATATTAAATTTTTAATCAGGCATTTGTTCTTAGAAGAGTAATTTAAGTTTTAAAAAAAAGGAATATCTCACTACTAAGCTTTTGTCCAAAAGTTCCAACACATTCACTGGCGGTGCTCAAAACTGAATCTTTTTATGGATGCTGAAAATTTGTGGAAGAAAGAATAAATATTTATTTCAAGTTTTGATTTTTGGCCATGATATTTGTTGATTTTGCTAAAGCAGTAACTCAAAGCTATTTTCTTGTTGTCAAAATTGTATATTTTTTTTGTATGCTGAAAATTTTGGAGAAAGATTAATATTTATTTCTGAGTGTTGGTTTTTGCAGTGCAATGCTGGTATGTATGGCATTCTTGGTCCAATTTTTGTGCTAAAAAGCATCTGGTTGTTTGTTTATTGAGAAAGAACCAAAATTTGATCTTTTTTCTTATGCTGAAAATTTGAGGATAAAGATTAAATTTTTATTTCAGGCTTTGATTTTTAGCATGCAAAACTTGTGTGTAAGCGATTCTAGCTCCATCTTTTATTCTAAAAACAATTGAAAAATGCAGGTCTAGTGGATTGCCTCCTCCTCCACCTGCAGTGGATCTTGAGCTTGAGAAGGTGCTTGGCGATATGCCTAAAAAGACATTTGAATTTCGTCGCATGAACTATCTGCGTGAACCACTTGATATTGCTCCTGCAACAACAGTCTTAGATTCATTGAAGAGGGTCCTGAGGCTCCCTTCTGTTTGTTCGAAAAGGTTCTTGACCACTAAAGTTGACAGGTGTGTCACAGGCCTTGTGGCACAGCAGCAAACTGTGGGTCCCCTGCAGATTCCTCTTGCTGATGTTGCTGTTATAGCTCAAACTTATACAGACTTAACTGGAGGTGCATGCTCAATCGGGGAGCAGCCAATAAAAGGTCTTTTGGATCCAAAAGCAATGGCACGGCTGGCTGTCGGAGAAGCACTCACAAATCTTGTTTGGGCGAAAGTTACATCTCTTTCTGATGTTAAAGCAAGTGGGAATTGGATGTATGCTGCAAAGCTAGATGGTGAAGGAGCTGCAATGTATGACGCTGCTGTTGCTCTTTCTGAAGCTATGATTGAACTTGGAATTGCAATTGACGGGGGAAAAGACAGCCTTTCCATGGCAGCCCACTCGTCTGGGGAAGTTGTTAAAGCCCCAGGGAATCTAGTCATCAGTACCTATGTGACGTGTCCTGATATAACCAAGACAGTTACGCCAGACTTGAAGCTTGGAGATGATGGTGTACTGCTTCATATTGACTTGGCTAAAGGAAAACGACGACTTGGTGGATCTGCTCTTGCCCAGGTTTTTGATCAAATTGGGGACGAAAGTCCTGATCTGGATGACGTATCTTATCTTAAGACTGTTTTTAATGAGGTTCAGAATCTAATCTCTGATGAGCTGATATCTGCTGGTCATGATATCAGTGATGGGGGACTTTTAGTGAATGCTCTGGAAATGGCATTCGCAGGGAACTGTGGCATTCACTTGGATTTAACTTCTTTAGGGAGTAGTGTACCCCAAACACTTTTTGCAGAGGAGCTTGGCCTGCTCATTGAAGTTAGCAGGAAGAACTTGGATTTAGTTCTGGAAAAGCTCTGCAGTGGTGCTGTTTCAGCTAATATTATTGGTCAAGTTACTTCATCTCCAATAGTTGAATTGAGGGTTGACGGGGTTACTCATTTGAATGACAAAACTTCTGTGCTCAGGGATATGTGGGAAGAAACCAGCTTTCAATTGGAAAAGCTCCAAAGACTGGCTTCGTGTGTAGAATTAGAAAAAGAAGGATTGAAGAATCGGCATGAACCATCCTGGAAACTATCCTTCACACCAACATTTACTGATGATAAGTATATGACTGCCGTTTCAAAGCCAAAGGTCGCAATTATTCGTGAGGAAGGCAGCAATGGTGATAGAGAAATGACTGCAGCTTTTTATGCTGCTGGATTTGAGCCATGGGATGTTGCAATGTCAGACCTTCTCAATGGAGTCATCATGCTTGATGAATTTAGAGGAATTGTGTTTGTTGGAGGTTTTAGTTATGCTGACGTGCTTGATTCTGCAAAAGGCTGGGCAGCGTCCATTCGCTTTAATCAACCTCTTTTAAACCAATTTCAGGCATTTTATAACCGTCCAGACACTTTCAGCCTTGGAGTTTGCAATGGGTGCCAACTTATGGCTCTGTTGGGTTGGGTTCCGGGGCCCCAAGTGGGAGGTGTTTTCGGTGCCGGCGGGGACCCATCACAGCCTAGGTTTGTACATAATGAGTCTGGAAGATTTGAATGCCGCTTCACGAGTGTGACAATAGAAGAATCACCGGCCATAATGTTCAAAGGTATGGAAGGTAGTACACTGGGCGTTTGGGCTGCTCATGGTGAAGGAAGAGCTTATTTCCCTGATGATAGTGTTTTCAATCATATTGTTGGCTCCAACTTGGCACCAGTGAAATATTGCGATGATGATGGCAGACCAACAGATATATATCCTTTCAATCTTAATGGTTCTCCCTTGGGTGTGGCGGCAATTTGTTCTCCAGATGGGCGACATCTTGCGATAATGCCTCATCCAGAACGCTGTTTCTTGATGTGGCAGTTCCCATGGTATCCTAAAAATTGGGATGTTGAAAAGAAAGGTCCAAGTCCCTGGTTGCGCATGTTCCAAAATGCCAGAGAATGGTGCTCATGAGGTAACTCCTTTACTTAATTATCAACTCTTCTGTCATGTTTCTATCCCTGTTGGAACTATGAAGAAACATGTAGCATAAAGACTGGTTTTGAGTGCATTATGTTTTGACTTATCCACTGTCGTATTTCAATCAATTCTTTCAAAGGCCTGTTCTATTTATATGTTTCATTGCAGTTATACTTGCAGAGGTCGTTGTAGAATATGTCCTAGTCCCTTATGTAGTAGGAGTAGAATATGTATTAATATAGGGCTCATTGTATCATTGTTAATAAATAGATTTTTCTCCCATGCATTCTCACAGATTGTATGCCGCTAGCACTATTCATCGAGTCTGCATCACAACATGATAATGAAGCTACCATCTAGTTACTTTTAGGTATGGGTAAAGAAACTTACGTTTATTGCATAAATTTTTTCTTGTGGGAAATCTCTTGCATATGTTAAAAGAACTGAAAAGAATAACAGAATTATGTAGTGACATTTAATTTTGGGTTAAAATTTAAAAAGTTTTAGAAGTTGGAAAGGTTAAGCTTTCATTCTTCTTATAAAAAAAAGTTAAGCTTTCATTCGCTCTTTCTGAGTGCTTTCCTTTTCTTTTCTCTACTGCAATTCTTGCTGTAACAACCAGCTTCACGGTCTCTATAAGATGTTGTATTAAGCTGGGATTAGGATGATCTTTAAATTTCTCTTCTTAATATTTTTTTGATAAGGTAAATTGTATTAATCAAAAGGGAGAAAAAACTCCCGCATACAAGAAGTATACAAAAAAGTAGAGAATTTACATCAGAACATGATTCTCTTCAAAAGACGCCCAATCTTCTACACAAGTAGGGGCTATATGTGTGCACCAAAAAGCGATCAAAGATAAAAGGCTATTCTTAAGATGTGAAAACGGAGAATCAATCCCCTCAAAAACTCTCCTATTTCTCTCTCCCCAGACTATCCACATGAGAGCTAACGGGGCGAACTTCCACGCCTTTTGCTTGCTTCTTCTACGGAAACCGGCCCAACTATATAGCATTTCCTTTACAGTCACCCATTGAACACCAAAATGATTCAGGATTGCTCTCCACAAACCCTAGGACACAGGACAATGCAACATGAGATGACCAACTTCTTCCCCTGAGCTTTTACACATGTAGCACCAACTAACATGTGTAATTCCTCTCTTTCGCAGATTTTCAGCTGTCAAGATCACTCCCCTCGCTGCTAGCCATGCAAAAAAGCACACCTTCGTGGGCGCCTTAGGAATCCAGATCGATGAGTATGGATAAGTAGCCTCCTCTCTCACCAACATACTCTGGTAAAAGGACTTTACGGTGAACAAACTATCGCCACGCAACCCCCATCTCTAAGAATCGCAAGATGGATGGGGCATGTCTTGCCCGTATAGGAGTGCCAACAAATTTTGGAGCTCCGCAATCTCCCAATCTTGCATGTTCCTTCTAAAAGAGAGGTCCCATACTATCCCCTTCATGCTCCTTGCGAATCTGTTGGACCATCAATTCCTTCTGGTTTGAAACTCTGAAGACGTGGGGGAAAGAGACCTTCAGAGTGTCCTCTCCACACGACCTGTGATTCCAAAAGCTGATTCTCCTTCCATCTCCCACCCTGTAAGTGATGTTGCCATAGAAAGCTTCCCAGTTCTTCATGATGTTCCTCCACATGCCACACCCGAATGGTGCTGTGATTGCCTTGGTCCTCCAACCCCCTCCCGTGGAATCGTACTTTTCTACTATGACCTCCCTCCATAGAGCATGCTCTTCTACCCCGAATCTCCACAGCCACTTCCCCAGCAAAGCTCTGTTGAATACCCTGAGATCTTTTACTCTAAGTCCACCTCACTTCTTTGGGGAAGTGACTGTCTGCCAATTCACTAAATGAAACTTTCTAGTTCCATCTGCCGCATCCCAAAGAAAATTCCTTTGAAGCCGCTCCAGTTTTTCTGTGATGCTCACAGGTGCTTGCAACAGGGACAAGTAATAGGTAGGGATACTCGACAAAGTGCTTTTGATAAGCACTTCCTTACCGCCTTTTGACAAGTACCATTTCTGCCAGCCTGCTAATTGTTTTTCAACCCTTTCAATGACTGGATTCCAAACCGAAGTATCCTTTTGCAAAGCGCCCAATGGTAGACCCAGGTAAGTAGTGGGAAGAGAGCCCAACTTACATCCGAGAACATGAGACAAAGCATCAATGTTAGCAACCTCACCCGCCGGGAAAATCTCACACTTGCCGAGGTTGATTTTGAGTCCTGATACTATCTGAAATCACTGTAGTACCTGTTTCAGGAAGGTCAACTGATCCATATCTGCATCACAGAAAACCAGGGTGTCATCCGCAAAAAGCAAATGAGAGACTCTTCGGGCACTAAGCACCCCGATCGGAGCTGAGAATCCTCTCAAGAAGCCTCCACTCGCCGCACGATCCATCATTTTACTCAGAGCATCCATCACTAAAATGAATAGCATTGGGGATAGGGGGTCACCTTGCCTGAGCCCCCTGGAGCTGCCAAAGAAACCACACGGGCTACCATTAACCAGGACAGAGAATCTGACCGAGGAAATACAGAACTTGATCCATCCCCTCCATCTTTCCCCAAACCCCATCCGCTTCATAATGAAGTTCAGGAACTCCCAATTGACATGGTGCTGTCCAATGTTGTGACTCAGATTTTCAATCCAGAAGAGTTGTGTCAATAGTGAACTCTTTGGTTGTAGATCAAGCTATTACTATATCACTTTAGGTTATTATTAATAAATTTTTGCATAATTAATCTTATACGGTAGCACTTATTCCAAATGTATCTTCATTAGACATGCTTCTTTTTAAAGTATGTATACGGAAAATAAGTTCATGTTTTTATCAAATGTACAGATTTTCTGAAAATTCTGAAGTCATGACATTGTTTGACAGACAAATATTATTAGAGGGGCAAAGCTGAGAGGCAGGTGCTGTTCTTTATCACATAGAGGTTAAAGTGCAAAGATTGGACAGAAGCGACACAGTTTAATAGTCAGTGCTGAAGGTGCAGAGATTAAGATCAGTGCAGAGCTTGAGATCTCTGCAATTTTGTTTCTGATACCATGGCACAAAGCAGATGAATTTTTCAATTTAACTGGCTGATTGTCGTTTCTTTAGATACTGAACTTTTTCATTGCCTCTTAGCTGTTTCGCTTGTTTCTTGTATACCATAATTGGTTTTTCTTATGTCTTACATATGTGATCAACTGATTTTTTTGAGCATTTTTCGTATCAATTTTCCAACTCCTCTTCACTTTGTGCATCATCCCTCATAAGGTGTGCTTGTGTTGGTTGTGGGGAACTGTCCTGTGTTATATTCCATTTCATTACAATATCTGAGTATGGATTTTGCTGTTCCTCCTGTATTTTTTTTTTCTTTACGTTGTTTGTTTTTTTTTTTTTTTTTTTTGGGAGGGGGGCACTGCGGTTAGGGAGGGCAATGCAAAGTGAAAGACACCTTATGAAGATCAAACTTGATCCAGGAACCATATGTAAACATGGTATCTGCTTAGATAGGACCGATTGACCCCTTCTCATAATGAGAATGTATATGACTTTCGGCCTATTCCCATATGGAATGAACTTAAAATCATGCATATATATAGAAGGGAACTTCATTCTCGATTCTACGAGAGTTTTCTTGAAAGCAATATAGTAATTCCTGTTTATATTGCTTTAATTCTTATCTATTTGCCTTTGTTTTGCCCCTTTTTGCTTTGTCAGTTCCAACTGTGAAATTTACGAGGTGCCTATTTAAACATGGAAAAATGTACCGCTTGTATATTGTTTTGGAGAAGTTTATGCTGTTACATTTGAATTTTCTTTCGTGTGCTTACCCCTTTATTTACACTTTGGTCATTATGTTAAATTGTTAAATGAGGAAAGAAATTCTCACTTCTCTTCATTGTTTTTTTTTCCGCTTGTTCTTAATCCTAAATGTTGTGGCTGCAACATAAACCTTGTTGGACCTTGTTTTAAGGACAAGGGAAGATGTTTGCTGTATTTGTACACTGAAATACTTTGATAGTGGTATCTATAGAACACTTTAAGAAGCTGTCCAACCAAGTCAAATTTGAGGTTTTTAGTGGTTCAATCATGAATTTCACTTGGAATTATTGAAGTCTTGGAAACACTTCAGGCTACTTAAAACTCTGGGAATATGCAAATGTCTTTCCTGGATGACCTTTTCCTTCATATGAATATCAAAACATCAACTATCTGTCAAATCATTGGTAAAGTGATATCTTGTTGAGTTCTCTCATCACGCCACCTTGTTTTTCGATTTGATAGTCAGGTTCATGAGAGAATAGGAAGAAAGAATCCTGAACAAGAAATTCTTGGCCATATAGAAACTAAAAATTAATTCAAGTAAATAATTTTCTAAATGGAAAACGGAATTTCATATAATACTAATATATAGAAGAGGCTTGGCAAGCAGGAGACGGCTGTTTTTGCTGTTTCAAATTTATCTTGCTTTTCTTTTTCTTGTTTGAATGTTATTTGACAATCGAGATGCATTTCTATTGCATCAAAGACAGTAGCAGAAATGTTTCTCTGAGGTACCATATTGTCCTTTTATGGAAATACTTCAGTACCTCATTGGTTACTGATTATGGAAAGAAATAAAGCTCCCCAATGGAAAGTGAGAAAATGTGTTAATAGCCCATGTATTCTCATTTTGATACTTGCTTTGTTTTTGTGTTTGAGTTGGCATTCAGTTTGTACTAAAATTATTGCCTAATGAAAGAAAACTAAAAGTTAAAATAACAAAATATTTCAATCGTTGATAGCCTGATACTACGATTTTACATGAGCTACTAACTGTAAGATTGTAAATTCTTGCCTTATTTCTGTTATGTGATACTCTTATGCATTAAGTTCTGACAATTTGTTAGATTTTGCTTGGTTTGCGTAGAAGAATAATGTGTTTGAGCTGCCTATATGTGACTCCTTTTATGTAGTCAATTACATGATAACTACAAGTCTTATCCAATGTGAATATGAAAACCTTAGGGGTATTCTTTTACTGTAATAATACTACTACTGTTCATTGCTGAATGATTGGGACTCATTGGGTACTTGTATTTTGTTGTTTTCAAAGTTGAGTTGCTTAGACTAAAATGAGATCGTGTACTTGAAAACAAGTATGTGTAAGAGGATAAGACATGCTTTAGCGTCAGTATTAGTATGTTGGCTTTTCTTTTATGGTTGGTGAGTTGATATGTTGGCAGAACTACAGCAAGAGGAAGTAATAGGAGATTTGCCAGGTGGTGATGTAATCTCCACACAACTAAGCTATGTCCTTTGGCTTTTGATCTTACAGGTTTCCGAGATAAAAGCAGAACACTTTCCACCTAAAATGGACATTGTTATTCAAAACGAGATACCAACAGATTTCTACAATATTGTCTGTGGAGCTGTGGTATGTGCCGCTCCTGTCCAACTTTTGCTCTTACTACTCCTACACAGTAAACTGCTCAGTGGTTATAACTGCACGAAGTGGTTACATAGATTAGAATGGAACTGGTTAGTTATCCCATTCTCACACTGTTCGATGCTGCTCCTAACTTTTCTTTCCTGTCATAGTAACTGCCAGACCTAGTAAATTGACTAAATTTAAAGAAAGAAGA
The DNA here is from genome assembly GCF_000390325.3 of Nicotiana tomentosiformis. NCBI lineage: Eukaryota > Viridiplantae > Streptophyta > Magnoliopsida > Solanales > Solanaceae > Nicotiana > Nicotiana tomentosiformis. The sequence goes on from NC_090820.1 coordinate 83,013,721, forward strand.
AGAAAAGGAATAATGATAATTTCTAACCAAGTTCTCGGAGATTACAGGAGCAGAAGTCCACAGTGCATATTGATCTCAATTCTTCTATAAATAAGAAGACACGAGATGAGTATGGTTGCTAAAAATATTTTTTGAGAAACACGCACATTTGGCCGTTCGGCCAAAAATAATTACATCCGCTAGCCAAATATATAAAAAATATGTATATTATACATTAATGTACCAGAAATATATATTTTACTTACTATTATTTTTGGGAGCGACTATACTGTGTATTCTCTCCCCCCCCCCCCCCCCCCCCCCAAAAAAAAAAAAATAAAGAATCTAATCTATACTAATAACTATATTTCCTCAGATTGTCGGTGCTTGATGAGGTTGGAGGAAGTGAGGACGGGTATTACGAGGTTGTTGGAGGGATAATTCCGACTCCTCTTGTAGTGAAGGATACTAGATAAGTGAAAACATGTGGTATATTGCTTGGTTTTGCTGGACATCAGAGAAAAGTTGAAAAATATACAGGTTATGGCTGTTTTTTCCTCCTAGCTGATGACAAATTTTGAGAAGTTGGATAGATAAAAACAAGTATTTTTCATTTTGAGGTCTCGGAATCAAGGTTAGACTCCATTACTCGAGTCAAGAGTCTTCATGGACTTGTATTTTGATAAAGTCTTTCCTATTAATCCAATTAAGATGTCCTTTTTGGCTTGCATAACCCCTTACTCTGAAAAAGGTGACTTCTTTGTCAACTTGATTCTTGCCTAACCCCGTATTCCAGAATGCTCCACATATATACCGTTCTCATATGGCATGTCAGGCTGATCCTTACCTGAAGAACAAAAAAAACCAAATTTTTACCTCCACCTATGTTTGAGTTATACTGTAACACAGGCGGTCTTTCCTATTTAGTAGTAATAGCTTTACTACAAATTTCCCTAATCGCTTCCATTGTTTTCTTTTGTGAATTGCAGTTAATTAGGTGCTTTCTGGTTCCATTAAAGCGGAAAATATTGAAGCCATATATCACACTTTTAAGGACTCTGCTTTTATTAGTAAACCAGCTGGAGGAACTTTACAGTTCTAAATTGCGGGGGGTTAAAGCCTTCTTTTGATTTTGTTTCTCACCGTGTTAGCCGCATATAGGTGCTTTTGATGTCTATCTTTTTATATAAAGTGGTCAACGCCTCGTTTCAAGTTACCAGTTAGTTAGTCTATATATACATTGATGTGAACTGAGCATGTTCAGCGATCCTTTTAGACCTACCTTTTTGCAAAATTCAAGTCTGCTCTATGACTATTTTTTTGGCATCCTGCATAAAAAAATAAAAAAATATAGCTACTTATTCTAATAGGGTATTAAGATGTTAAATGCAAGGATAGTTGTTAGCGGCTTGTTAGGACATTGAAGAGGGCTATTGTTCTCATAGGTGTTGAAATACAGGTGGATCTAATTGCAGCCATGTAAATCGATAAATTAGTGTTCCATGTGTTGTCACAATTTGTTGACTTGCATTTTTCAAAAGTGATCAGGCATAATGATAACTTGGTTTTGAGTTGTGTTGAAATTTCTTTCTTTTAGATGTGAATTCTTTTAATTTCGCTGCTGAAAGTGAGAAGAGTCTATTCCAATAGTGTGTTTTCTCTTGTAATAAAATTTAGACTTATTTTCGTGTGCACTGGGGCAACTTATTGATGATGTAGAATGAAATGGCTCGTGTTTTGTTGATATTGTGGATAGACGAAAGGAGGAGGATTCGTGAGCTAGAATTCCTTTATTCCTTTGACAGCACAACCATTGTTGACTTGTGAAAAGTAATAGCAATAATCTTGATGCTGGAACGGCAAATACATTATGTTTTATTTTGTTAACATGGTAAAAAGTACATGTTCTTCAGCTGAATATTATAACTCCGTATGATGAAAAACTGTATTTATCGGACAAAAAAAAAGGGTATAATGCAAACAAGCACGGGCTAGTCCCGTCTATTGTACAGATAAAAATGAAAACTACACCAAGTTTTCTTATGTTCATGAGCAGAAAAATTATGTTGCAAGCTCAATATTTCGATAAATTTCATTAGCCGTAGTGTCATTTTCTCATTAAGCAATCTTAAACCTATTTTTAGAGTCTTCAGACGCAGGGATACAATAACATTGAGTCTTAAATCTGACCAACTTATGCTAAGTCAATTTTGTCTAAGATATAGTGTAGTATCTGTACTGTTCAGTTGTAGAAGTTTATCACAAACAGACTGACAAATGTAAAATCAGTATCCATAACCATAAGTATAGTAGTTCGTGCTTAGATTAGAACAACTTCTTTTGCTCGCTTCTAAAATACGAAAGAGTAGACCGAGGAAAACTCTACTTTACAGACTTGCGCCTCCACTCAACTTTCCACCTATGACCTATTCCAAGTAATTCAGTAAAACTACTCCTTTCCGAAATCAGCCAACTGTTTTTTTTAATCCACAACAACAACAACCCAGTATAATCCCACTAGTGGGGTCTGGGGATGGTAGTGTGTACGCAGACCTTACCCCTATCTTGGGGTAGAGAAGCTATTTCCAAAGAACTCCCCACCTTGCTATTGGGGTGACTCGAACTCACAACCTCTTGGTTGGAAGTGGAGGATGCTTTCCTACTTCTGAATCCAATCTTTAAGCTATGGAGCACTCAAAAGTGCACTGTTTGGGGTGAACTCATGAAAAAGAAGGCAGAGAGCAGTTAGGTTGATATGTAAGAACTTCAATGACATAAGATGTGAAAGTAGGCAATATTAATTATCACGGGTTCCACTTTTAATGGAATCTGTTGCCACCAAGTTTTATGTAATAGAACAAAAATTACTTTCGCAGCAAGAAATCTGATGGAACACCTGACTTTACGAGATTCCAATAAGATTTGGGAAAATAATTGAACAAATGTTACATGAGAAACAATGTACTTTGAAACTACTAAGCCTGTAATTATTTTCCCGCTTGAATACACTCAAAGCTGAGAAGGGCCTAGTCCAAAAATAAAAAAAGTCTATGATTAGTTACCATGGAGATTGCAATGGTTTCTCCAGCAATAAAATGATTAGAAGCTCCATCTCATTCTCATGTCATCAGCGAGGTCTATGGAAAGAAGAATGATATTAACGGATCAAAAATCAGTTAAATAGACGCTCAATTATGTATGCTTCCTCGCACGACCACTGGAAGGAGCAGCATCCTCTTTCCTAGTACCAGATGCCTCAGGCTTCCTTGCCCACGCGGGTGCACTGTCTGGTTCATAACGATAATCGTAAAAGAGTTCTTCTCCAGCGCAAATTCTTTCATTGGCAAAGATACCAACTCTGTGATCTCCAGCCACCATCATGACCTATCGAAGAGTTGAGTCAGCAATGCAGAAACAGGAATTCGATCATGGCCTTGAAGTTTTTATATATATATTTAAGTACCTTAGCATAGCAATTTGGAACAGGAGAATGATTTGCAAATTTTAGTTTATCACCCTTCCGATGAGCATCAAGCACAAACTGCACCAGGAAAAAGATAAGTTGTTCGTATGAGTTGGTGGCTGAGACCATTAATTCTACGGACTAAAATACAAATAGCGGAGTATAGAGGGTGTCATGTCTCATGCCTGATCATTTAGATTGAATAGAAATGAAGAATTTTCACGATCATAAATCTTGCCACGCTTGTCAGCTTCACGGTGTGAAATTAATTCACCTGTGTACTCCCCAAGGTATTCATGCTTTCCAACAGTATTCTGAAAGTAATGCTTAAAGATGAGGCCCCAAGAAACATGTTTCTACTTTATGTAAACCCATCATGTTGTCAGATCTTACCTTCAAGAAAGCTCCCCAGCCAGAAACATCAGATCTACCAAGAAGAACCTGTAGATGAATATAAGGCATCACAATCAGCCTAGAACTGAGATTTGACAACTTTCATTCTTAACTTAGAACACCACGGAGAAGGTGGGAAAGGAGAAGGAAAGCAGCAGCTTCCTTTTGATGACTGATTACAGCAAAAGCTCAGATGATACATTAAACTATAATGTGCAATATAGCAATATAATTGTCCACCTCAAAATGAATACCACAAGATTTTTTCATTTAGGGTGGACTGTCACAGCAAGTTACTAGAGAACGAATTAAAGGGCCTTTTTGTCAATTAGGACCAAGCCAGAAACATCCTTAAAAATTGACTCAACAATCTAGCCAGGGAAGAAGTTGAACATAAAAGAGTACGAAAGAACTCATATAATTCAAGAGCACACAAATTCTCAAAAGAAAAATCTTTTCCAGATAGAGGACAGAGGACAGTAATAGAACCCAGCAAAAAAATGTATACCCATTGGATAAGAAACTTCAACTCAAAAATTGATACCCTCTTTATGGAGAAAAAGGAAGACCCAGCCCAGTAATAATTACTTGTCTATGTGGTAAAATTTCACCAATTTCAAGAAATAACAAATATAAATACCTTTTGTTGCTGTTTGAGAAGCAGCTTCATATTCCTGCATTCATGACTATCACCTCTTTGAGGAGGAACCCCAAGAGTTCCATCACCACAACTGGGAAAGCCAAATAACATGCACGTGAATTATTTGCGAAAAGAGATGAGTGCTAAAACATATAGTTTTGTTCATTTTGAAAGATAAGACTATTGTTGAAGTCCGCACAAGACAATCATTATCTGCATGGTTTAGCTTGGCAGTTGAAAATAGTTACTGCTAAGTTTGTAATAATTGCTAATGCAAAAAGGTTTAGTCCTTCAACTGGCATACCCACAACCCAAAAAAGTAGAATTAAGGCTTTGGAAAAAAATAGTGAGATTTGGGACAAAAAAGAACTCCACTACCACTTTCCTCTAGAAAGGAACAAGATGATTAGCAAGTACTAACCCAAGGCAGGTATACAAAAGATGGGCGATCCAACCAAGGAAGAAAAACTATTAAAGATGATTAGAAACAGTTTCTGCTATGGTATTGCAAATCTAAATTAACAGCTTAAAGGAACTAGAAAGCAACAGAAAATAACAGCATGGCTGATAGAGCGCACCTGATCCAACAATTTCGACAAACATCAGGATCACATTCCCTGCCTGCAGCAAAGCAAGGGCATTGACGGCTTCTGCATTGACTTTTGGCACAATGACAACCACGAAACCTATTTTTGCAACTCTTTGGGCATCTAGGAATAAAATTAGCAAAGCAGTCAAGCAACATTAGCTAATCAAAGCATTAAATCTGAAATAACAAAGAGATGCATGGCAAAAGATACAAAGTCTGAGGTTGTGAATTTCAAAAAAGGTAACCCAGTGTCTGCTTCACAGTTGTCATAGCAATTTCTTTTTTGATAAGTAAGAAGCAAATGTTCAATGAGAAAATCTCATAGGAATTTCAAGAGAACAATGCTGACTTACCCACAGTATTTTTCACAGCAGGTCCCATTTACAATGCAGGGACATTCTTTTCCACAAGGGCCTTGGCAGCCACATGGATTATACTGCCGACAGGGTTGATCCTTCCTCTCAGAAATCCGCTTCCTAATTGCATGATATCCAGCGGATTTCCATGTGTATTTTAATCGGCGAACTCTGCCTCTTCTACGTAAAAATTTGGATCTTCTTCGAGGTTCATTACCCTAAAATATATTATGAATTTATTATCACAACAGGATTTACCTAAGTGGGCTATGATTCAACTTCCCCCACCTAAGCAGAACAATTTTGAGAAAAGTAAACACTGACCAGGATATCCAGACCATCGTTGGAACCACCTTCAAGGCCACCATTCATTCCATCACCTGCTCCTGAGAATAGCTTATTCCCGGAATTGTTCATATACTTGAAAACCTCCCAGCATGTCTTCAAACCATTCATGAGATTCCGAGCAATCAAACAGCTGTATAACAAATAAAGTTGATAGTCCAGGTTAAAATCAAAGGTGTAATGATACAAATGAGAAAGGCACTCAAATTTATCACCCAAAGGAAAAAAATTTAATCTTCACAACCAATGAAACACAAAGGAGTTCGTCTGTAGGTTTTCATATTCAATGTTTGAACAACTCAACTGGCGGTTCGCTTAGTACAAAGATTCTAGGCTGACTCAGTCAAAGATTTTAGGCTGACGCAGTTCATCTCATAAAGTTTGGACCAATCGCCATACCCTAAGTTTCTAATTTCAGAGAGTGAAGAAAATCACTGCCTTATGGGTAGATATGATACTTCTCATGCTGCACAAACAACAAATGACCCCAGGATAAATTTACATTATCTCTCATTTAAGGATAGCAAATTAGTGACAAGAAGCTTGCTTTATGCGAGCTTTGAGCAGTCTGATATCTTGGTACACAGATCAAGGTTGTGAGTTGACAAATGACCAAGTTGGACAGGTGAACTTGTATGATGGCTAATGGGTAACAATAAATAAATAAACCTTACATTTTCATTAATTAGGAGGCACTGTAAAACGGGATTGGAATCCACAGCATCAAAGAAAGCTATCCAAGCCAGCTTTTCTTTTTTCCCCTTGTTTTGACAACAGTGGTATCTAGGCCAACTTGTGTGCTTGCTTTTCAAAAGCTAGCACAAGGCATCTAACTAATATGCTGAGCATCATTTTCTTTTTTAATCAGAAGGCAGGCAATGTGTCAGTGACGATTTCACATCTTATAATACAAAACACAAAAACTTATAAAGATCCCCACTTATATGGAAGCAAAATAAGCAAGAGCAGAGATATATATAGCAAAGCATAGTTTTGGAGTTTACCAACCTGCTTCTACCAAACATTTCTAGACCCTTTTCAAAGAGAGCCTTTTCAATGGGTCTCCAAGATTTAGCACCATCTATTTCTTGTTTGCAGTTATTCTCACCCACATATTCATATTTCCTCGACGAGTAATCACAATTTGTCACAGGTTTGTCACTGGTAGCTTCCAGCAATTGGCAACCAAAAGCCTCTCCTTGCAAAGAATTTTTACTGTCCAGAACTGGAGAGTTTTTCCTCCTGGACCTTTTAGCACTATTACATTGTGTTTTTTGTGAAGATGGACTCACATCTTCATTTTCCTTCCGTGAAATAGAGTGAAGATTCGAATCTTTGGAACCTAGACTTCCAATTGCAACAGAGTCGGATTCTAAAGCTGTCATTTTCTTCTGCCTTTTCTTAATGGCAACTAGAACATGTTCAGCTATTCGCTTGCTGTTCCTTTTGTTGCTCCCATCTTTACTGTCAGATTTGCTTTTCAATGGAGGTGAAGAGTGCTCATTAGGAGTGACATTATTTATGGGTCTAATCTCCGAATCACTGCTCTCTGAGATGTTTTTTGCATTTGATGGAGCACCTTCACCTTGTGAAGACTTTGATCTTCTTGACACATGCTTCCTACCTGGCATCTGAGTATTATTAGCAACATCAGATGGCAGGACAGGTTTTTCGCCATGAGTAGCGCTCTGAGGACAGATCACTGTAGCATTACTTTCGCACTTTATAGCCTGAGGTGAATAAAAAAGCAAATAAGATTTGGAGGTAGTACGACCAAAAAAGCGATACAAAAACCAGCATACCTAATATGAAATGCAAGATTTTTAAGACATAAGAAAAAGCAGGAAGCCAAATTGATTCTCAAATGTCTAGAAATTGTACAATAGAAGAGAGGAAAGATACCAGACTGTAGCAATTTGGACCACAGGGCTCCATATCTGCATTAGAGCAGTACCATGGTATTTGTTTTTCAGCCTAATTAATGTAAAAAGACATCATAAGCATCCCATTTCGATTACATACAGTTCCAAGGTAATGAAACATCTGTCGGAAGACCAATAACGTACAGGAAAAATAAGATCCTGTGAACATCCATGTAATCTACAATCAAAGACCTGCCAGTGTGGGCAAAATGAGAAGGAAAACATATTATAAGTAGGAAGAAGTACGAAACCAAAAAAACCAGCGAGAAGAGAAGATTCGATATAACATATTATGAGGTAGTTTGGTAAAAAAAAAGTAAGAGGAATAACCAAAGATATACTTACAAGACATCGACGACAAAATAGATTATCAAAAGAATCCAGAGCGGCATCAAGATCTTTGGCAAGATATAAATCTAAAGAACTTTCCATGTACTCATTCTTTGAAGTGCCTGCATTATCTCTCTTAACAAGATCTTCATATCTTGCCTGTATAAATGTTTGATGGTGTTTTATCTCTGTAAAGCCAGCAAAAACCAAAAAATGGGAAACAGCTGGACCAGAGTTCGCACTATGACCAGTTTCTATTAGATAATGGATGCTTAATGACAAAGTGTAACAAATATCAAAACCAAGTGTGTACCTTCACGTCACTAGGTTTTCTTGACAAGCACCGTCCTAGCAATTCCAACACACTGTCGGACAAGCCAACTTCTTTGATAGTCATTCTGCGAATAAGCAGACAAAGATACATTATTTTGACCATCGTATTCGTGACATAAAAATCTAGATCAAGTTCTACATTCAGGGATACATAAAAACAAGACTTAGCTCAAGTTTGGGGAGAATTATCAAACAATTGCAATAGATTTAGACAGAATACAAGCTTAGAATTTTGCACAGCCTTTATAAATTAAGAGAATACGGTCACCCATACTTGGCATCATTAACAGTAATTAATACAACTGTCATGAGATAGCATGAGATTAAAAAGGTGGAAGCCACCTCAAGATTAAGTACAGTCAGATTGTGATGATCTTGTCTTCAAAGTAATTAGCAAGCTCCATAGGCCCAATGTCTGAACTTTCTCTACACGGCTGGAAAGTATGTATTTTTTTTTTGATAAGGAAATATTAGTCCTCAAGGTATAATATTCCTCGAGAACTTCAATCAAAAAGTATGTGTTTTATGCATGGTTACCACATAAGGGGTGTTAAATTTATCTCCAACCTCTTTCTGGTACCAGAAAATGTCTCGTGGAGCTGAAAACTTCCTAAAGAACAGTGCATCACAGTGGAGAAAGAAAACAAAATAGCTATGACATATGTGACAGGTAAACCTTTCCTATGGGAATACTACTGAACCAAAGTGGAGGAAAACATTAATGGAACTATCTAGTACTAATCCCCTAGCTAAAGAATACTTAATCCTTCAGAGAAACATGACACCATTGTTTCATGTGGAAAACGTTTTCTCTGAAGAAGATTCTTCATCTACCAGAAAGAAAAAGAAATTACTAAAGGGCACAATTGACTTCAGGTAGCTTAGTTATACCAACCGCAGCATATAATCTTCGGACTCTGCAAACACCTTCTTTTCTTCTTCTTCTTCAAGTACTTCTTCATCACTATCACTACAAATTAAAGTTTCTCCACCATTCTGGTCATAATAAATTCTTCTACGACCAACCACAGATTGATCCTCAGTCATTCTCTGATTTCTGCAAAACTCAATGTAGGACCAGAAAAATTAAAATATCAGGAAGAGAAGTAACTGCCAATAGCTACAATGAACACTTTGACACCTACAACTATCAAAATGGTGAAAGGACGTCGTTACTTGAAATTTAACATTTAGAATCCCAGTTATTTCCTTCCTTTGGACAGAAAAATAAAACAATAAGGAAAAGAGAAAAAGACATTTGAGACAGCCCTATAGCTGAAAATCAATGCAATAACCCACAAAAAGACATGCATCAATTTCTCCATTCTGCCTTCTGCCTTCTGGCAGGCAACTTCGAAGAATAAAGGGACTATACAAAGTACAAATTACTATGTAAAACAAGGATACATCAACAAAGTTGATTGTGCAGAAGGCAACATGGAAGGTGACACCACTTTGTCTCTTTTGGAGTATATGGAACGAACAGGATAGGAGGTTGTTTCATAATAGTGGAAATGATGTAGAAGCATTAAAATATTCACTTGTACTTTTGGTGTAAAGAGAAAATACCATGGGTAGTTGATCAAGCATGGTGGAAGAAAGTGTATCACTCAGACAGTCGCACATCTTGTACATATTTTTGGACACCGAATTGGTGTTTGTTAATAAAATTCTTTGACTTACAACAATATCAAAGTTCTCTGTGAAGAGGGAGGAACGAAATCCAACAGATAACCACTTAATCAGTATTGACATACTAAGATCAGGTTCACATATCCAGAAACACAGGCATCAACTAAAATCCACTACTGCACTGATCTATAGCCTGTGGGAATAATATAAAGAAGATGGTCCCGAAGTAAAGGATATTAAAGTTATATCTAAGATCATACAAGAGATTAAGATAAAAGCTGCTATAGACTACAAATTAAGAGGATAGGCAGTTCCTTTTTTTTTTATAAGTAAGAGGATAGGTGGTTCTACTTTGCTGTCATTACAGAATACAAGCATTGGATAAAAAGTCCTATTCTGGGTATGAGATTAAAAGTTAACAAACTAATCGAAGACGAGGAATAATGATTAATAGCTATTCTCAAGGCATGTACAGTTTTAGAGGAACCTCATTAATATAGCTGGGATGCATGAAACCACAAGCTGTTAAGGAAGCAAAGTTTAAACTTAAACATCAGATGTGTACTTTGTCAAGACAACTTAACACACCTATCCAAGAAAATCCATGTAGTATATGGAGGTATTCTTTTCTCTTCTGGAAGTTTAATGGGACGTACGGCGTTCTTGACTGCAATACTTGATCCTAAAAGAATTGCAGAAGTGGCGTATCCGTCATCTTCAGAGCTATTGCTATCATCATCTCCATTACTGGTATCAATGCCATTTTGCATATCAATTGCATCCTTCTGCCTTTTCGATAGTAGATCAACTGTTCTGTCAGCACCAAAGATTTCAAGAGATTTTCTCTCCGTTGCCAAATTGTAAAGATCCTTTGTCAGATTCTCCAACTTTTGTGTATTTCCGTCTACCCTTTTCTGCGAAGAGAAGAAAACAGGTCTCATTAGTTCAAATATAGTAAAGTACCTATAATCAAAATTCAGAACTGATTATTGGGCAGAATGCGGAATAAACTGAAATAAAGAAAAAGAAAGAGCACCTTTATATAATCAGCACGTTCAGAAGCAACTTTTTCCTTCAAAGAATTAATAACTGATAATACTTCCTCAGGTTCTACAGTTGCTTCTTCAGGTGGCACATTCTGTCAAGAAAGTATGATCCCATTAAACGATAATCTTTCAATTTTACAGTAACATCAACAATGCCTCAACTCAAACTAGCCCATTCGCCATATGAATCTTCAACAACCATTCCACTCCATTTGGATATGTACCATTCCAATTTTGTATATAAAAAAAAGGGAAAAAGGAATTAAGTGCGGGAAGAGAAATAACAATTAACAAATATTGGAATGCACATGCAATAAATGGTTTCACTTCCTCAAAATAGGCGAGAGCCTCCCACATGCGACATAAGCAAAAACACTCGAGCACAAGACACTAGCTAAGAGGCACTCAAGTATGGAAACCCTATGCGATCCAAACGCAGTAATTCTAGACACAACCAAACAAATAGTGCAATAGAAGTCTTAATTAAATGTTTCTGGAAAATCTCAAAGACTAAGAGAACAAGATATATAGACACACCCATACTACTAGTATTGTGCTCGAGTACACAACACTCTGAGGAAAGGGGTAAATGCACTAAAGAAGCACAATAAAAGGAACATGCGCATTTTGCTGCGTGAAAATCAAAATGAAATAAGAGAACCACCAAAAACAGACCCCCCAAAAAGGAAAGTGTTCAAAACTAGTTTCGCAATCAGTGATTAAAGTACCATTCACCCACGATTTTTTGGATGGCATGAAGACATAGTTGAAATCTGTGACTGTGAGTCCCTTGTTTTTGTATTCTTTATAGTACCTACTTGGTACTGAATTCTAATGAAATTGACATTACTTTATCCAAACAAAAAGTGTTTTACAAGGCGTTTCTGAGGCGAGTCCCGGGGCGGGGCGTAGTAAATAAACACCAGGGCGATCTGGGGCGAAAGTATAGCGAGGCATAAGCCCCATTATTCCGAGCGTACGCTTAGGCGTCGGCGAGTTCTTTTTTGGTTGGGGCATAAGCACAGAAAAACTTTCAAATTAGACATAAAATTACTGAATAAGTCCTTAATTTAATACAAAAAACCACAAGAGTCAGCTTGTTATTAAATCCTAAAACGTTAAAAGAACATAAAAGTCAAAAGATTTATTATTGTTAGCCATAATTTTTGCCCTTTCTCTGTCTTCTACAGGGTAAAAGGAAAAATGATCAATTTGCAAACTCCAAAGCAAAATGGCATCATCTACCATCACTTGCTCCGGTTCGACGCTTCTGATGGTAGGCTCTTTCATTGCCTTTCTCTTTTCAATTTTTTTTTGCTCTTTCAAGTTAGTTTAAAATTTTCTACTCAATTTTTTTTCAAAGTCTGAATAGTTTTTTTAGATGACGCAGTTCTGATTAGTTTTTTAGTCAATTGTTGATTATGATTAGCGTTTTAAGATGAAGCAGTTCTATATACATTTTCACTTATTTCATATTTTCTTGATATTTTTATAATTTTAATGTAATTTTACCTTCTTTTAATATTTATCTTTATTATATCAATTTATAAAATATTAACAATTAAAGATCTACGAGGCTTACGCCCAGAGCCTTGAGGCCTATGCCTTGCCTCATATCAGTAAAACGTCTCGCCTTGCGTCCATGCCTTTTAAAACACTGGAAAAAGTTACCATCCATTAAATTGCTGTACGTTGAGCCCATTGAATTTATTATATTAGGGCCATACGCTCATTATTATCTCTATGAACAAAGAATTAAGAATTAAAAATACAATTTTTCCTATCAGAAATATAGATACTTAAAAATTTTCCTGCAAGATTCACAATTATACTACAAGCCCTTCTACAGGTCCAAACTAGAACTGACAAAGACTCTGAATTCATCATGAACTTCTTAATGTAGCAGTGCCTCTGTCAAAACATCAGACTTTATACAACAAGTGAAACAAAGAATAACTAACCCGTACAGATCAAAAACATAGCTGGCAGTACTTCTTTCCATTAAGTATAGCTGGCAAAAATCATTTTTTTGTTGAGAAAAAAAGCAAAGGAGTAGAAAAAGTACAATTTACCCAACTATGCTTCCAACAAACACTAGTTAATTTCTTCCCATCTACCGAAGCCTAAGCCTTGGTGGACAGAGTTACACGGTAACTGCTGGTGAGAGGTAGTAGGTAGTGAATTGTCATAAAAAAAAAGTTTTTTTGTTGTTGCAAGCTACGTTTTCCACTGATACGAATTATCTATTTGGTCTCATTGTGGGATTATCTAAACCCTGGGACTTAAAACAGTTAAACTAGCTCCAAGAAATAACAATGCAGCTGGTAATTCACTATACAAGTTAAGAAATCAGAGAGACCAAATAAAGTTACGATCTTTTCTATGATCAGAGCAACATTAAGAAATACCGAAATGTAGTTGAAAAGAAAAACGAATCGACACTGGACGAATTACCTGAAGATCATTTAAAGGTTGAAATATGGAATCGGAGGGGGAGTCGTCGGACACCGACGACATTGCCGGCGTTGAGCACGATCCGGCAACGATATGCAAAACCCGGATTTGACGGGTCGGGTTAAAACCCTAAATTTGAAGTTTGGGAGAGGAGGGGGCCAACAGAGGAAGATATATTGCTTTTTTTTCTTGTTTTTTATAGGAGTACTTATTGGTTGGAGCATTTATTAATAAATTAATTTAAAGTGAAGATTGCAGAAATGATCTGTTTGGCTCTTAATTCTATGTTTGGTGAGAACTTTGGTTCTGATCTGTCACTACTATTTTGAATTTTTTGAATTTCAACCTGTCCTGTGTTTGGGGATGTGGACAACTTTTCCATTTCCTTATCCAAGAAAAAATAGGAACTTTGGTCGCATTTATTGTTATTTTTAATGGTATAATATAAAGTAGAAATACATGAGTTTTACCCTAAACTTATTCCAAAAAATCAGTTACCCGGCATCCTCTTAACTTCTTATTCTTGTTCAAATAATATTGATTATGCCCCCAGAGGTGATGTGGCAGAAATACTATTTACACAAACGCGTGAGTAATACAAAGTAAGTTAAAACAAATTGGGAGATTGCACAGCTGTTATTTTTCTAATTATTTATTTTTTCTTAATATTTTCTTTTTCTGCTTTATTTTTATTCTCTTTCCTTTTCTTCTCTTCTATTTCTTCCTTTCTTACAATTACAAATGAAAGGAACAAAAAATTGACCTCTATTTTTTGTTTTGAATCGGCTTGAGCCACCCTTTTAGAGGGTTTTTGCAAATAAGAAGAAGTTGAAGTTAGCAGTAAAAGTTTGGCATGCCGTTAATACGGTAAAAGCTACAAAATTCTATTGCCAATGCAGCAACTTGGATTCTGTTCTATCCTAACTTGCTCCACAAATTCTATCCTAACTTGAACTTTAACGTCTACAATTCTATCCTAACTTGCTCCACAAATTTTTGGAGATTCTTCAGGTCCATCCTTAGTTGTGCAATATTCCAACTTGGATTCTCCATCCCAACTCCAATGAAAGGGCATTCCTTTGTGTTACTAGTCTTAGGATACGCGCGTTTCGCGTGTACCATTTTTTATGAGTATAAAATATTTTAAAAGTTACATAATTATTATATAAAATAAAATTTAAAAAGTATAAGCTTTTTAAAATAAATTTTTTTAATCCTAGTTAACTAACTTAATAAAGAAACAAAATGTACCCCGTATAACTTTTCTTCTTTTCTTCGTCTATATCTTTCCACCATAAAATAAAAGGTTATAAGTAATTTCTTTAAACAGTTAAGTCTCCCTAATCTAATTAGAGCATGTTTGGATTAGTTGATTGTACATAGCTGATAAGCACGGAGTGCTGAAACTTATTTTTAAAATAACCATTTATGTGTTTGGATAGATGTGTTGAAATTGATTATTAGCAGATGATATGTTTGGTAGAAAAGTGCTGATAAGTTATTCATTTGTTAAAACGACTAAAATATCCTTAAAAACTTTACAAAAGATTATAAATTAAAAAGTTTCTTTGTAAAAAAAGGATGAACAACGAATATGGAATGAAAAGAAAATTAAAAAATTTATTTTGGCAAAAATATTATGTGAATTAAAAAATATTATTAAGGATAAACTAGTAAAAGTCTTGGTCAAACTAAAAGTGCTTATAAGCTGAAAAATCATAAGTTGGGGGTAATCAACTTATAACTTAAATAAGCACTTCGGGTGTTTACCAAACACGTAAATAAACTAAAAAATGCTTATAAGTTAATTTGACCACCTTATAAGTTTAACAAACACCCTCTTAGTCACACCAAATAGGATATATTCTGGCGTTGGATCCATTGTGAAAATATCTTTAAGCATAAGCTTCCCATTTTTCAAATTTATAGTCTTATTTTATCTTTCTTCTTTTGGCACAAAACAAATATACACCTTATTTTCAACTACATAAAATTTTAGCAAGTTGAAGTTTTTTAGGCCAAAAGTAAAACTGTTCCTTGACTTGGCAAAAGCAATGCAGTATTACTCAATGTTTACCCAAAAATTCGGATAACATTAAATTTAGATATGGTTCTAAGGGTATGCAAATTTCTTTGATATAAAATGACAATACAGGTATTTTTGCTGTGAGAATGAAAAATGATGGAAGGGAAGACTAGAAAATATTAGAAGAACAAGCACAATGAAATCTTAATCTCTCTCCCTATTGCAGTCTATCTCCCCTTTTATAGTAGAGGGTCACTACTTTATTTGTAACAACATAAAATAATACATATAGTGGAGAACCCATGATGGTTTGTCTCTCCCTTGATTCTCGCCAAGATTCTCTCCCTTGGTGCGGTTGTAACGGCTCTTGTCTTGCGAGCTTGGCACTGACTCAAGCTTGGTGCTAGATCGAATCCCCAGTCTTAGTTCGAGCTCGGTTCTGCCTTGGAGCATCGATATTCGGGGCCTATGTCGGTCGTCGTTACCCTGTAGTCCGATCCGGATGCGGGTTCGATAATGATATCGAGTTTTGCGGTTAATTGGTCTTATGGCTCGAAGCTCGACATCTCTACTTTGGAATTCGTCCGAGCTCACCATGCGGATACCCTTCGATTGAAACGTTATTGTCTCAACCGCTCTTTATGACTGAGAATCGGTTTTGACTGTACACAGATAGTCCCTCGTTTCTCGGAAAGGATGTGGCGAGGAACGATATGATTTTCCTGCGGTTCGATCAAATTTATGCCGACGTTTCTATCGAATCCGATCTCGACGTTTGTGATGGCTGTCCCATCGGCTCGGTTTTACCGAGGCATTTAATGTGTGTCAGACGGTGGTCGGCCACCGCTGATACCGAATCGTCAGGCCTTAGTCTATAAATAATCTTTCCGCATAACTTTTACCATTTTTGCACCTTCTCTTCCTCCAGACTTTCCTATTTATCCTCTCTACTTTGCTGCTACAGGGCCGTTCATACCAGAATTTTGATGTTGTTTATTTCTTCCCTTGCACTCTTTCCTTTCAAATCAATGGCAAAAACTTCCAAAACTGTACCTCAGAAGGAAAAAGCCTATTCCTCACGGTCGTCTGATGATAAGGCGCCGGTGGAGCCATCAGTTCATGACTATGTTCCTGGCCCGTGCATTTTGAAAACCGATTTTAAGGTGGAGAACCCTTCCTCCGTTCCGGATCGATGTGAACACGTATCGATGTATACATGCTCTATAACGGAGGATCACCTCGAGGCCTTCCGAAGAGACTGCAACTGGGCTTCCGAGGTCGTGCTGCAAATTCCGTCTTCCGACGAGGATGTTACCACTTATGTGGAGGGGTTTTTAAGTGTTTACACTTATCCCTTCACACTGGGACCCATCGACCCGGTGATTATTGATTTCTGCAAAAGGTATCAAGTCACCCTTGGCCAAATCGATCCCTCTTTATAGCGTATAGTGATCTTATTGTGCTTCTTCTCTATCAAAGCCGGAGGGTTGGATTTTTCTCTGAACCACCTCATCCGACTGTATCAGCCTCAGATCTTTCGAGGACTAATCAGACTTTATCGTCGGGCATCGAAGGCATTGATGTCGAGCATCGATGAAGACAAGGATCGAGGTTGGATGGGTCGTTATATCCGAGTGAGAACCCGTGATATCATTCCGGAGGAGAAGATGTCGTTCCCTGAGGAATGGAATTTTGACCGTAAGTGATTTTTGTTCACTTTTCAGGTGCTTTCCGATTTTTTCTGATGTCCTTCCCTGATGTTCAGCTGCCTCTTGGATGCCACAAGTGATGCCCGACCTCGAGGACTGGGTTCGGAAGTTGGCCTCGACCTCCTCTTACGCCGAGCGCGCTTGGCGTGATTTGGCAAAAGGCAGATAGGAGGCCAAGAACCATGGTGAGGTTTGCTTCTTGTTTCCTTCGAAGTATTCTTTGCGTTCTATTCGTTACCGATTTTTTCTTGTGCAGGTGTAACTAGGGATGCCATTTTGAGGCCTTCGAGTGGCGAGGAAAGAAACAAGTCCCTGGTCCCTAAACATGGGGAAGATAAGAAGCGAAATCTTCCTCTCGGTCAGAGGACCCCAAGTCCAAAACTCGTAGGGTGAAGAGAAAAACATTTGCCCTTTCGATTGACTCGGTCCAACGATTGAGAGAAGAAGAAGAAGAAGAAAATAGCTCCTCGGCTTTGGTAGTTCGGTCTACGAAGGCCATCGAGGCTGCCAGAGCTCCCGAGCCGATGGCGGCTGTACCTGTCGGGGTTGTTCCCGAAGACCAAAATCTCGACCGGAGTACTCCGAGCAATTTGCTCGGGGCTATGGCAATGGGTGATTCGCCTTCTCTTCCATCTTTTTCTGAGGAGGCGCTGAAGAAAGCTCGAGAATTGAAGACTCCTGATATCGGTGCAGGCTCTGGTGCAGGGGATCCTTTCGGGGATTGTTTTACTGGAGTCGACGATGGTTCCGATATCGGTGCCGCTTCTCTTTTATTAGAGGAGGCTCAGTGTTTCATTACTCGGGTAATGATTCTTCCATACTTCGTTTATTTGTTCTTTTCCATACTTGACTCGTGTTTCTTACTGTGCAGGCCATTGGTATGTTTCGAGTCGATTTTGGCCATTGTGAGGCCGAGCTCCAGAAGGTCTCAGGTGAGAGAGATGCCCTGCGGCTTCTTTGCAGTCAAAAGGACGAGGCTATAAAGGACCTCCAAGCGGATTTGGCTAAGGTCCGTGAAGAAGGGGTCGAGCTTGATAAGCAGGTGAGCCTCGTTCTGTTAAAGTATGGGTCTGACTCAACCGTGGAAGCTAACCCTTCGTTGTCTCAGTTGCAGCAAAAGATCGAAAAGATCGGGTTACTTCGAGAAGAAGTCGATCAAATCCGAGCTGAATGCAATCGGTGGAAGGAGACCCTCGACCGCCTGGCAGCGGAAAAAGAAACCATCTTAACAAAATTATTATCGGCCGATGTTTAACTTCGAAGTGTCAAGCAAAAGGGGTCGGTTCAAGCTAAGAAGATCGAGGAGCTTGAAATACGACTTGCTGAGGCTAAGGCGGAGGTTGAGTCGTCGAAAATCTTGGCGGATAAGTCCATTGCTGTATATCGGGCTGATGTTGAGGCTGCTCAGATGGAAGCCCTGAAAGTGGCGAAGACCGCCGATACTCGAGCTCATTGGGTTGCCAAACTTGCTAAGTGTAGGTCTCGGAGGGAGACCCTCGAGGAGATACACGCTCGAGGTTTCGACCTTGCCGAAAAGGTAAAAAAGGCAAAAGAGCTCGAAGCGGAAGATGAAGCCTTGGCTTCTGACGATGATGATGATGATGGTAGCAAAAGCGGATCCGAGGACAAGGAAGAGCTAGACTAGGAAGCTTAGTTTCTAATTCTTGATGTTTGTACATTAATCTCGTAGGCAAATTTTGTATATACACGTGTAATCAGGTCGACTTGTTTTTGTTTTGTGAAGACTTTTAATCGAATGTTGACCTTGTAGTTTCTCTGATTGAGCAGATTTGTAGCCCCTGGGTTTGCTTGTTGAGTCGATGATTCAAACTTTGAAGAACATAATCCGTAGATGTAATGTAATGGTTGAGTGTGGCCCGTAGGCTTAATATTCGAGTGATTATTTCGAACTTAGAATGAAAGTAGCCCGTAGGCTTAATGGTCGAGTGAGAGCTTGCTCGAACTCGGAATAACAGTAGCCTGTAGGCTTAATATTCGAGTGAATGTTTTGAACTCGAGATAATACGGCCCGTAAGCTTAATTATCGAGTGAGCGCTTGCTCGAACTCGGAATAATAGTAGCCCATATGCTTAATGGTTGAGTGAATGTTTCGAACTCGAGATAATGTGGCCCGTAGGCTTAATGGTCGAGTGAGTGTTTGCCCGAACTCGGAATAACAGTAGCCCGTAGGCTTAATGGTCGGGTGAATGTGTCGAACTCGAGATAATGTAGCCCGTAGGCTTAATGGTCGAGTGAGTACTTGCTCTAACTCGGAATAACAGTAGCCCGTAGGCTTAATATTCGAGTGAATGTTTCGAACTCGAAATATAGGTAGCCCGTAGGCTTAATGGTCGAGTGAGTGCTTGCTCGAACTGGAATAACAGTAGCCCGTAGGCTTAATATTCGAGTGAATGTTTCGAACTCGGAATATAAGTAGCCCGTAGGCTTAATGGTCGAGTGAGTGCTTGCTCGAACTCGGAATAACAGTAGCCTGTAGGCTTAATATTCGAGTGAATGTTTCGAACTCGGAATATAAGTAGCTCGTAGGCTTAATAGTTGAGTGAATCTTAATTCTGGTTGAACAATAAATCTCAAGTCATTGCACATGTGTTTATGTTTGGGCCAATCTATATGAGCATGGTTCATTTTGATCATTTGGCTCTTACAATTTTTCCTATTGGAATCCTATTATTGTGAGATGACTTTATTATATCTGAACTCGATATATTTGAGGGCCCCGATGCCCCCCGGTATTCGAGGTCTGTCGGAAAGAGGCCTCGGATATTGTTGAAAGTGCAGCACGATCGATGGTTGCCTCATTAAAAACCTTGCCGAAAACCCCATTTGGGAGAAAATCGATCTAAGGAAAAAAGAGTGCAACGCGTGCTCTTGATTGGAAGATCTTCTTCAGCTCTCGTTCGAACTTCTGCATGGGTTAGTTAGATGAATATGGAAATGTCGTGCCTTAACAGTAGTACCGTTTTAGATGTGATACATTCCAACTTCTTGATAGCTGTTTGCCGTTTATGATGCCGAGCATATATGATCCTTTTCTAACGTTCTCGAGCACCTGGTATGGTCCTTCCCAATTTGGTCCCAATTTTCCTTCGTTTGGATTCCGAGTATTGATGGTGACCTTTCTTAACACTAAGTCCCCGGGCTTGAAATGGCGGAGTTTAGTTCTTCGATTATAGTACCTTTCGATTCATTGCTTTTGGGCGGCCAGTCGGATGAGGGCAGCTTCTCGTCCTTCGTCCGATAATTCAAGGTTGGTGTTCATGGCCTCGTTATTTGATTCTTCTGTCATGAATCGAAATCTGGGACTATGTTCACCGACTTCGACTGGTATCAATGCTTCGGAACCATATACTAAGGAGAACGGGGTCGCCCTCGTACTGGATTTTGACATTGTTCGGTATGCCCAAAGGACTTCGGGCAGGATTTCTCTCTATTTTCCTTTCACCTCGTTCAATCTCTTCTTCAGGTTTTGAAGAATAGTCTTGTTCATTGATTCGGCTTGACCGTTCCTACTGGGGTGGTATGGTGTTGATAATATCCTTCTTATTTTGTGATCTTCGAGGAATTTTGTGATTTTGCTGCCAACGAATTGCTTCCCATTGTCGCATACTATTTCGGCGGGTATCCCGAATCGGCATATGATATGATCCCAAATAAAGTCTATGACTTCTTTCTCTCTTATTTTCTCGAACGCCTGCGCTTCAACTCACTTAGAAAAATAGTCAGTCATAAATAAAAGAAATTTGGCTTTACCTGGGGTCGACGGCAGAGGGCCAACGATGTCCATCCCCCATTTCATGAATGGCCACGGGAATAGGACCGAGTGAAGTTGCTCCCCGGCTTGATGGATCATTGGTGCAAACCTCTGACATTTATCACATTTACAAACAAATTCTTTCGCATCTTTGCCCATATCGATCCAATAATACCCCGCTCTGATCACTTTTCGGACTAATGTGTCGGCGCCAGAGTGATTGCTACAAGTGCCCTTGTGTACTTCCCGGAGGATATAATTGGTATCTCCCGGACCCACACATACCGCCATCGGTCCATCGAATATTCTTCGATATAGTGTTCCATTCGCAGCCAACGTAAATCGAGCAGCTTTAGTCCGTAGGGCCCTGGAATCTTTAGGGTCTGAAGGGAGCTTTCCATTTTTTAAGTACTCAATATACTTGTTTCTCCAATCCCAGGTCAAGCTAGTAGAATTTATTTCGGCGTGCCCTTCTTCGATTACCGATCTTGAAAGTTGGACGACAGTCCCCGAGCTCAAATCACCTACCTCGACCGACGATTCCAAATTTGCTAGAGCATCAGCCTCATTATTCCGTTCTCGGGGGGACATGTTGTAGGATCCATTGTCTGAAATGGTGTAAGGTGATAAGCAGTTTGTCCAGATACCTTTGCATCCCACCTTCTCTGACTTCGAAGGTTTTGTTTACTTGACTCACCACCAGCAAAGAGTCACAGTGCGCCTCAATGACTTCTGCTCCCAAGTTTCTAGCTAGTTCGAGACCTGCAATCATGGCTTTATACTCGGCCTCGTTGTTAGTTAACCTGATAGTTTTAATAGCTTGCCTAATAATGTTACCCGTGGGGGGTTTTAAAACTATGCCTAACCCAGACCCCTTTATATTCGAAGCACCGTCCGTAAAAAGGATCCATACCCCGGACGATATATCTGATTTCAAAAGGAGTTCCCTTTCGACTTTGGGTATGAGGGTTGGCGTGAAGTCAGCCATGAAGTGTGCCAAAATTTGAGACTTGATGGCCGTGCGAGATTGATATTCGATATCGTATCCACTGAGTTTGATGGCCCATTTGGCCAATCGGCCTGATAGTTTGGGCCTATGTAAGATATTTCGGAGTGGGTAGGTGGTTAATACGCTTATGGGGTGACATTGGAAATACGACCTTAACTTTCTAGATGCGCTTACCATGGGCAAGTGCCAATTTTTCTAAGTGTGGATACCTAGTTTCCGCTTCTCCTAAGGTCTGACTCACATAGTAAATGAGAAATTACGTACCTTGCTCTTCTCGAACTAGGACGCTGCTTACGGCGACTTCCAATACCGCCAAGTACAGGTAGAGCTGCTCGTCCGCTTTCGGAGTATGGAGCAGTGGCGGGCTCGAGAGGTATCGTTTCAATTCCTGTAATGTTTGTTGGCATTCTGGTGTCCAAGCGAAGTCGTTCTTCTTTTTGAGTAGGGAGAAAAATTTGTGACTTCGATCCGATGATCTTGAAATGAACCGGCCTAAGGCTGCAATTCTTCCCGTTAACCTTTGTACACCTTTCACGCTGTCCACGATGGTGATGTCTTCGATGGCCTTAATTTTGTCGGGGTTGATCTCAATTCCCCGATTTGAGACCATGAAGCCGAGGAACTTGCCCAAACCGACCCCGAAAGCAAAGTTTTCGGGGTTGAGCTTCATGTTGAATTTTCTCAGAATCTTGAACGTTTCCTACAAATGGGCCAAATGGTCCTCTGCACGTAGGGACTTAACTAATATGTCATCAATATAAACTTCCATCATTTTACCTATTTGTTCTTCGAATATTCTATTTACTAGACGTTGATAAGTAGCTCCTGCATTTTTTAGCCCGAAGGGCATTACGTTATAACAATATATTCCATATTGGGTCACAAATGAAGTTTTTTCCCGATCGTCCGGATTCATCTGAATTTGATTATACCCGCAATAGGCGTCGAGAAATGTGAGAATCTCATGGCCGGCCGTGGCATCGATCATACGATCGATGTTGGGCAGTGGGAAGGAATCTTTGGGGCATGCTTTGTTCAAATCCTTATAGTCCACACACATTCTAAGTTTGTTTCCTTTTTAGGTACAACAACCACATTGGCTAACCATTCGGGATATTTTACTTCCCGAATAGACCCTATTTTGAGAAGTTTGGTTACCTCGTCCTTTATGAATGCATGCTTTTCCTCGGACTGGGGCCTTCTTTTTTGTTTCACCGGTCTGAACATAGGGTTCAAGCTTAGTTGGTGCGCCGTTATGTCCGGCGAGATCCCTGTTATATCTAGATGGGACCAAGCAAAACAGTTGATGTTATTGATAAGAAATTGAATGAGTTTCTTCCTGAGTTCAGGGCTCAAACCCATTCCCAGGTATACCTTTTGTTCGGGCCAGTGTTTAATCAGTACGATTTGCTCCAGTTCCTCAATTGTTGATTTGGTGGCATTGAAATCATCGGGGGTTATGAAGGATCGAGGGATCCATCGATCATCATCGTCCTCTTCAACGTTTTGCTTACCTGGTCGAGTCGAAGCCGATGTCTGTGATTGCTATTTGGCGCTCAGCTTTGAACCTGATCCTTTCATTAGTGAAGGTGAGGATATTGATTTTGCTTCTTTAATGGAGAACATTTCCTTTGCGGCCGGTTGTTCCCCATACACTATTTTGATACCTTCCGATGTTGGGAATTTGAGGACCTGATGTAGGCTCGAGGGTACGACTCTCATGTTGTGGATCCCCGTTCTTTCGAAGAGGGTGTTATATCTCATATCACCTTCGATTACGTGAAACTTTGTTTGCTTGATGGTTCCGGCTACGTTTATCGGTAGGGTGATCTCGCCTTTAGTGGTTTCACATGCCATATTAAATCTGTTTAGAACCAGAGGTGCGGATATGACCTGATCCTGCATGCCGAGTTGTTCTATGACCCTCGATCTGATGATATTGGCCGAGCTACCTGGATCAATTAACACACACTTAATCTTAGTTTTATTCATGAGTACGGATATTACCAGTGCGTCGTTATGGGGTTGGATGATTCCCTCTGTATCTTCATCACTGAAGGATAAAGTCCTTACGGGTGTATGATCTTGGGTTCGAGATCGCTTCACAATCGACGTTTTAGCGTGTTTAAGCATCGGTCCCTGGGGGACATCGACGCCGTCGACGATCATGTGAATGACGTGTTACAGTTCTTCTGGCTCGTTTCGCTTACCGAATTCCTTGTCTCTAAAATGGTTCTTCACCCTATCGCTCAGAAATTCCCGAAGGTGCCCTTTATTAAATAAGCGGGCCACTTCCTCTCTTAGTTGCTTGCAATCTTCCATTTTGTGACCATGGGTGCCATGATATTCTCACATTTGATTGGGATTCCTTTGGGCAGGATCGGTTTGCATGGGTCGAGGCCATCTGGTGTCTTTGATACGTCCGATGGCCGATACGATAGCGGATGTACCAATGTTGAAATTATACTCCGATAGTCGAGGGATTTCTATAGGATCTGTATATTTATCAAAGCCGCTCTTGCTCATAAGTCCCCGAGAATTTTGCCCCCGATCAATCCTTCGGTTGTTCCGAATCATGTCACATGTTGAACTGTTGTTCGTCCGATATGTGTCGTACGGTTGGTATCGATCTCTGTTCGACCTTTGCTCTCTGTTGGCTTCCCTTTGATTTTTAGTGGTTGTGTGGTTCTGTCGTACGGGCCCATATGGAACTCCCAATTGATCATCTTCGACCCTGATTTTTGATTGGTACCAGTTGTGTACATCTGCCCAAGTTATTACAGGGTACTCGATCAAATTTTGTTTCAGCCGACGTGACGCTGTCGAGCTTAGCCCGTTCAGTCCTTGGGTGAAAGCTTGTACGGCCCAATCGTCTGTGACCGGTGGCAAGTCCATACGCTCTATTTGAAATCGGGATACGAATTCCCTCAGCATCTCGTTACCCCTTTGCTTTACTTTGAAGAGGTTCGATTTTCTTGTTGCAACCTTTATGGCACTAGCATGTGCTTTTACGAACGTGTCTGCTAACATGGAGAAAGAATCAATGGAATTCGGCGGTAAGTTATGATACGAGATCATCGCTCCTTTTGCGAGGGTCTCTCCGAACTTTTTCAACAACACGGATTCGATTTCATCATCCTCCAAATTGTTGCCTTTGATGGCGCATATGTAGGAGCTGACGTGTTCGTTAGGATCGGTCGTACCGTTATATTTGGGAATTTCGGGCATACGGAATTTTTTGGGGATTGGTTTTGGGGCCGCGCTGGAGGCAAAAGGCTTTTGTATGAATTTTTTTGAATCGAGCCCTTTTATCATTGGCGGAGCCCCCGGAATTTGATCGACCCTAGCGTTATACGTTTCCATTTTTTTGTCGTTGGCTTCGACTCGCTTCGTGAGTTCCTCAAGCAATTTAGCAATTTCAGGAGCAATCCTCGATTCCCGCTCGTTTGATTTCACTACGACGAGTTCCGTTCTGGGTATGACTTCTCGAAGAAGCGGATTGGAGTTCGGCCCGCTTTGCGTATGGGTTCGGCTCTGCAACTGAGCTATTGCTGCTTGTTGGGCTTGCAACATTTCAAAAATCATACGCAAGCTGACCCCGATTTCTCCCGTGTTGTATGTGTCTCGGGCTATAGATCGAGCACCGCCCTGAACGCTCCTCTCTGGTTCAGAACGTTGATTCTCTTCTAGAGCTATTTGCGAATTGATATCCAGTGGTACTTCGGCTCAAATTTTGGGTTTTTCGATTCGAGCCTCGTTATCGTTGTTAGGTAGCCTTCCGGCCCCGGGCACCAAGTTGTTGGTTTCATCTTGAAGGCCGACTTCGAGGTCGATAGGTAGAGCCATGGCTGATTCGAAGTTGTAAGCTGGAGTGTATTGTAGATTTATATCAAACAATCACCGTTACCCTTATCCCCACGGTGGGCGCCAAACTGTTTACCCGAAAATTCAGATAACGTTAAATTTAGATATGGTTCTAAGGGTATGCAAATTTCTTTGATATAAAATGACAATACATGTATTTTTGCTGTGAGAATGGAAAATGATGGAAGGGAAGACTGGAAAATATTAGAAGAGCAAGCACAATGAAATCTTAATCTCCCTCCCTATTGCAGTCTATCTCCCTTTTTATAGTAGAGGGTCACTACTTTATTTGTAACAACATAAAATAATACATATAGTGGAGAACCCATGATAGTTTGTCTCTCCCTTGATTCTCGCCAAGATTCTCTCCCTTGGAGAGGTTGTAACGACTTTTGTCTTGCGAGCTTGGTACTGACTCGAGCTTGGTGCTAGATCGAATCCCCAGTCTTAGTTCGAGCTCGGTTTTGCCTTGGAGCATCGATATTCGGGGCTTGTGTCGGTCGTCATTACCCTGTAGTCTGATCCGGATGCGAGTTCGATAATGATATCGAGTTTTGCAGTTGATTGGTCTTATGGCTCGAAGCTCGACGTTTCTACTTCGGAATTCGTCTGAGCTCACCATGCGGATACCCTTTGATTGAAACGTTATTGTCTCGACCGGTCTTTATGACTGAGAATCGATTTTGACCGTACACACTTACAGGATGCATTTAGAACAGAATAAACAAATGAAAATACAAAACATTACCAAATCTAGGTATTGAACAAAATCCTGGACCTCACTTTTTAAATTGCTCAAATAATCCTAGAAAACTCAAGAGCTTGTGAACTTAATAAATTATACGGAAAAGTGCCTAAAATACCCCTTTACTATATGAAATAGGACACGCTAGCCCTCCGTTAAAAGTTGGTCTCTAATCTGCCTTTGCCGTCAACAAATAGGCTCGTATTTGCCCTCCATCACTAATGGGAGACTCATAAAGCCACGTGGAATATATTTTTGCATTTTAAAAATCCAAAACCTAATTAAAAAAGCCACATGTATTTGTGAGGGCAAGTTAGACCCGGTTCGAATTGTATAAGGGCATATATGAGTCAATTATAATAGTCATTTCTCAAATACTTCATCACTCCATATCAGTTTACTTAGACACCTATTTGACAACACCAAACTAATTATCACAGCAAATAAACCCAGTCATAGATACAAACATTCAAATGAACGGTAATGACTTCATTAAATCCTAGTAGCTCAAAGGGGTCGAATCACAACAAAAGACAATGTCAGAATGTTCTAGTAGCTCAAATGGGTCGAATAGGAGGTGTCGTTCTGGATTTGCTGCCAATTATTTCATGACATGGACTCCTTTAAATGGTGGGAGAAAGTTTTTTAAGTGCCCGAAGCATGAGGTAAGTAAATTTTTTGATCGGTTCTTTTAACTATTCTGATTTGCTTGTAAATTTGTTTTTATTTATTTTGGTTTTTAGGATGAAAAATATTCCTACTGGGAATAGCAAGATGAAGAGCTTCCTCCTAGAGTTTCAAATCTCGCATGCAGTTTAAAGAAGGAAAATAAATCTCTAATCCGTGAAAGAAATGCTCTCTAAAGGAAAGTTGCCGATCTTGAGAATGTTATGATGCTTGTCGATCATGGAGGAATAGAAGCCTTGGAACTGGAAAGAAATGTTCTAATGAAGAAAGTGACTTATTTAGAGTACTCAGTTGTGCTTGATGCTAAATTTCGGAAGAAGATGTCGATTTTCAGGTGTGTGATATTGGGATGTTTTGTTTTGTGCTTTAGATCAGGGGGAAATGATATGTAATGGTAGTGTTATTGTGGTTTAATTGTTGTCTTTTGTTATGTGATGAAGCATTATATTTTTGTACAATGCTTTAATGAAGTCATTGTCGTTCATTTGAATGTTTGTATCTATGACTAAGTTTATTTGATGTGATAATTAGTTTGGTGTTGTCAAATATGTGTCTAAGTAAACTGATATGGAGTGGTGAAGTGTTTGAGAAATGACTATTATAACTGACTCATATATGCCTTTGTACAATTCGAACCGAGTCTAACTTGTCCTCACAGATACCTGTGGCTTTTTTAATTAGGTTTTGAAATTTTAAAATGCAAAAATATATTCCACGTGGCTTTATGAGTCTCCCGTTAGTGGTGGAGGGCAAATATGAGCCCATTTGTTGACATCAAAGGCAGATTAGAGACCAACTTTTAACGGAGGACTAGCATATCCTATTTCATATAGTAAAGGGGCATTTTAGGCCCTCTTCCGTAAATTATATTTGCCTCGTGATAATAAATTTATAATTCATTCCAAAGAATCACTAATATATAACAGAAATCAAGTTAGGATAGAAGAACAAGATCTTGAAATTCAGTGTTTAATTTTAACTGAATAGCTTACCATATAACTCAATATCCATTCATGTTTACTTCTAACTCTGTGTGTGAGAGAGAGATATTTACTTGATTAAGATCAATATTCGTCAAGCAAAATGATTTTATTCGGATGAGATTATATTGTGAATTGAAAATAAAACTCTTTAATAGAGTCATCTGCAATAGAAATTTATTATCATGAGGCAAGACATTGGAAGAAGCCGTAAATCGACCATTAATCACATCGCAAATTAAAGATCAATTAAAACCTTTAGGGGGGGAAGTATCTCCAAAAAGGACTCAAACTGTAAACATCTCTAAAGTTATTTATTTAATTAATAAAGTAGGAATTTATGTATACTGGTTTAAATATCAAAAGCATCTAAAATTATAAGAACAAGCCGATGGATTAATGATTATCATCGACTCAAGTAAATAAAACCTCTTCACCGAAATTCAAATATATTCATGCACAAACGCCTCCCAGACACATATATCAGTAGAAATACAACTTTCGAAAAAATTGCTATCTTAATCTTAACATAAATCACAAACTGAGTCGACTAAAAAAAAAATAGGACCTGATATAACTTGATATTAGACTTATAGTGATAATTGAACCAAGAAGAGAAGGAAGATGTGCAAATCGTAGAGCACGAAGAATACAAAGAGAAATTTACGGTGTTAGGGGAGAGGACGAGTCATTTATGACTGAGCAAGATCTTTTAATAGAACTTTGATTCCTCCAAAAAATTAATATCCAAACCAAAAACTACTCTCTTCGACAATAGTTTTGAATTGTGCTTGAACTCAAAATAGCAAACTCATTGGCCACATAGCTATTTGAATTAGCAAGGATTTTATTCGCATTCAGTTACAAATCAAAGGACGTATAAAATTATAAAATTCACATTCCATTATTTTATTAAATTCGATTGATGAAGTTTTTAAAAATAAATTATAGTAGTTATTTTGCATATTTCAAATAAGGAAAGTATTTTTATATGTGGAACATTTTGAATTGATTTTAAAGTATTAAATATCAGGACTTCAAATAAGAAAACATTTAATAAGTAGAATTATAATTTAAAGTCCCTATATATTAGGAAAAAATAAAATGGCAATTTTGTCTAACTTCAAATATATTTTTTAAAAGGTAAAAAAGACAAACGACATTTTGCTAAGGGCCTTCGCGCTTTTAATATATACTAGTTTTCGGGTACGTGCGTTGCACGTGTTTATCGAGTAAATATAAAGAATAAATAGTTTTAATATATATATATATATATATATATATATATATATATATATAGATTATTATAAAGTAAACGTTAACGTTAAAATAAATGTAATATTTGTTTAAATGATGCAAATAAATGTTATTTCATTGACACAGCAGATGAATTCAATATCTTCGAAATGACCTATTTAGTTAAATTAGTAATACAATATTTATAGTATAGTAATTACATAAAAATGTCATCTATGAAATTGCATGCTTGATTCTTATCGTTAACAATTTTGGCCTAAAGTTTTCTCATAATAACTGACATTATCCAAAAGTAAATTAGTATTGCATAGCGATTAAAAGTCTAAAAGCCGAATTCATATCATATGGTGTTATATTTTTCACAAAGTTGCACAAAAAATATAATGAACTGCTTATTAACAATTGAATACTCAAAACACCTTTACATAGCTTTTTGTTTTCTTTCTAAAAAGTTATAGCACTATTTTCGTTAAAAACGAAGATTTATAGATATTAATAAAGAATATAGCAACTTGCTAACTCTACATATTGTGTAATCTATTTTTTATGAGTTAGAAAATTATATTGTGCACCTAAAATATTCAACTGAAATGAAGAAAAAAATACTATCAATCTGATTAAAAGGCTAAGACAAGTCTTTCAAGTTTCAGTTATACGATTAAAAAAAAACATATAATAATACCTTGAAGATCTATAAGAAAACATGAGAGGCCATATTCCAATATTTCTTTCAGCAAAATTGCTAGCACGCGTCTATGCAGTATAAAAGAAAAGAGAGTAGATGAAATTAAAATTAATCTTCTCTATTAGGGATATACTAAAATTAATATTATCATTGGTAGTGTTAGCTCTATTTATACATAAATTTATGTTAAGATTATTGTTAATAGAGGAATAATAGATGGTAAATATTTTGAAGAAATTTTTGACAATCAACTTTCACTAACCGACCTTATGAATTACACATGAATGTACATATATCAATAAATATGTACAAATAAAGATATGTATATGCTAATATACCTCTAAAGACTAAAACCAGAAAGCTCTAATATTTCCTTGCCTTCAGTAGTAGGAAGTAATATAATTAATGGCATGAATTGTTGTGCCATGGATCAACCAAATCTATGAAAAATGAGAAAATAATTAGATCATTAATCGCACATCTATTAACTATGTGCAACCATAATCTATATAAATTATTGTATAATTAAAAAGAACACAATCGCAAAAGAGAAATCTACGGAGAATGGTCTTAAGGTGGGTTTTCATTTTTCCGCCCATAGCTGAAATTCTTGATAGACATATGCATTTTTCTAACCCTAATAGGATTTTATTTGCAACTAAAATCCGAAGATAGTATTTAATAACAACTATATTTCTTAAAAAGAAAAGAATAAGAGGAAATAATTTAATTTTTATGACTCTTCACGTTAGAACTGTTGTTAATTTATGAAGCTAGCTTCACCTTATAGTATTAAACAAATACTTAACAAAGTTGCCAACAAAACTATAGGAATAGGAGTCCTGACATGGATAGAAAATAATTGAAAGCCTTTTTTTTCTTTATGTTGATTTAAATAATCAAAATTTAATACATAGAATTCAAAGTGGCATGTTCATAATTGACTTCAAAATACTAAAGAGAATGTAATATTTTCTCTAGATTTGCAGCACGTGAAATAGGAGTTTAATGTTTAATAGGAGACTTGGTTCAATTGCGTTAAAAAATAACTATGGATAATATGAATAATAACAACTGTGAATACTAATCGATTATAATTCCATAATACAAAATAAAAACTCCTAAACCTACAGAACAATATGTGGAAACAACAATTTCCTAGTTTTCCTTTAAAGAAATGTTCATAATATAAAGTTAAATCAAAATTACTTTTACAGTTTCAAATATTATGAGCTCCAGAAAATACTTGATAAATAAAATTTATGATAGTCTTATAATTGCAATTGAAAAAAAACAATTTACAACCCTTCTTTATCTAGTAATAGAATTGATAAATTTCAATAAGAAAAAACAGTAAATAGTTTTGTGGCCTCACTCTTTGTAACATAAACTTTTATAACCGAACAAAGAATACTACTAAGCGTAAAAGGAGTCGAAAGTTCTCGAAGGATTTGATAACTATATTTACAAACTTTATTTATCAGTTATTCTTTTACAAGCAGAAAATTAAATAAGGATGGATTTAATATACAAAATTTAGTTGATTTTAAAGTCTTAAATATTAGGAAACTAATAAATGACTATTCCTAAAAATTAGGAAAATAGTTAAATGACTATTTTATCTAGTGTAAAATCTATTTTTAAGGGTAAAAAAAGGGAACGAATGTAAGGCCCCGTAAAATTTTGCAAAAGAAAATAATTTTTCGTGGTGCCGAATTGGTTTTTACGTGTTGAGTATTATATTTGGGTTGAACAATGCATCGGAAAGTAAAGAAAAATTTTTGGCGAAAAAGTATATTTCTGCAGTCCATTATGCGACCGCAGAACCACTCTGCGGACCGCATAATGGCTGCAGAGTGAGGCAGTTAATTGGATCAGTTGGAAGCAGCTATGCGGTCGACTATGCGATCGCATAACTGTTATGCGGTGCATTATGCGACCGCATAACAGTTATGCAGAACGTATAGTGACCGCATACACAGACAGTCCTTTTGGCTATTTTGTAACTAATTATGCGACCGATATGCGGTCCGCATAACAGTTATGCGGACCGCATAGTGACCGCATACACATACCTTGTTCTGGAGCTCTATTTTTTGGGTTTTAAAAATCCGACCCTATTTCGTTAAATACACTCTTTGGGCCATTTTTGAGACATAATCTGATATTTTAGAGTGAGAGAGAGTGCCCTAGAGTGAGAAGGAGTTCTTCAATAATTTTTCTTCTATTCTTGCTCAAGTTTTGGAAGATTAAGAAGGGAAGCTCACTAGGTCTTCATCCTAGAGGTAAGATTCTACACCCTAAACCTTAATTTCGAATTTTTCTGAAAATGGGTAACTAGCAAGATAATTTTTGGGCACGAGAGTTATTTATTTTACATGCATGTGTTATCAAAGGGTGTAGGAAGATTGTTGAGCTAGAAATGGTAAAGATTGGGTTGTGGGAAACCTTATGCACATATAGTGTTTGATAAAATGCTCAAGTGAGCTAGAACCATGATCATCTTCCTAATTTTGGTTCAATTTGTTATATTTCTAAAATAGATTGAAGTTCCAAAGAATTTCGGAATATTTAGAGTGTAAGGAAGCTCAAGTGAGGTATGTTGGCTAAACTCTTTTCTTAGAATTGAATCCCACGATATTCATGTAAATTATGTAAGTCCCAAGTGATTCATTATGAAATTAGCTATTCTGAGTAGGATTGGGTTGAAAGATATATGTTCAACAAGCATCCCAAATGCTCTATTCATGTTATGTTATCAATTGAGGATGCGTTAAAGTATGGGATGTGCATTAATAATGTTTCGACTTTAAGTCAAGTTCAAATGAAGGCTATTATGCCAAATTTTGTGAAATACCTCTATGTGCATTAGACTCTAAATTGTTCGCATGTATACTACACACTTT